>NW_023597055.1:25748357-26064231 GCF_011947565.3 Pollicipes pollicipes
ATGCCTTCTCTTCAATGCTAAATCTTCCCAAGAGCAGGAGACTTGCGGAGTCGTGGATTTTGGCGTGCCCAAACGAGTGTTTAGGATGATGTTTGACGTCACTGTTATACTTCTTATACAGTCTCCTCTTTATCCGCTCAAATGTTTTACTCAAGATGTGATCAATTTACGTTACCTTTTTGTGTATGTGCTAGTATGACATAATGTATTTTGATGTAATTTTTGTCGTGTTAAGACTATTTCAGTGTGCAATCCAGATACGTTAAATTGCGACGTTTACGAGCTGTTTTGCTGTTTTTCCGCCATGGTCTAAAAACTGGCACATGACACAGACACGCAAGTTTCCGAAACAGCTTGTCCCATCGCCTTGAAACCTTCACCAATCAAATCCGTGCAATGGGATGCGTCATGGGGGAGGCAATATCGAGGCCTGACCTGAGGTCTAACATCTCGAAAACACGAAGGGAAAATTTGACATGCAAATGCAGGCAACTCAGATCTCAGAGCCTGCTGGACCGATCACTCTGAAGCCTTCACGATTGAATGCCCTATACCTGGTTCTCCATCGCAGTTCCAAATTTAGTGACCCTAGATCATGTAAAAAGTCGTCAAAGTTAACAGTCCGAAATATTTGTTTGCAGACCACCTATAGCCCAAAACCTACCGAGCCGATCACTGCCAAAACTGCACCATAAGATGCCCCATATGTAATTCCCTCGTCGCAGTTCCAAATTTGGTGACTTTAGGTAAGTTTAAAAGTCGTCAAATTTCACAAAATCCAAAATTACTGCTTGCAGGCATAGCTCAGAATCTACCACGCCGATAACTGCCAAACCGTACCATTCAGTACGCCATCTACCCTAATCTTCTGTTGAGGCTGCCATTTATAATTGCGTCTTTTACTTTATGTTTATTCCCCCATAATGTACGGATTGGTTACGCTGAGCGTGTGAGGTTGAATTTCTGCTTAGCGGAGGCGTTAATTGTGGCATTTTCATGCGCAATTCTGCGCATGATTTTTAGCACAACACCTTCGCTAAAGAGAAATTTACCCTCACAAGGCCTGCCTAACCAAGATGCACTTTTCCTTGGGAACAGGCATAAAGGATAAAACATAGTTATGAATGGCACCATGCTTGCAGTTCCACATAAAATGAGGGTAGATAGCGTACTGAATGGCAAGGTTTGGCAGCTATCGGCTTGGTACATTCTGAGCTATAAACTGTCTGCAAGCAAGAATTTTTGATTTTGTGAAATTTTTCGACTTTCGATTTTACTAGGGTCACGAAACTTGGAACTGCGAGAGGGAATCAGGTACGGGGCATCCGGAATTTTGGACTTTGTGAACTTTGACTAGCTTTGACCTGACCTAGGATCACTAAATTTGGAGTTGCAATGTAGAATCAGGTCTGGGGGCATCCAATGGTGAAAATTTCACGGTGATTGGTCCAGTAGGTTCTGAGATCTGAGTTGTTTACATTTGCCTGTATAATTTTCCCTTCGCGTTTTCGAGATGTTTGACCTCAGGTTAGGTCTCGATATTGCCTTCCTATGACTCACCTCATTGCACAGGATTGATTGGTGAAGGTTCAAGGCGATCGCACGAGTTGTTTCGAAAAACTTGCGTGTCTGCGTCATATGCCAGTATTTTAGATTCTGCCGTTTTTCCGCTCTCCCTGCCTGTCCGCACGGTCAGGCAGTCGATTGTTTACAGCGGGATCGGAGGGTGGTGCTTCTGGGCGCATGGGTGTAGGTGGGTTTACAGCAGGTGAATTGAGCATGTGCTGATGAGGAGCAACGGACCTTGGCACTGAGTGCATCGAAAGGAAACAATTGTGCGATATGATATGCCTTTGTGTGTCATATGATGTGTGTTATGATATGTGTATACGTGTGATATGTGTGTTATGATGTGTATGCATGTCATATGGGTATGTGATATGATTCTGAGTGTGAGTGTGCGTGTGTGTGCGTGATATAATCTGTGTGTGGTATGAGTTTTCATGTTTTCTCCAGTATACATTTCTGGAGGACAAAACGCCTTGGGGCCAAAAGCACCAAGACACGCTCAAATTTCAGACATTGTTAGCACTACAGCCCGAGAGTGGAATTTCATCCTCCGCACTACCCAGATGTTGCGGTCTTCCCCAAGGCCCTATGGTCCAAGATTATTGTACAATACAATATTATACAAGAATATTATACAAGAACAATATTGTACTCACCCAGCAGATAACACTCTTCTGTAAATTGGGCGCCAAAATTTTTCTAGACACCTGGTCGATTTGTCGATCTCCGTCGCGACGCACATACTGTCTTGGTCGCGGCTGGAGAGTAGTGACGTCTTGGTCGGGTCATTTGAAGGCATATATATATGCATAGATATATGCATATACATATATATATATATATATGTATGTATGTATGTATATATATATATATATGTATATATATATATATATATATATGTTCAATTATGTATGTTCAGTTATATATTCAAATAATGTTGTGGAATATGCTGCCGTCTCGCCAACGGATAACAGTGTAACCAGCACTCCATATAATCGAGGCCCTGCGGCAGCCTGTAAAAACGCATACGCTGCACCGGACACCTACCCGACATTGGTGCGCCGAACCTCGTGCTCGCGTGCCGCGAACTCAGTCCAGTGCACGTGCTGAATTTCGAATAACCTTGGCTCAAAAAGTGGTTTTGGGTAATTCTGGTAAAATTTTCCCATCAGCATGATTCCCTGAACATTGGCTCTTTGTGTGCTGCGATTGGTGGCATCATGCGCCAAAGTCTGAGCGCTGAAATTTTCGGCTTCGTGTGCCCAAATTTTGGCCCTACTGCCACTGTTGTGCTGGACATGTCCGGTGTAACAGTTTTGGGTTGCAATTTGGGCCTGTATGTATATATATATATATATATTATAATAATATATATATATATATATATATATATGCATATTAAACAGCTGATCTTGCTAATCAGCTGCTGGATGGTAGCCTGCACCTGCTAAATCTGTTTCATGACATTTATGAGAAAACAGGTACTTCAGTGATGTGTGTCAATTTTATTTTTGTCAGGTAACAGGAGCTGGCCTTTTTACACCTTCGGGCAAAGCTGAACATTCAGAACTTTTACTATCCTGCCAACCCACGGCCATGAATATCTCCTTGTCTGGCAAGCGTGTGCTCGTCACGGGCGCCGGCCGCGGCCTCGGAAGAGGCGTGGCGCTGCGCGTGGCCGCGTGCGGCGGCCATGTCATCGCCGTGTCGCGCACGCAGGCCAACCTGGACAGCCTGAAGGCCGAGTGTGCGGCCATCGAGACCGTCGCCTGCGACTTGAGCGACTGGGCGGCGACGCGCGCCACACTCGAGGCGCTGGGCCCCGTCCACGGCATCGTCAACAACGCCGGCGTGGGCTTGCAGGAGCCGTTCATGGAGGTGCGGCCGGAGAGCATAGACGCCATGTTCGACATCAACCTGAAGGCGGTGGTGAACGCGTCGCAGGTGGTGGCGCGCGGCATGCTCGCGCGCGGTGAGGGCGGCGTCATCGTGAACATGTCGTCGCAGGCGTCGCAGCGGCCGCTGGTCGACCACGCCGTCTACAGCGCGTCGAAGGCGGCGCTGGACCAGCTGTCGCGCGTCATGGCGCTGGAGCTCGGGCCGCAGGGGATCCGCGTCAACTGCGTCAACCCCACCGTCGTGATGACTGACATGGGGCGACTCGGCTGGTCGGAGCCGGCCAAGGCGGAGCCGATGCTGCGCGCCATCCCGCTCGGCCGCTTCGCCGAGGTCGAGGACGTGGTGGACGCGGTGGTGTTCCTGCTCAGCGACCGGGCCAAGATGATCAACGGCGTCCGACTGCCGGTGGACGGCGGGTTCACCGCCTGCTGAGGACGCAGCTGCTGCTAAGTAGGCTCGGCAGACGACCTCCTGTTAGACAGAAGTGGACAGCTCCTGTTGAGCTGTTGCTGAGGAGCCGGCTATGTCTCCTGCTGAGCTTCTGCTGAGGAGGCGGCTATGGCTCCTGCTGAGCTGCTGCTGAGCACGCGGCCGCAGCTCGTGCTGAGCTCCTGCTGAGCAGGCGGCCTCAGGTGCTGATGAGCGGTGGTTGATGCTGGGGACTGATCGAGGACGGGAGGAGCTGCTTAAGAAGCCTGCAATAGCTTGGCGTAGACGTCTTCGTTTATAACAGACACGCATGCTCGGAAAGCACATCTGAAAGGAATTATGTACAGTGCGTAAAATGCATCACAGAATTTCGATAGTGGGTCGCATTGCTTGTCTTTAAGAGAAAGGCATGAATTATCGGTAGCTGATGGCGACAAATCATTGTGCTGTATGTCATACGCGTCCTGAATTAGATATGCATCCCGATTTCAGAACGTTTGTTTTAATGCTACTGAAGTGTATCCGATGAATATGGTACAGGTTTATCACGTACTCATCGCTCCTGATGAACCGCTATAACTGTTGTGTCATTTGATGGCATGTCATTGTGTTGAGGTACTTCGATGCCCCTGAGGCTTTTATTTGTTACGTGGGCCGCAAAGAAAACTTACCAAAGTGTCGGCGCGAGCCACGTGTTTGTTACGTGCGCATTGGGCCACTCTGCAGGAGATTCTGAAGGCATTATGTTTCAGCGGGATGGTAGAAGATTGATTATGTAGTGCTACCGAGCTTTTACTCAAATAAAAGGGTGCTGGAGACAAACGTGTTTTAACACGCCCGGGCGGCCGGTTGGGTACCCTTCGCTTGGGTGGGGTTCGGTTTGGCCCGCTGAGATACCATGAACTAAGAGGGATAGAGACACCAAATTCCCAGGGTATGCTTGCCTGTACGTAAATTCACTTGGGTCAAAGTTTGTTCACGTATTCTAATTCTTAGATAGGCACTGTATCGTGTTAATGGCTGGCACTTGCTCCTTTTTAACCCCCTGAATGTTGGTGTCCTGTAAGAACTGTCGCTTGCCGTTTTAAAAAAAAACCTGAAAAATCGAGCAGGATCGTCAACAGGCAATTTTGAATTCGCTTCCGCTTTTGTATCGATAGGGGCATGTCGACGAAATATCAACCCAACCTTATCTCCATTCTCTTGCTTTTTTTCCGAGCAATAAGACTACTCTCTTATCGAAGTGTATAATGCTCCTCGCTATTGCAGTGAGCAACTTACGCAAGACTGCCTTGAGCTTTACATTTGAATCAGCGACAAAGATAATTCCTGTCAGCATGTTCCCAAAAAGCAACATGTTGACCCGCGTCATTTTAGGTCAGCGACCTACTCTGACCATAAATAAGTTCATGGAAGATGTCTAATGGGGTTCCTGCTATCAATAAATTTAAAATGGACACCAGAAGCTATCCCATACAGCAAGCCATAGAGAAATAAAGCAAGTTGGCATAATAATAAAGCAAAGAAATAAAGCAAGCAAAGCAAAGAAATAAAGCAATAAAGCAAATAAAGCAAATAAAGCGACCAGACGTCTTTCATAGCCAATGTCGGCCGACCCGGTCCCCGCCCGCTCCGCCACAGAATACGGGCACGAAGCCAAGCTTCCTCATGGAATGCCGCCGGTCACGAAATGCGCTGTGCCGACCTCGCGCTACCGGTGCGCAACGCCGCCATCCCGGTGCTCCCACCAAGCGCGGGCGCCGGTCGCCGGCGCGGGGTCCGGCCGCTGCCAACCCGCTAAGAAACAAGCCGCCGGCCAGGTGCCCACTCCCGCCTGGCTAACACAACGGAAACGCTATCTGCAGCCGCCACGACACGGCACGGCACGCGGCACGGTGGGGCGGCGCCGAGTCGGGCCGGCCCGGGCGCTAGTCCTAGCCCTCCTCCGCCTCCATGGTGGCCGGCTGCTGGTTGTAGCCGGTCGCCGAGCCGCCCATGCAACCGGCGCCGCCGCCGAACTGCGGGCGCACGAGCCAACAGTCAGTCAGATGCCGGGCGTCACCGGCCGGACGCGCCGTGACCTGAGCCGATCACACCACTACACCAGGCTGGCGAGTTCACATAAATCAATACGGGACAACGCGGCTGGAGCACAGCGGCGAAATCCAGGAGTAAACACTCGCGAGCCCCAAACTGACAGTCAGAGCTTCCTCGTCAGGACGATACTGCAACGTAGTTTCCGTTGCAGTGTAGGAAATGTGCGTTACCTTATCGGCAACGTTGCCAATTCTGGGGCACGAAATAATGTCGTAGGAGTAGAATTGACACTGGGTAGAACTTGGCTTCCGCACACGAGTCGTTTCTCTCGTCTGATCATCTAGCGGCCGCCGTTCCACTTAAGAATTATCCTGGGTAAGGAGTAACTGACATAAGCAGAGATAATGCACAATGTCGCAATGTTCCTCGCCACGAGTACCACGAATGCACCCTGTCGGCGCGTTCCTCCCGCCACCCCGCGCCAGTCACGTCCCCGCCGTACCGGCCAGACTCACCCCGCGCCGGATGTCGCGTGACGCGTACGAGCCGCCGGCAGCGCCGCCGAAGTCGGCGCTGCCGGCGTCGTGCTGCAGGAAGTCGGGCACCTCCTGCTCGGCGCCGGCCAGAACCTTCACCAGGTCGGCGGCCAGCGCGCCGTCGTAGAAGATGATGGCGCTGCCGGTGTTGCCAACGCGCCGATGCGGTGCACATAGTCGTCGATGGCCTTCGGCAGGTCGTAATTGACCACGCTGGCCACGTCCTTGATGTCTGGGGGAGGGGCGTCGGTTAGCCAGGGCTGCGCCGGGTCATGCGGATGCAGTGGGAACAGTATCAGGCATGTCGCAACAGTCTACTTAACATAACCAACAAAATAACAAACTACTACCAACGAATTAATCTCTGGTAAGCGTTGTGCTGATGCAAAGTGGATCAGGTTCACTGTTGGATCGGGGACTTTGCTTACCCCTGCTTACTTTCGTTCCGATCTTTTCTGACATTAACATGGATTAACTCCAAACGCAGGTACAATAATTGCTCACGGGAGGACACAACAGCTCGACCTCTGTTTGATGAAAATTTTGACGACGTCTGATCACGACGCGCCACACAACACGCCGGGCATCCAACCACGCAGCGTTCGCTTTCGGCCACGAGCGCACGAGCCCCGCCGACATGAACGGCCTCGGGGCGGCGGCCACTCACCGGGGCCGCGCGAGGCCACCGACGTGGCGATCAGCGTCGGCGTCTTGCCGTACTTGAAGTCAGCCAGCGCCTCCTCGCGCTCGCGCTGCAGCCGGTCGCCGTGGATGCTGGTGGTCGGGAAGCCGGCCTGACACAGGTGCGACGCGATGAAGTCGGCCACCCGCTTCGCCTCCACGAACACCTGGCGAGGGGCAGGCGAGGTCAGACGGCGGCACGGTCGCGCGGCGGCCGCGGCCTCACGGCTGAGGGTTGCCCATGGACCCGGTCCAGGTCGCGCTCGGTGCAGCAAAAGATAACGAGCGGTGGAAACATCACGGTTCGACTAGGCTCTAGCTTAATGCTTCAGCTTATGAAGGTCATATGCATTATTAGAGGAGGCTGACTACAGTCCGCGAAGAAATTTACTGAGCCTTAATGACAAGCTGAATACCCATAACTGCCGTTAACTAGCATTGGGCTGGCTTGAAATCAGCAGTGTTGAAGTTGTTTTGGTCTCACTAGCAGGATCTTAGCTCGGCTCGTACATTACCTCACGACAGCGACACGCGCGCGCGCGAGCGGCCAGATTACCACTGCTCCGTGGGTTCGGGCACGAGTCAGCTGATGATCCGTCAACTGGTCTGACGGGTCACATGACCCGGCGCCGGGAGGCCTATACCACAACAGAAATTGTTACATTTATGTTATCAATTCTTCTTAATAAAGAGATCTGCACATCATTAGAAGACATTACTAACATCGGCGAATGAAACGTCCGTAATGTACTCGGCATGGCCAAGTGCGCAGCGTCTCCCGTGTCGCCATCGCCACCCACATTGTCGCCTCCGGCGTGCCCCTTTCGCCATCGCCACCACCAGGTTCCCACAGGTAGCTGTAGTGAAATGAAGCACTGCTTAAAAACGCAAAACAGGGGAACCACAGATGAACATGACTGAAAGCTGCGGATTTATTTTCAACCCACGACTATCATACAGATGGCAAACGCCATTTACAGGCTCGGAATTAATTGCTGATGCCTTATTAAATTCACACGTCCAGTAAGGTAGTAAGGTGCAGCATGTTTGGAATAACTCACGTCGTACTATAAAGATCTTTGAGATACGAGAACATTTGCATAGAAAAATGGGTTATAGCCTCTTCCTTATAGGCTAAGGCACCACTGTAAAACAATCATAGCCAAGTGCTGTACATACAAGCAGTGCTCCTGAATTTGTGTGCACGCCGCACGGTGCAAGGCTGTGTAGTCTAAACAGCACTCTGCTGCCTGAAGAAACAAATGGTTACCCTTTAGCAAGATGCAGGATGGTACACTTGACTGTTGGTGGGCCAGCCTTTCGCATCGCGCGTCGCAGGATCATGTACGTGCTGCTGGATACCACCAGCTTCTTGCTTGTTGCCGATCGTCGGGAACATAACACAGTGTGAAATGGAAATTGTAATAGACTGTAGATGTGGAGTTAATACCTATGACGATGACTGCAACAACTAAGGTGGGGGACTTATTGGTAACTCCACTCTGGCTTTAGAGCACAGGAGCAAACAAGCTGCAGTAATGTTTTATACAGCATTGTCCATACAATACTACATGAAAGTGTGCAATTTTGCTAATAAGTCAGATTTCAGGCTGTTAGTCCCTTTAGTAATTTAGGTGTTTCATGTGGTCCTTTAAGTCCCTGTAGGTCTCACAAACGTCTTTGTGTTTGGCACGATATGGTCATTACAATACAATGTCAATAGCAATCTTCATTGCAAATTTAATCATCTTTATGCCATTACTTAATGCAGTTTGCAGTATAATTGTTGTGAAACAAATTCCAATCTCCTTGTTCAAGAAGTAAACTAACTTTGAAAATCCAACCCAAAAAGAAAACACTGACCCAGATTCTGGTCTTCGAGATGGTGTAGACACGGGAAGCACTGGGGTGCCTGTAACACCCTTCCTGTGCTGAAAACAATTCGGGACACCAATAATCAGAATCAGAAAGATTAACAATGAACAAAGCTGTCACACAATGTACAGGTCATAGGACAGCGCTTTGACATGTGCACTAAGTATATTGCAAAACAATGTTTTACTTACATCATATACATTTTGGTCAGAAATGACTGCGGCACACTGACATGCATGAATAAATAATGACTGAGAGGTCATGGAATTGAAAAAAACAAAAGGTGGTCATAGAAATGTCACATGTGTTCTAATTTCAAATGAGTTCAAGCCTGAATGTCACGGCTAAATATAAAGTGTCTGACAAAAAAATAAAGAAAGAAAACATAGGCATTCACAGACCTGCAGAGAGGGCACAGCATTGGCCCCAAGCCTTTTCGTTTAGGCTGCCAGGCTGGAAAAGGCATGTGATGGAAAATGTGCCTGGCACACTCCATGCCCCGGCCTGACCCCACTGATACCACACACATGACGCCATTCCTGTTGGTGGCCTTGTTGTGCTGGGAATCTGAAAGGATCACAGGAATTGGGAGAATTGATTACTATACAATACAATGGGCATCTTCTACTTCAAATGAGTAATGCAAACTGAAAATATCTGTCCACAGGGTGTGCATTAATCACTGTGCAAAGTGGTGATACATCAAGAGTACAGACTACAGACATCTGGGTTCCAGAGCATGTCTGACACATCTTGAAATGCTTGTCATCCCAAAAATAAGTAATACAAGCTGAGGCCACACACCCATAAACTTTCCCAGCTGTGAGCATGGTGCATAACTGTCACCAAATCTAGTTAAGAGTAAGTAAATTTAGCTTTTTAAAAAAGTGGCAGCAGCATAGCAATACCCAAACAATAATGTCATTGCCGGAATATGACAGCTCAGAGCTCAGCCCAGTGCAAATCTGATTACGGCACAGAGTCCAGTGATAAGTTGAGCACACTGATGATTCCTGTAATCTGGAACAATGGAATAGTTTTTGACTGATATCCCTGATTCCGGCCTGACTGACAAAATTCACACTGTTCATGCAAGTTTATGCAGGTCATCTGTTTATGAAGTGGTTACATCGAATAGCCAAGGTGTAGCTCCATGACAGCAGCGAGATAGGTGGGCAATGGAAACAAGTACGATGATGATGATGATGATTTGGGCTTTAGGGAGTGCCAACTACATTGCTCATGTGACGCCCATAACTCACTGATGCAAACAGGTAAAAGTATTTGAACTTACTCAAAAACGTAATAAATCAGCTACTCGCCAATGTGCTATACAACGTCCTCCACCAACTTGGTCCTAGCCAATTACTCTCAAAATTAATAGTTTGTATGTTTCGTTTGTAGCAATCAAGTACATAAAGAAAACTATTTCTGAAATTGGTGGCAACCGTGAGCCCAGCTCCTGGCACTTGCACCCACTTTTCAGCTGCTGTATGCATCTGCTTTTTGAAGACGCTGTTTTATTTGTGAAGGCATTTTTGCCGGCATTTTTAAAGGCACTTTTGCCATTTTTGCGGGGCGCGTCCGGCCGGCAGATACTCTCGTAAAATTATCCGGAATATCGGAAATTTTTCGGAATGACGTTCGGCAGTGCCATAGCGAGGGAGAATCCCGGAGAATTCTCAGAGCATGGTCAAGACGGAGAATCTGTTTTCGCCAGCCATGACCGTTGGCTGTGAATGGCGCATGGGAAACTAATCTGGGGGATAATTTCCGGACCGATCGAGTGTAAATGGAACATCTCCATGGATGATTATCGAAGAGATTATTATTCGTTGAATAATTTTCGCTTGACCGGACGCGCCGTGATTGCATACTCATTCCTCAAACTGTGACAACAAGCGACCGCACCGCATGGAAAGCGACCGCACACCATACTCGAGGCTGCATGTCATATTGAGACGTGCATGCCCTGAACTTATTGCTGAGATGTCAGTGACACGATAGACATATTCGGCGTGAAGTATCTTTAACAGATTGGAAGCGAGGTACTTACGCGAACACGGTCAAATTATTTTCTTTGTCCTGCGATCACCGCACACACAGCACCTTATGTCTGGCATCTACCACCGACGCAAAGAGGACACTGCCTGGGAGTGGGGGGGGGGGGGGGGGGAAATGTCCTCTCGACAAATGCCGCAACCCGAAATTGCTCACACTTATGTTCGCGATACGTATTCAGCAGTACAATCTTGATAACAGCCAACCACCTTTCGCGCATTGTAACACATGTGCAGCATCATCGCATTTGCGAACGAATCAGCCGCCGTACGGTTTTTATCATAAACAAAACACAAACAAAAAAACAAACAATAATATCACGGGTATCTAATGGCGTTTCTATGGCATCATTAATCAGAGGGCTATTTTGAAATAGGGGAATTATAAGGATTTTGACACTTTGCGGTCGTGTAACTCAGGAACCAAATCGTTTCGGGTCTTAAAAATGACATGACCGTAAACTGCATCAAAAGGTCGTCAAGATGGCTATTTCAGTTCAAAACGTCATACAAATGTGGAACATTCCCTTCGACGAAAGCTATCAGCCTACCGCAAACAGTCCCCGCGCCACTCTGTAAAGTATGTGCAAAGAAACCACAAAATATCAGTGAAGTGATGCATGTGCCAGGACATGACGGTGGGTCGTCCGCGCAGATGCAGGCTTCAGGATTCTCGTGGTTTGTGGTCAGCCAACTGGCTGCTGCGGCTTCCAAGTGGAGTCTGTGGCCTCCGGAGCTGCGGCCACAGAATACAAACCGGCCCACAAAATTTACAAATTAATAAAACATGTGGTGCCCCCCTAAAGCACGAACACCTGTGTTATCTCAGCGAATGTCTCTCTTTGTGTGAGGGACGGTCGGACTCGCCGAGCAGTTATCTGGTCGGGACAGTGGGACTCGCCGAAGGATTATATGGTCGGGACAGTGTCAAATGTCCCTGACGTCTGGGTGGAACATGACACTTTTTCATTGTTTTTATGCATTCTCACACTAGCTTTTCTTTCATCCTCTCCACCTCAACACCAGTAAAATCAATAAACATTTTTCTGGCTACACCATTAAGTGTTATTTAGAACTTGACAAAGGATTTGGCCCGTGGGTAACGTTTCCCACCTTTGGTGTGGGCAATGTTTGCATCATGCGATGCATTCAATGGCTACAATCTGAACTGATTTTCCAGGTGACCCAAAAGAAGAACCAGAGTCTATCCTTCATTATATCCTGCATCATGCAAAATGTCATCTCTAGGAAAAGGAGAAGGTGATGGCTACTCTCTGAAACTATCATGCTGTGCATCTCGCATGTCTTATCCTGTCTGTAATTGACCTGACCTGGTCTGTGCATCATGATATAATCCTAAGGCCCCATGCGTCCTCTTGTAATTTGTGGCGGTTTAAAATGAGCTACATGCCCACAGAACATGTATTTGCATCAGGCTCATATACAAAAACATACTAAAACTGAACGATATTTGATGACAATAATGCAGCAAGCATTGATAAATTCCATCAGCATGGAATGAGGCTGGAAGCTGCAACTTACATGCTTACTGCATATCCAACATCATTGAAATGTTCTATTCACACCACACGGCCAGTGGTCATGGCGACACAATCACACCGCAAGGCAATGACAGGAGTGTTAATTATTTGGAGACAATTGCAACCAGTCAAAATGCAGTATAACCTCAAATGCGACTGTGATTAGACGCACCGGTCTATTTATAACATGCCTTGATTCATCTACAACCCACCGATCTCCAGGCTACGCTCAAACCCAAGCGATGTACAAAAATAAACAAATCGGCGATCGTAACACGAGCGCCAGATTAGCCTCTGATAGTTTCATCGTCACCGGCAGCGAGATGCCGATTGCCACCCTAGGGATGTCAATTGCCACCCTAGACGCGGCACTGGCTTGCGTCTGTCAGCAGGAACGGATGAAGTTCTTAGGCATATGAAACGATATCTGGAAGTTTGGTTAGGTAGTCCAGAAAACTTGAGTCAAAATGATTGTGCTTTCATATGTACATTTGCCTTTCTCACCACATTACATTTATTCCATGCATTTTTGGCGGTTTCCGGCGTCATTTTCTCCAGATGGGTAGCGGCCCATTTTAAAGCTGCTCTTTGCGGCTTAGATGACCGAACGGAAGCCAACTTCAGCTGAAATACTAAAATTTTACCCAAATGATATACCACGGAGCATGAAAACCGTTTAAGTAGTGTTTTTGTCCTAACTTTTAATGCAATTGGGGATGTATCTATTTTCCATTCGTCACTGCTGCATTAAGGTCTCACCCAAAACTCCATCACAGGTTTTTTCGGCTATCTGACCGTCGTTTGTAAAAAAAACTAGTGGTCAAAGAAAGCGCACCACTGTTATCTAAAAGTCTATGAAATATGAAGTTGATCTATGCGAGTTCCACATTGACTTAAGTATCGTGATGTCAAAAGGATGTGAATTGAGGATGCCGATTCGGTGATTTTTTTTATTCAGCAGCACTGGATGCGACCGGGAAAAAAAACGCGGGGCGCGCGTTGAACGGATGTATAGATTTGTGTGTAGTGCTGGATGGGTGAAGGTATAGCGTTTGATTCATTCAATGTGCACCTTGGATAACACAGCCCGGCAGGTGCCTGATGATCTCGATGATTTGGAAAACCAGATACAATGTATAGTGTCCACACATGACTGCCCAATAGTGATCGCCGGTGATTTAAACATCAACCTGATTGGCTCGAGCACAGGCACTGGCTATCAGAAATTGATGCAACTGTTGCGGTCTTACAATCCGCATATGTGTGACGATTCCTATCCAACGTGCCGTCCTGCTGGCTCGCTGTTGGATGTTACGATCACAAATCACAAGGACCTTATCCAGCGCTGTGGTGTCACCGCCTGTCACTATAGTCCGCATGACTTCACGCGAATGTTGCTGAAAGTATCGAAAGAGAAACACCAAATCAATGTCATCACATCCCGCTGCCTGAACCTAGTTGATTTTGATTCTTTCGATGATCTGCTTGTGAACGTCGACTGGTCTCTGGTCTATGCAAGTGCGACGACGTCTGAGAAGTGGGACTCTTTTCTAGGAGTGTTCACACCCCATCTGAATGCCGTCGCGCCTGTCTGGCGCATTAAACTGCGCAATCAATCCACCCTGCCTGTCTCAGCCGATACGCGTGTGTTGGTGGTTCGTCGCCGCGTCGCTCTAGCGTGCTGTTCGCGTGCTGAGTACAAGGCACTCAATAAGCAGACACGGGCAGTTATTAGACGGGACTGTAGCGATCATACCAGGAAGCAGATTTCCGAGGCAGGTCACTCCGGCATGTGGCGGTGCGTTAAATCGATCATTGGCAGTAAACAGGGTGCGTCGGCCTACACCTAACATTCATACTGATACTCTGAATGACTGCTTCGTGAAGGTAGGGCCTACGACTGCCGCCAGCGGGCCGAACCGAGGCACGGCTTTGCCAGTCAGGCCCCCCGAGTTATGACCTTCTCATTTAAGGTGCGTCCTGTGTCATGCGATGAGCTGCTTGCAGCTATGTCTACGATGAACCCGACGACGTCCTGTGGCCTAGATGATCTTAGTACGCAGCTCTTACAGAAGTCTTTTCGTGGTGTCGGCTGTCCCCTACTTGACGTCGTCAATAGCAGTCTCATTGACGAAACGGTGCCCAGCGCCTGGAAACACGCTCTTGTCACAGCGCTCCCGAAAACCAATGATTTGAACGATCCTACCCAGTTTAGACCAATCTCTGTAGTGCCAGCGATAGCAAAGATAGTCGAGCGTATTGTTCATCATCAACTTAGTTCATATTTTAACGAGCATGATTTATTTTTGCATACACAACACGGATTTCTTACGAATTTTTCAACAGAGACCGCACTTACTGTAGTGGCTGATGAAATACTCACCGCGATTGATGCTGGGGAGATCGCTCTGCTTGTTTTGATAGATCTGTCAGAATGTTTTGACGTTTTGGACCACCAGCTTCTCTTATCGAAGCCTAAGATATACAATATTGACACAAATTGGCTTGAAAGCTACCTTTGCGGGCATACCCAACAGGTTCAGGTCAGATATTCTTCAGGCATACTGCGCGCTTTCATACTGCCGAATGGGATGAGGGTATTTCAGGGCACCGCCCTCGGGCGGCTCCTATCTTCCATTTTCTCGAACGATTTAGCGTTATGTTCAGAAGGTGCTACAATGATACAATATGCCGATGACACACAGATTTTGGTTACTGGAAAAGAAGGAAACGCAACAGCTTGTCGCAACCATGGAGAGTAACTTGTCACTTGTGTTCGACTGGTTTAACAACCACTCTATGAAAGTCAATACAACAAAAACACAGTTAATGGTTTTCGGGACGAAGGCTGTGCTGCGTCATATGCCTCCTGTGCATGTCAAGTTCGGGTCAGCTGTCATCGCCGAAAACAGCTCTGTCAAAAACCTTGGTGTGGTGATGGACAGAAATCTCACATTTGAACCGCGCATTGATCAGCCTGTTGCTAGGTCGATGGGCGCTCTGATGGCCCTGTCCCATTCCAAGCATGTACTCCCGAGAGACACCCTCGTTTACATGGTCAGAGCTCTAGTTCTTTCCTCCATTAGATACTGTATAACACTGTGTGGTACTCACGGAGCAACCTAGTTCCATCGCGTGCAAAAACTCGTGAACTTCTGTGCGCGGGTTGGGAGCGGAAGGAGAAGGTGTGACCATACATCGGATGTTGTCAGGAATATACGATGGCTTAGTGCTGATCAGCTCGTCAGATATTATAAGTTGTGCCTGCTCAAAAAAGTCTTACTCACGGGTCAGCCACCAGATATAGCCGCGATGTTCACACGTGCTGAGCACACTCATGAAACGCGGAAGGCTAACCAACTGAGCCGCCCCCGAGCGGTGAGCAACTCTGGCACTCGCCGATTTAGCTACAGAGCATCGGATCTGTTTAACTGCCTGCCGCCCGACTTGCGCAACGTTCAGAGTCTAGGTCGCTTCAAGCGCCAACTTAAGGAGTTTCTAATGAGTCAGGCGAACGTTGACACATGAGTGGGTGCGCGTGTGAATTCGATTGTGTGTGATGCCACAATGTGAATGCAATAGTGTGATTCGCCGAGATGATTCCTTGAGCGATGCGTGATATGTTGGCTATTTTTACTAGCTTTCACATTTTCTCCCTTACGCCCGTTTTTATCAATAATGACGTGTAACTTTTAAAAAGCCACTGGGCCTTGTGGAAAGCTACGAAATATATGAACATGAACATGAACATAGCCTCCTGCAATTTGGTGAAATTTGATGTTAGCCATATGGACACCGTTGTAATATTACTAACTTAAAGCTGCTGATACTCCTATAACATGAGAGAGGTGTTAATAGGATAATTGTAAAACTATGTCTCTGTATGAATGTGTGTTATTCAGTGCCTTTCTATTTTATGTAAAGCACTTTTCTTCGGAGAAAGAACGTCATGTCGGCCACATCCTGAATATTGCTCGCCAGGTTAAGTTAGGCACTGAGACGTGTTGTCTCGGGTATCTGGTGCATGATAGTCCTGATAGTCCTGTCTGGTGCATAATAGTCCTGATAGTCCTGTCTGGTGCATGATAGTCCTGACAGTCCTGTCTGGTGCATGATAGTCCTGATAGTCCTGTCTGGTGCATGATAGTCCTGATAGTCCTGATAGTCCTGATAGTCCTGATAGTCCTGATAGTCCTGATAGTCCTGATAGTCCTGATAGTGCCTGAGTCGCAGCACTTATCAATCAATCGCCTTTTTCACCTGAACTCAAGTTATGAAGGTCATTAGCGAATAGAACGAGGATGTTATCGTTCAGCAGGAATACAGAGCAACAGTTTCAGGAAAGTATTTAAGTAGATGGCGCATCATAAGCACTTTTTCAGATACGATCAGGATTCAGGATCAGGATTTCGCCAGTCTCTTTCAGAGGAAGAATCTGATGCGATGGTGTTTTGGTGGTGGTTTGGAAAGGAAAAGGGTCCATGATTAGCGACAAATGCTTGTCCGTCCGGAATGACACATTTGGTCCATATTGAATATATATATATATATATATATATATATATTATATTGAATATATATATACATATATATGGTCCATATATATATATATATATATATATATATATATATACCTGAGCGGATGTTAATATGACAATAAATGCGTCTTTACAAGAAGTTCAACGAAAAATATGAACATCCTTATGTGTATTATTTACAGGTTGTCGTACGCTGTCATTTCAACGGTGAAATTGCTATTTTTTAAGGCCCGTTTTAATATCAGATATCAACATCCCTTTAAGCTTTTTTACGTCCACACATCCTACAAGCGGATTTTGAAAGACTAGGTCGGGATGGCGACCATGGCCCGCGAGTTGGAGGTCGATTAGATCGCCTAATCCTGCGTTGGAATGGAATGTATAGGTCCACTGGCGGCAGGTCTTCCGGCCATTCCGACTTCACCGCCAGTTGCACGTGTACGCGTGACTGGAAAATTGATATCTTGTGTGCAGTAGCAGCAGAATATCAAGACTGAAACCAGCCTTTTTATTTTGTCCGGTATTGGACCATGCGGTTGGTCTGGCTCGTTTTGTCTCGATGTTGATGATTTTCCGGTTAGCCCATCCTGAACTGCACCAAAGCAAATGTCTGTCGTTGTTTGTTGTCAAAGATTTGGCTACGCTGTCAAATACTACGTGGACCATGCTTTACACTATTCGAGCCACATACACCTCAGCGGAAGGAGTGTTTCGTGTTCGCTGGTTCCCATCCGCTCCCCTGTATGGCCACAGCCACGTGTGTCAGCAGCGTCGCGCGCTACTAGTGTGCCCTGGTCAGTCGTCAGGCGGGCTTGCAGCGGCGGCGGAGCTAATCGGCTTGGCATGCGCCGATGGTTTGCGGTTGCTCTGTGGCTGCTTCATCCGCATTGGTCCGTCGGTGAAGCCTGGGGATGGACCGCCGAATTTCGGCGCGAAAGCGCCCGGATATCCCTGAAGTCAGCTCCAGACCACTGAGCGGACAGTTGTGTTTATTAAACACGAGCCGTCTCGTGTAGCGTGTATGGGGTCTCTGGTATGACCCCAGACACGCTAAAGACACAACTCTGGTATGGTAAGGTATCTAGACACTGGTACGGCCCCACTCACTGGTATGGCCGTGCACTGTGCGTAAAAACAACTGGGGATTTTACGTCGAAAGCGGCAGGACAGGCTGCACTACCAGGACGTTTTGTGGACCACGGTGGGAGAAGAACAGCGAGAGAACTGATAGAACATTGATGGAACACCAAAACGGCTGACGTGATGATGTGTCACGGTCCGTCGCAGGACCCTTAGGTCTGTGTCAGGGTCTATTGTGCGATTTCGTGGTCTGTTTCAGGGCAGGTTGTGTGATCCCGTGGCCTGTTTCAGGGCCTGTTTTGTGATTCCGTGGTCTGTGTCAGGGCCTATTGTGTGATTCCGTGGTCCGTGTCAGGGCCTGCTGTGTGATACCATAGTGGCTGTGTCAGGCCCTGTTGTGAGATTCCGTGGTCCGTGTCAGGGCTTGTTATGTGATCTCGTGCTTTGTGTCCGGGCCTGCTGTGTGATACCGTGATTTGTGTCAGGGCCTGTCGAATGATCCCGAGGTCTGCATCGGGGCCTGTTTTGTGATGCTGCGCTCTGTGTCAGGGCCTGTTGTGTGATCCCTTGGTCTGCGTCAGGGCCTGTTGTGTGATCCCGTGGTCTGTTTCAGGGCCTGTCTGAGACCCTATGTTGTTTTTGCTTTGTTATGTCGGAGATTGTCGAATGGCCCGTGCTACGTTATCTGTAGTGTGCTCGAGATGCCTCGTGTCATGACATAATCGCGCTGACGGCCGTGCACAGTGCGCGGAAACAACTGGGGATTCTATGGCGAAAGCGGTAAGACAGGCTACACTTCCAGGACATTTTGTGGACCACGGTGGGAGAAGAACAGCGATAGAACGGTTGCTAGATGACGGACATCCTCCTCAAAATATTGTCCGCAAGAACACAGATAGATTGCTGTTATACGCTGTTGTACATATTCATTCACAGAAGAAAATAAATGTCTACATTCATTTTTAGTTTACGGAAATTTTTATGACCGAAACGCCCTGGTAACGGGTGTCAGCTGCAGAACCGACCAGTGCTGCAGTCGAAGTAAATACGAAGGTATCGACATGCAGAGGCATCCACATCAGGACAGATAAAGCCATCCAGCGTGTGCTCTGGCCAGTATCAACTCGTTTTTAGCATTTGCACGATCCACATCATCTAATCAAACGGTAAAAGCTCATCACCTTCTTTGGTATGTCAAGGTGGATTTGCTTCTATCCGAGTCGATATATTGTCTAATTTGCCAATTTTAACATGCGTCGAGGTGGCCAGTTGAATGTGGCGTGCTCGGGTGGGGGGGGGGGGGGGGGGGGAGGGGAGGGGCACCATTTAGCCCCATGACACCTAGGCGACCTAGAAGAGCGAAACTCTGAGGAAAGGTGGAAAGGGCTGTATGTGAACTCACTTGTGTCAAAATTGAGGTTGGGGTTTTAGGGCGCATCGACTGCTGTAGGTTACGCAGCTGCATCAAACTTTGAGGCTCATGTGTCGTGATCTTTGAGTCAATTAAGGCCAAACAAGGAAGATTTTAAATTGGTGCTCGAAGTGTCTTTAGACTTCTTTGACCAAATCAACTCCAAGAGGTGGCTTACCATGCTGAACAGAGTTTTTGAAGGTACCGTAGCCAGATTACCCAGCAAATTAATGGTTCTGATGTCTTTTTTAGCCGAGACGCGATGATGAAAACCATTTCATGTGTTTTACAGCTTTGCATGTTTTTTGGTACGCAACTTTTAACAGTTTGTTGAAGTATGTCTTCATCGCGTCAATTTTGTTTTTATTGATATTGTATCGGGAACCTCGTGCACTGAAACATTGATTTTGTTTCAATATACGGGAACGACCGGATTTTTGCGTGCAGGGTGCTCGGATACCGGGGAGTTCACGCACGCAGTGGCGTTACACCAAGGACTTTTATGGGAATTCGTTAAATCTGTGTTCTAATTGTTTAGGAGAAATGTTGAGCATACCAAGATGCTGTGTGCTTGCTGCACGAACAGCCTTATGCGGACCAAATATATCGAGAGTGCCGAAGAGGTTGATGTCCGGTGCGTCTTGAATGTGTTGTTGAGTATGAATATGGTTGTTGATATCATTTGCTGATGACAGTCATGGAAAAATCACTTGGACAATGTGTTGCAATATTTTATTTCCATGGAATTGACCTTTAAGTGTCTGATAGTACTCTATGTTTCTTGAATACCTACTTAACTACTTTGTTATTTTAGTGTATTTTTGAACTACCACAGGTCACAGATCCAGTTGAATTTAAACGTTTTTGCAACATTTACATTTTTTAAGATTTTCAGCTGGCCCAACTTGTTCCCAGTCGGAGAAGTCATGTTCATAAAGTCATCTGAAGTTGTTGGCAAATGTCACGCTGGTCAGTTTGTCATCCAAATCTAGTGTAAAAGCCATATTTTGTAAATGTAAGACAAGTTTATGTATGCCTTCTTATGATAATGAGTAGACATGCACCCAGAGATGGTTATTCTGTACCAGCCCTATTTTGTTCTTAACATTCATGAACAAAGCAGGGAGCAGGAAATGGGGGTAGCACTAGCTGTAAGATATGTCACTTCTGTAGAAAATGCAAAGCAATGTCATGCCCATTGATCAGAGAAAACTTGCATCTCTGGCATCCTAGCCTTACCTTTTTAACTCTTCATATTGTTTGTGGTTTGTGCAGAGTTTACCATCCCAACAGGTTAGCACAAAAATAAAAACACAGAATATGAGGGCAATAATGGCTTGTATGACTTACTAATATGTTAAGCCAGTCAGTTTTGAAACCAATGGCTCTTGTCTAGATTGTTGCAAGCCTATATGTGTTATATGACTTTAAAATGAAAAAGATATATTTGTGCCTGGTGGGTAGCTGTGGCATGTGGGTATTATACGTGAGTTTGACTTGTTTCCCAGATGAGTTGGACAGGGGCTATAAATTGTCTCTTTATCTCCAGTTTTATCTTATCGAAGTCCAGGCTATGCCTATGGTGTTATGTACCACATTTGTGGTCTGTCAAGTGCCTCACCCATGGTCTCTGGTGCCTCCGCTGTTGTTGGCTGGAGCTGTTTAACAACACCCCCAATCAACCCACATGTTCATTGCTAGTGAATGGAACTCAGTGACAGTTGTCACAACACCAAACCATCACCCTCCATCTTCATCCTGCAGTCAGTCCTCACCACCAACACCTCACCTGGCTGTGAGTCAATCCTCACCACCAGCACCTCACCTGGCTATTAGTCAGTCCTCACCACCAGCACCTCACCTGGCTGTGAGTCAATCCTCACCACCAGCACCTCACCTGGCCATGAGTCAGTCCTCACCACCAGCACCTCACCTGGCCATGAGTCAGTCCGCACCACCAACACCTCACCTGGCCATGAGTCTCCTCACCGCCAGCGCTGTCCCACAAGCTCCAGTCGTCCTCCACCACCAGCACCCCCGGTCTTGACCATGCGCGCGTGCCGGCAGCCGCCCGGCGTCGGTTCTACCGGTCGGTGGGTGTGGCTGGCGCCGACGGCCAGTTCGAGGTGAGCCTGGACCAGCGCAAGCTGAAGACGCCCGGCGGCCGCCTGCTGCAGCTGCCCAGCCGGCCTCTGGCGCTGGCCGTGGCACACGAGTGGGAGACCGTGGCCGAGCACATCCAGACCAGTCAGATGCACGTGGTGAGCTCCAGGGCGACAACATTGGCCGCCGGCCATTTTTGTTAGTCTCAAATACCTTGCCTCTGTAACCGAAATAGGGACAACCACATGGATGTCACTCTAACCAGACGTTTCAAATCGATGTGGATGGCCGCTCTAGAATTATGGCATCTGAGGGGACAGTTACCAGTATTTGTTCTGGACCACTCAGTGCGCGTGGCTCAGTCGACTGTGTCCGGAGCACGCTGTGTCATTCCGTCGGCTGTGTCCAGAGCACACCGTGTCGTTCCGTCGGTTGTGTCGGGAGCCCCGCCGTGTCGTTCCGTCGGCGTTGTCGGGGAGCACGCAGTTTTGTTCCGTTGGCTGTGTCCGGAGCACGCCGTGTTGTTCCGTCGGTTGTGTCGGGATTACGCCGTGTCGTTCCGTCGGCTGCGTCGGGAGCACGCCGTGTCGGTTGTCGATGACGGCCGGCCGGCGGTCGGTGTACCGCCCCGACCTGCCTCACCGCGTCCCTCGCGCCGCCGGCAGACGGGCCTCTGCTTCACCGTGCTGGACAACCCACACCGGAGGACGGACGTCGACCTGGCGCGCAAGATCGCCGGCTACCTCGACACCGACACCGTCCTCTTCCCTGTCGAGGTCAGCCGGGCCGCCCCCTCCGCCACCCGAAGCAGGGGGGGAGGACGCTGTCGTCGTTAGTGGGGACGGTTGGTTGTAGCTGGTTGGATGGAGAGCGTTCGCCTGGGGCCGCGCGCAGAGGTTGCGTGCCGCTGGCAGTGTCGTTGCTTGCCGTCGTGATCTGCGTGATAAATTGCCGCGCTGAATCAGCTTGGATGCTCCGTAAACCCATAAAATTATTAGCACTGTTGCCGCCTGGTCTCTTTTCAAACCCTGATTTTGATGTCTTTTTGTTGTGAGCACAATGTTACAGCACCGTTTCGGAATTTAAAACTTGATTTAAACGTTGATCTAAGAGTTTAACCCAACTTTCCCGCCACTATGAGGCTGGCCATCCACCGCGATTGATAACTTCATGATAACTTCACGAGAAGCGCCAGCTCGCCGTCGCACGCCACCACATGTCAATGCGTGGTGGGTGGGCCACACGTATGATGTCACAATGAAGTTACTCCGCCGCAGCTGCCGGCAGAGCTGGCCGAGATCCAGCGTCGCGAGTGGGGCGCCGTGCTGCAGTGGCTACGTCACCGGTTCGACGTTGCTATCGAGCCGTCCGAGCCCGGCTCCCTGGTCTCCACCGTGCCGCCGGAGACGGCGGAGACGCTGCAGGTACGGCGGCGGCGGGGAGGGGGACGCTGGGACGCGTTCCTGGAGCTGTGACGCGGGTGTTGACCTGTGGGGGTGCGCCGGCGGCCCGGAGGTGCGGCGGCGTTGTGGTGGTGACGCTCTCAGGGTGTCGGTGCGACGCGGATGATGTGGCGGGCGCGGTGCTGCGCCGTCGGAGAGGGGTGGTGGCTGCGGATGCTGTGCGCGTCCGCCGATGTTGTCCCGTGTGGACGGACCGACTGGCGCGCAAGGCCGTTGGTTACTGGGCGAGGTGTTGTCTGATGACAAGACTGGATAAGTATGCGTTTTCTGCTTTTGGTATGGAGCTTAATAAGTCGTGGAAGATCGACTGAGGGTACAGTACATGGTGTTGTGCCTGTGATTGGTTTCACGCGTGCAGCTGGAGTCTGGTAAAGACAGGCGAACTTTTCATATCCGGAGCTATCACGCTGTCGTTGAAGGTCAGTTGTGGCACTCTATGGAATGTATTGCTCCGTTTGATATATTATTAGATTCTATGATAACTCAACAAATGCTTAAATTATATGCTGAGCCATTTGCAGTGGATAAAGATCACTGTAGTCCCTTTGGTATCAATCGTCACTCTTGCGACGAGTCTTCAGGTCAACAAAGCTGGATATCCGGCCTCTCCGCGTCACGGCTCGTGCGTCGCAGTTATACGCCTTGTGGTGCCCGGCGGCTGCGCCGCGCCGCCCCAGCTGGTGTTGTCTTTCATTCTGTTGGATCGTGCCGAACCGCGCCACACTGTGCCGCCAGCAGGAGCGTGTCAAACTGTGACGCCGTCGTGCTGTTCTCTGTTTTGGTCAGCATTGTGGTCGTTATGGGTTATACTATACTGCTGTCATCAGCTATTCTCTGTTTTGGTCAGCGTTGTGGTCAGTGTGCCATACTATACTGCTGTCGTCATCTGTTCTCTGTTTTGGTTGGCATTATCAGTGTGTCATACTATGCTGCTGTCATGAGCTGTTCTCTGTTTTGGTCAGCATTGTGGTCAGTGTGTCATACTATGCTGCTGCCATCAGCTGCTTTCTGTTTTGGTCAGCATGGTCAGTGTGTCATACTATGCGGCTGTCGTCAGCTGTTCTCTGTTTTGGTTAGCATTGTGGTCAGTGTGTCATAATATGCTGCTGTCATCAGCTGTTTTCTGTTTTGGCCAGTGTTGTGGTCAGTGTGTCATACTATGGTGCTGTCTTCGGCTGTTTTCTGTTTTGGTCAGCATTGTCAGTGTGTCATACCATGCTGCTGTCATCAGCTGTTCTCTGTTTTGGTCAGCATTATCAGTGTGTCATACTATGCTGCTGTCGTCGCTGTTTTCTGTTTTGGTCAGCATTGTGGTCAGTGTGTCATGCTATGCTGCTGTTGTCAGCTGTTTTCTGTTTTGGTCAGCATTGGGGTCAGTGTGTCATACTATGCTGCTGTCGTCAGCTGTTTCTACCAGCGTCGCTGTCAGAACCCGTCATGCTGTGTTGTCCCTCTGACCTTCTCCGGCTGTCCGCAGCGGTATCTCTCCACACACAACACGTGGGCCCTGACCGGTCTGCTGTTTGCCATCGAAGCCGTCCGGTCGACGGTGCTGCCTCTGGCGGCGCTGGAGCGCAAGCTCTCGCCGCAGGAGGTGGTACGGCTCTCCAGGCTGGAGGCCGACTATCAGGTGCGCAGGAGACGGAGCGCCGGCGGCCATGCGGTCACGTGCCGCCGACTCAGGGCTGCCGCAAACCATCTGCTCTTGGCCAGTTACCTCAAACGCAAGGGTATAAAGCATAATAGGCGCATTTAAGTTTCGTGATGTCGGCGTGCTATGATCAAACCCAATTTGCTGAACTGTTAGCCGAAATGTAGTTGGTGCCTTTCTAGTCGCCCTTTTAAAAACTGATAAGGGTGTAAGATTTTTGAGAGCTGTAAAGGTGGCCTGCGCGGGACGGGTGTTGTGCAGCGTGCAGGGGTCTGGCCGGCCCCCGTCTCCCGTGCTGCATGGACGCCGTACTACCATTGAAGTGCGTGCGCCCGAAAGCCCAAATTATCGCCCTGTGCCATGCCGCCGTCCCGTGTCTTTGCGCCCCTGGTCTGACGGGCGGCCGTTTCCCGTGCCTTAGTCCCGTGTCTTTGCGCCCCTGGTCTGACGGGCGGCCGTCTCCCGTGCCTTAGTCCCGTGTCTTTGCGCCTCTGGTCTGACGGGCGGCCATCTCCCGTGCCTCAGTCCCGTGTCTGTGCGCCTCCGGTCTGACGGGCGGCCGTCTCCCGTGCCGTAGCCCCTCGTCTTTGCGCCTCTGGTCTGACGGGCGGTCGTCTCCCGTGCCGCAGGCGCGGGTCTGGGGACGAGTGGAGTGGGCGCACGACGTGGACTGCCTGGACACGGAGGCGCGCGTCTCTGCCGGCCTGCTGCTCGCCCACCTCTGCACGGCCACGTCACACTCGGTCCGACAGAAGGAGCGCTCGGCCTGACTGCTCCGACCCCCCCCCCCCCCCCCCCCCCCCCGCTGTCCGGCCCGGCTGGCGCTCTGGCGGCGTATGATGCTCCTCCCGGTCTGACCTCATCTGACCCTGCCTGACCCGGTGCGCCGCCGGCTGCGGCGGTGGAGGGCGCCGGGACGGGTGGTGGACGGGTTCTAGGCCAGAGCGGGGGCCGGAGCGTCCTGGTGGTCCCGTACGGGAGTGTGTGTCCAGTGTCTCTGCGCCTGACACACTCCGTGCTCGGGGTCAGGTTTATTACACGGCGTTCACGGCTGAATCGCGTACAATAAATAGTGTTACAATGTGCACTACATTGTGCTCCTTTCGAAGCAAACATTCAACAATGGTGACGGCCGCGCGCCGCCGTCTCGGCCGCTGCACATGTTGAGGTCATGGAGTCAACTGGGGCCGCGACCCCGCGACGTCAGACGGTCGGTGACATCCAACGCAGGGAAACACGGAACGCGAGCCTTGGAAACGGACAGATTCGTCTTGCACGTCACCTAGCAGGAAAGACCATGAACAAAGACTTCAGGTGTACAACTTATATTATGGAAGACCGTAAGGAATGTTTGGCCTCTTTGTGGATTTAGTCGCAGTCCGACATGGTCGCGGGGCGTGGCCGGCCTGGAGCAGAGGCCTGATCGCGAACTTTATGAAATCTCCCACACGTCACGTCATCGGTCGGTGGCGATCCGGACGTCTGCGTCCAGGCCGTCGGCGACCATTCGCAGGTCGCTGTAGTCACACTGTCACCCACTGCAGTCACTCTGTCGCCACACTGTAGTCGCACTGTCCTCTCACTCTCGCCCTTCGGAGCGATGGACGCTTCGCGCGAGAGTTTCTGTTTGGTACAACAGCCTCTTTTGCGAATCGGCAGTCTATTCCTTGATCACTTCAATGTAGTCCTCGGCCTCGATACCCTCCGCCCTCTTCCTACTCCGCGCCTGGATGCCAGTGTACGGCCGGTACGCAGTGATGGACTGAATCCAGGGCAGGTACTCGTTCACCTGGCGGAAAGGGAGCGTGGTCACCGAGCTGAACACGAGGGAAATCTGTCGATCTCGCATGGTGAGTCCTCGCAAAACCCCGCAAAGCTCTGGTGGCAAGTTCTCGCAAAGCTCGGCAAGGATGGCAAGTGGCGCGGCACGGCGCGGTGGCAAGTTCTCGCAAAACTCCGCAAGGATGGCAAGTGGCACGGCACGGCGCGGTGGCAAGTTCTCGCAAAACTCCGCATGGTTCTGGTGGTGAGTTCTCGCAGAGCCTGCAAGGCTTTGGTGGCGAGTTCTCGCAGAGCCCCGCAAATCACGCACGCGCTTGAATCCGAAACGTCAAAGTGTTGACATCGCCGTAAAGATATGGTACTTCTGGGTGCTCCTTTTGTAACAACGTTGGCTAAGCGGCATCGTTTCTTACCGTGTCCTCGGACAAATTTGGGAGCATACGGGTGAAACATTACACGGCATTGAAACATTATGAAACATTGCTACATGTTCTTTGTGTGTAACGCTGCATATCACGCGGCTTCAGCGGCAGCATGCATCAGCGTGGCTTTTACGCCGGTTTGGGGCCAGCTCCAAAACCGCCTGCCACAGGCTGCTGCGCTGTCGCTATGACGCGTCGAGATTGTCCGGCGGAGGTCGGTAGCCCGCGGCGGCCGCGGTACGCACCTTGACATAGACGCCGGGCACGTCTCGCTGGCCGCAGCCGACGCCCCAGGACACGATGCCGGCGAGGTAGTAGGAGCCGGCCTGCTCGCACACAAGCGGTCCGCCGCCGTCTCCCTGCCGGTCACGGGTCAGAGGTCAGAGCACGCCAGGGCAGGGGTCAAGCGGGGCCCGAGGCTGGGCAGACCAGCAGACCAGCAGACCAGGCCAGCAGAGTTTTCAGGACGCGGCTCAGCGTCCGGGTCTCAATCAGCATGAGAGACCCCGCCAGCGTAACCTGACCTCTGACCTCTCACGGATCGGATCTTCCAGATCTGGACGCACGACAGCCGCGAGGGTGCGGTAACATTTTCTCGTAGTTTTCTGGTTAGGAACTCCGGCAGGCTATGCTGGCCGCACAGCCGGCACCATGGTGGCGCGCCGGAGCGGCCCGAGGCCTGCCGAGTCGGAGCGACCCGAGGTCCACCGAGTCGGAGCGGCCCGAGGCCTGCCGAGTCGGAGCAACCCGAGGCCTGCTGAGTCGGAGCGGCCCGAGGCATGCCGAGTCGGAGCGACCCGAAGCCTGCCGAGTCGGAGCGGCCCGAGGCCTGCTGAGTCGGAGCGACCCGAGGCCTACCGGCTCGGAGCGGCCCGAAGCCTACCGGCTCGGAGCGGCCCGAGGCCTACCGGGTCGGAGTGGCCCGAGGCTGCGAGCGAGCGGGTGGCGTGCTGGCTCACCTTGCAGGCGTCCTTGCCCTCCTCTCCGCCGGCGCACAGGAAGCCACTGTGCAGCTGGAAGTCGTAGCCGAGCCGCGTGCGCTTCAGTTTTTGTTCGCAATCGTAGTTGCCCACCACTGGGACGGACACCTGGCGGCCGCGGGACGTAACATTAGTGTGTAGATGGCGGTAGCGGTGGTCCTGCCTGACACCGGCGGTTGGCGGTTTTGACTACCGCCTGGTGTTGTCGGTGCGTGACTATGGATTGGTGCATGGCTTGAGGGTCAAAAATTATTCAAAGCTGTCACTTTCTCAGAAACACCGTCATGATTTGCTACACTTGTTAGCGTCTTTTACGCGGTGTCGCCGAGAACGGGACCGTTGCCCCGGCCGGGACCGTGAAGCAGCAGAAGAGCCTCACCTTCTTCAGCACGTTCTGGAAGTTGCCGAAGTCTCCAAAGGCATCCTTTCCCCAGCCGGAGGTCCAGCAACGCTGGTTGGTGAAGTCGGCGTACTGTGGCGGGATGCACACCGGTCCCACGTGCAGACTGCGGCGGGGCAACGTCAGGTCAGGTCAGGTCAGCCTGAGAGCGCCGTCCGCCAGGTCATAATCCAATCACTCGGGGAAGGAAACGGTGTCGTCAGCGCTAGACTATTGACTAGAAGCACGCATTCACGCTCGTGCCGCGTCCTTCCGCGTGTCGCAAGCCGCCCGTTTCCCTTTCGGTGGCTGTGCCAAACTGGGCGTGACTCCCCAGGCTTTGGCTGATTCGACAAGCTGGCGGCTTCCGACTGCCGCCCTCCCGCCACTCACTTGTACACGGTGTCGACGGGGCTGGCCAGCTTCAGGATGGCGATGTCGTTGTGCAGGTTGCCGCCGTAGAACTCCGGGTGGATGTAGATGCCCGACACGTCCTTCTCTACGTGCGGATAGAACTCGGTCTCGTGGTTGACGTCCCATTCACCCAGGCGAATGCGCAGCGCGTACGGATCGTAACTGAAAAAAACCGGACTGATAAAAGAACCATGCAGCGGGGTCGTAATTGAAAAGGACTGAACTTATCAGCGAGGTACGTCGATCTGGGCTCACCGAAGCCTCTTGCCGGTCAGTGGATAATGCGGGCAATGTACTGGGCTGTTCCTCACATTAGTTGCATCTGGGACGAGCCGTGTCGTCCTTGTTATACACGCGCCTTGCATTTGTATGTCTTCATGCTTTTTGGGGTATGTTTTGGAGCATCCTCTCTGCTGTTATATAGCCCATATCACGGGTGATTGTCTTGACTAGACCCAGAGCATCGAGCGCTCTCACAGATCCCTCCTGCCGATCGTACAAACCCGCTCCCCACACCCTACTTCAGTTGAGAGTTATTGGAGTTCTGCAGTGGGACGAACTGTGTGCTCCAGAACGTATTCAGCCTGCAAATGACTATCAAGGGCTGTGCTTTGCATGCGATATACCAGAAACATTTCCTCTTTTGTCCTCGTAGTGTTACGAACTTTCTTCCGGAGATGTGGCAGCGCCGATAGGCGAGCGATTTCAGCCGGCTCGTACTCAGAGTGTACCTGAGGGCCGGTGCTGCCCCCAGGGGTAGCAGCGCCGATACGCGAGCGAGTTCAGTCGGCTCGTACTCAGAGCGTACCTGAGGGCCGGTGCTGCTCCCCAGGGGTAGCAGCGCCGATACGCGAGCGAGCTCAGCCGGCTCGTACTCAGCGTTTCTGAGGGCCGGTGTTGCTCCCCAGGGGTAGCAGCGTCGATACGCGAGCGATTTCAGCCGGCTGGTACTCAGGGCGTTCCTGAGGGCCCGGTGCTGCTCGCCAGGGGTAGCAGCGCCGGCGTGCGCTCGGCTGTAAGCCTGACGCGGTGTTAACAGCCGTGACAGAGTGTATTCATACACCCGGTCACGGCCGTTAACACGGTCGTGGTGGGCGCACACTGGGCTATGCTTGGCGCGGCTAGGCCACGTTACTACCGCTGTGTCTGGGGTGATGCCGCCCGTTAACACCGCCGTGTCTGGGGCTATGCCGCCCGTTAACAGCCGTGTCTGGGGCGATGCCACCTGTTAACCGGCCGTGTGGGGAGCACGCCGGGCTCCATATCCCCAACCGCCCCCACCAGACGCCCGTTTGGGAGTGAAAGCAGCCGGTGGCGGCGGCGGGCCGCACTGGTGCATGTCGAAAGCACGACACTCCTACAGAGGCTGGGGAGGGACGTGGTGAGGCTTCACGCCGGCAAAGCAGGGGAGGGAAGTGGGGAGGCTACGCACCGGGCGAAACAGGGGATGGGGGGGGGGGGGGGTGGGGTAGTTACACGTGTGCTGCTCACGAGTTCGCCCATGTGTGTGCTGTTCTGCGAGACAGTATTGTTGGGTTTCAGGCGCTGGATATTGGGCAGAGGTGGTGGGTGGAGATGTCGTGCCATCGGTGAATGTACTTGTCAGTGCAAAACCGGCTTCCGCAACTTTCCCATGGGCCGGAGATTGAGATCAGGATACTTCAACCATGCACCAGTCTGGCTGCTGTTCTCCAGAGACTGAGAGAATGGCAATGTCGACACATGTTAACGACCGCGGGTGTACCCAATGACGGTGCCGACAACTGCCAACGCCCGTGGCGTACCCAATGGCGGTACCGAACACGTGCCAACGCTCTCGGCCGTACCCAATGGCAGTGCCGACACGTGCCAACGCCCGCGGGTGCACCCAGTGGGGCGATGCCGACACGTGCCAACGCCCGCGGGTGTACCCAGTGGGGCGGTGCCGACACGTACCAACGCCCGCGGGTGTACCCAGTGGGGCGGTGCCGACACGTGCCAACGCCCGCGGGTGTACCCAGTGGGGCGGTGCCGACACGGCGCGCCTCGCCTTAATTATGATGTGATGGTGTGATGGGATCCGTGGTGCAGCGTCGCCGGATGCAAGGTACACATGTCAAGCCACGGCGATGACCTGGCGGTACGGCCTCGCGGCACTGAGTAGGCGCCGTGCTGCCAGGGGCGTACCTCTTGACGCAGTGGGCGGCCGTCAGGATGTACTCGGTGCCGATCAGGGAGCCGGCACACACGTACACGTTGTCGGCGCCCTCCTTCTTCAGGATGGCCACGTGCCACGGGAATTCACCTGTGGGACAGAGCAGGCCAGAGTAAGTCAGGTCAGGGCTGCAGCCTGGCGGCGGCAAGACGTGGCGATAGCCGACAACCTCGGGTTAGTTGACGCAGCTTGAGCTAGCCTGGATGTAAAGCGCGATATTTTCATGTCTTCGAATGCGTTGTCGTATGCGCGATGCGTTGTTTGCCTGACCTTTTGCAGTCTTAAGCAGTCATCCTAAGTGGAATGCGGTTCGACTGTACGAATGGCTTTTCTAGGCAGACATAAGTATCTACCTGTAAATCTGTGGTGGTGTAAGAGGGTTTTCAGGAACGTAAAACTCGCGGCATAGTGCCATCATAGGGATTGATGGTAGAACTAGATGTTGCCGAAACGCCTTATTATTTCAAGACAACCCATGCCGTCCGAAGTACAGCGATGTGTCCTATCCAGCTTTCTGACGTCACCGCCCCACGAACCACTCACGCCTTCCCTGACGTCACGGAGCTGCCGTCAGCCACTCACCGAACACGGTCTCTCCCTCCCTGACGTCATAGTTCTTGATGCGTCCGTTGACGGCGTCCGTACGACCGACGCCGCAGCTGCCCGGCTGCTGCCTGCCCTGCGAGCCGATGGGGATCGGGTTCCGGCAGCAGACGTCCGTATGGAAGCAGCCGCGGTGGTTCGGCTGGTAGCCCAGCTGGCGCTGCCAAATGGGAGCGTGACGTCAGTGAGGGGGGGGGAGAGTTGCTGATCATTGTGATCTCAGGCTACCTCCAGGACGAAAATTTAGCGGTTAGCACTGCTCGCGTTGCATCGGCGTAACGTTCACGGTCCAGATGAGCTCAGTTCCAAAGCTGACATGCCGACTGATCCTGAGCACTTTTTCCACCTTTTGGATGTAACCAACGCATGAGGTGAAAGCAGCTTTGTGGGGTTCATTGGCCGTGACCACAACTGTTGCTTTATTGACGAACCGACCGTGGCTATCAGTGTTTTCCAATAATTTTCACATTCATTGGGGACTAAGTGACATTGGCACTCGCAGATGCGATACAAAGTGTGGGTGCGTGGCATGCCGGTAGTTGCGTGATGTACCGATAAAGCTAACATAAGACCCAATGCACAAAATATTGCAATGTTGGGTATTGATTGGCGAATTCCAAGGGTTAACATGTAAGCAAATGCTCGCACTCGAGGTCGAGGGTCGGAGACTCGACGGCTTGCAGCTGCTTTCGCGTGCAGTGAGACCGCTGAGGTCACAGTGTTATCGCCCAAATGAGGCGAGGACTGATGTCATGTCACATAGTTGGTGTGGCTTGCGGAACGAAAAATCCCGAGACCTATCGTCTGTATCTGCACGTCTGTACCGAGACCTATCACTGGATCTAGCAAAGCCTATCAAGGGAGCTTTGCAGTTGGAATGGCATCCCTTATTTTTCATAGTACTTTCTGGAAATCATTAACAGATTCCTTTCAAAACAAGGCTCCCCTACCATTTCGCCGCTTCCGAGGATGACGTGTCGCCTGTAGCCCACGGAATCGGTTTGATCGGTCATCTTTTTCAACTCATGTCATTAAAGTCACTGACCCCAGACGAGCCCACTTCAAGATTACAGCTATGACGTCGGATCAAGGACCGTCAACCGAACCACAAAGCCGTGTGGATCGCACGAGCGCCGATGAACGCCGGTGACGAGGTCGCCCTGGAACGCGTCTGTCGTCACGGCCGACGGCCATCTCCGCGCGCCGAGGCAATGCCGCAAGGAGCGGCCTGATAATCCTCCAGCAGGACCACGCACCCCGCCGTCCCGACCGCATCGCCCCCGGGCTTCCCCACCGTGACCGATATAAGAGAGGGGGGCGCAGGCGACCCTCGGCCGAGACACAATCCTCCCGCCGCTCCTCTGTCGTAAGGCTCGATTGAGCAACAACGCCGCACCGTGGGCAGCCGCGGACAAAGCCGCGGCCTCCCGGTGCCGGACAAAGCCGGAGCCGGCCGGCGCCGGACAGGGTCGGAGCCGGCCGGCGCGCGCGCGGGCTGGACGGTTTTTGCGGCGCTGTTGCGACAGTGGTGCAGCTCCGGCGGAAGCAGGCGCGCCGGCCGACCGCCGACGCTAATCGCAGCACCGGGTCACCGGCACGCCAACAGTCCAGGGGAGGCAAGATGAATGCTCAGTTTGGCGGCAACGTGGGAGTTGGGAGGTCACGCGAGTTGGGGGTCACGAGCGTCGGGAACGGAAGGGGTAAGCTGCTAAAAGGGTGGGGCTGAGTCATGGGAGACGTAGCGATCATAGGACTCAAAGCGGGTGCCGTAATTTTAAATCTGACGGGAGGAGCAATCGAAATTTTAATTGACCGTAGTTTGTGCAAATGTTACCCCGCCTCCATGCACGACTTGCAAGTTTTGAGGGCCATGTCATCCCTGTTGGGTGCCATGTTTCGGTAATGCTATAGACATAAGCCATGCGCATGTGGAATGTGTCTGAGTCATGATATTGGTTGCGGGATTAGAGAGCGGGTCGAGATCACACACATGGAGCTTGGGAAGATTGCTGAACGCTGGGCAACCGTCGATTGTCATCCCGTTGTCACCAGGGGGCTATCGATAGCAGCGACTTACAAAGTAAAAAAGACTGGCGCCATGACAGCAACGGGATGTCGCCCATCGCCCCTGCGAAACGAGAGGACGACCCACTCGTCGCCATCATAAGGGGCTTTCGCATGTGAACAGATGGGGTCACGTGCCTGTACGTGGTAAGTGTCTGTGTTTTGGTGGCTCTAAGTTCGTCGAACTATTCACTCATGCCTGGTGTGCTATGTCGCGATGCAACAACTGCAGCTTGGCAAAGTCGTAACGAATAAGTACGGAGTCCCGCATAAGTCCAGAAGAGTCTCAAAGTTCCGAAGTAATCCGAGTGCGCGCATATTCTGCGTTGCTCGAGTTGCGGATCATTTCGTAGGGGCGCCACGAGCTCAGGAAAAAAACACACGCGTATGTCAAGCTGCACGATGGATATGCTGTACGCTGCACACATATCCCCAAATTGCGCTTATACATCCCCAAATTTGGAATGTCCGTTCGGCAAACGCCGGGAGTTCGACGGACGCAACTGCCGGCCATCGTATCCCTCTACTGTAGAACTCAAGCGTACGGCACGGACAGAGCCTAGTGGAGCCATGGGGTGGATCGGCTACGCGTGTCCGCCATTGCTTGATGGGTTCTACGCGTCCGCCGCTGTTTCATTGAGCCGCTTTCATCGACATTCCAGACGGCTTGTCTATCCGTGTTTTGCTCCCACGCCTCAAACAGGGATTCAAAGGACTCTTTTCGTGTTTTCAGAGAATTTTGTGAAGATTCCGCTTCTGGTTTTAATCGCCACACATCAACGTTATCTGCCTGACACCAAATCTGGTTCATGGCCTCCGCGACCCGTCCTGATTGCTGCCATGTGCTTTTCCCGAGAACCAGCTTTCATCTGACGCTTGTATCGCGTGCTATCGCAGTCAGCGCCCACACAACAGGCCGCTCTGAGTCTCGATTTCTCGACCGCCCGCGCTCGCGTGCCGGGCTCGACGGCGCCCCCAGCTGCATTGCATTGACCTGTTTGACCATAGCGTCGCGGCAGACCGGCCGCCGCGACCACTTTCACTCGTGCCGGCCGTTTTCGCCGGGCGCCGTCGGATGGCGCTAGTGTCGGCACCGCTCGTGATAAGCGACTGTCGAGCAGCGGCGTTGCTCCCGCACAGTTATTGAGCTCTGGCGCTGCTCCGGGCTGTATCGGTCGGGTCCGCCGGCCAGCTCGGAGCGTGGCCTGGACGGCTTCCTGGTTGGGCAACGCCTGCTGACGAACACTACTCCTCCGAGGCCGCGACCGGTCCGCGCCGACCTCTCGAAAGACCCGTGCCATGGCACGAGGAGCGGTTGACGGGAAGCGCAGCCCACCGGACAGGCGCACCCCGACGGGACTCATTGAGGGTGGGGCCAGTACGTCTGCACATCACATGTTACTCAACCAAGCTGGTTGACTCAGAGCGCACAAGATAATGTGGTTTTTATCATGCCATAAATGTAAAACTGCCGTCGGATGGCCACCACCCTATTAAATGTTTCGCGCCGCCGCCTTTAAGCTAGTAAAACAGGCTATAAATTTGACGTTCAAAATGCAGCCCTGAGCCAAAGCCTTAGCAGAATGAGTGAACTAGCAAGAATAGCAAGATAATTCGAAATCGTTCCTTCTCACACACTTACCGGAGACGTCGGTCAACGCTCTCTCTGCCACACGAACAATGACGGGGAAATAACCAGTGCGATCTGGTTTGAGAGCCGAGAACTGGACAGCGCTCTCACCAAGCTCAGTAGAGCAACCCTTCTCCGGTTCCAGTGAAACTCGCTCCCTAATATCGATATGGATTGGGATATACCATTAGTGCCGCTCCTTGACTGGACCATCGACAGTCAAGCGCGCATTGTCAATCTGTGCGAAAGTGTCTACACGGATGCTAGTTTTCTACAGACAGTTTTGACAAACCGCTCCAGCACCCCAGCCTCACGGTATAGCTTCGCGACTCAACGATGGACTTTCGCCCCACACCAAGTGTCGCACTGCCCCTCCCGCAACGACACCATCCCCTGGCCGTCTGCAGCAGGCCACCTGTCAGACGGGTTGAACGTGCGCAAGACACCAGCACCGAGGCGCAATCTCCAGCCTTCGCGTGGAGCCCCTGCCTGACGCAGGCGCCGTACTCACCCCCTGTGCGTCGGTGACAAGCTGTCTACCCTCGGGCACCTCGGGCGTCGGCTGCGAGCTAAGACGGCTCAGTTGGCGGGCCTCGGTCTCCTGCGGCTTCGTCAGCGTCGCACGTCTCGTGCGAGACACCGTCTCCGACCCCGAGGCCGCCGCAGACACGTCCTGCTTCTCCTCCGAGATGACGGCCTTGACCTGCGGTGGGGGGGGGGGGAGGGGGAGATCAGCGCAGGGTGGACGTGTGGGCGGGACCCGCCGTCACCGACTGAAGGCGCACAGGCGTACCGGGTCCGCGCCTGGCAGCGTAGACACTGGAAAGCGAACCAGTTCTGGACAGCTGGTCGCATGCGTCATGTTTTTGTCGCGTTTCAGGACAGCTTTGGTAGGATTATCTGTTTGAGTCTTTCTTTGCTGTTTGTTTTGTTGTGCCGATCATAAAGGTGTGATCAGTTTTCTCCCACATTACCCGCTAGTCTCGTCCCGGTTGAGAATTTGCTGATGGTGAACAAAGGTGTGGTGTGGCACATGGTGAGAACAGACGAGGGGGACACGATCAATGTCTCCCAGTGACTCCTTACGAGCATCTGTCAGCAATGTCACCGCATGGCAGTCCATGAGCCACCACATCCTCGTCTCATCCTTCTCGGGCCAAGACAGCTCATCATGACGACGCCCCCTGACCGGCGCCATCCCCCCCCAGCGACCCTCCATCTCCAGATCCCTTCCCCCCCATCGTAACCGAGCTGCCGCGAGCTGCCTCTCTGGCCCGCGTGACCCTCCCCCTCCCCACGCCACTGAGCCTGCCTTCCTATGTGACTCTATGTCCCTGTCTACGCGACCTGGCGTGGCCAGCCCGCCCTGTGACGCACCTGGGCCAGGATCTCGTCGCCGTCGAGACTCTTGGCGACGCGCGCCAGTGCGCTGCCGTTGCGGAAGTTGGCGCGCGGACTGATGACGCTAAGGTCGACAGTGCCGCGGCCGGCGCGCGCCGACACCACGTCTACGGCGTCGCACGCGTAGCGCGGCACGCACACGCAGTTCTCGCGGTAGTAGAGCGAGCCGAGTCCGCTGGCGGGCCTGCCGAGGCTGGCCGCGCCGCCGCCGCCGAAGCCGCCGGCGAGCGTGGGGTTGGTGAGGCCGGCGCCGCCACCGAGGCCGCCCGACACCGGCCGGTTGGCGATCTTCGTGACCCCCGGGCCGAGGTTGGAGTTGACGAACGCGCCGCTGTTGATGGAGGCGATGCCCAGCTCGGGGCCGCGGTTGACGCCGGCCAGCAGCGGCGTGTAGGTGGGCGGATAGACGGGCAGGCTGACGTCGATGGCCTTGCCCGGCCGGCCGGGCTCGATGTGCGTGTGGTGGTGCGTGTGGTGATGCTCCTGCACTGGCGCCGGCTGGATCGGCGCGTGACTCACCGTCACATGGCTGTCCTTGCCGTGGCTGTCGTGGTCGCCGTGGTGGATGTGCGTAACGTGGTCGTCGTGGTTGTTGTGGCTGTCGTGGCTGTCGTGGCCGCCGTGCCGGACCGGCCCGTCCCGGTGGATGTCGTGGTGCGCCTTCGGCGGCGTGTAGTGACTGTTGATCGGCGCCGGGTACGCGCCCTTGGGCGGGCCGTAGCCGCCCTTCGGTGGCGGGTGATACGCCGGCTTCGGCGCGCCGTAGCTGCTCTGCGGCGGCCCGTACGACGGCTTCGGCGGCGAGTAGTGCGAGTTGACGGCGGCCGGGTAGCCGCCGCCGTGGACGGGCGGGGGGCGGAGCGGCCCGAGAGGCGCCGGGCCGACCGGCGCCGAGCCGAGCGGCACCGCCTGCACCGGCGGGCCGTGAGCCGCCAGGCGCACCGGCTGCACGAGCAGCACGTTACCCGGCGGCGCAGGAGGCGGGTACCGCGGCGGCGGCGGCAGGTCGTCATCACACTGTGGAAACACCAGAGGCGGTGATCAGCCGCGCACAGTGAGCACGTCACAGGCCGGCCTCATGTGGAGTAGTTGTCGCTCGTCTGACATCAGATTGACACGACATGCCACGAATACACCGTGAATGGCTTCTTGGGTCGTTGCGGTAGTGTATTTATGCATCGCTAAATCGTGCGAGGCGTCACGCTACTAAAACAGCTTCAAACGTGACGTCGGGGTGGAGGCTACTCGGACATCAGTCAGTCGCGTATGGCATATATGTAGTGAGGTTTTCAGCCTATTTCGCGCAGTTTCAGAGCACGTCATCTTCCACAATAACGGCCCTCTCCCCGTGATCGGCATACGTCACTTCCGATACCTGGCTAGCGGAGCTCACTCCCTCCCCCAGGCTACGAGGATCGCCGACGGGTGGCACCGGTCACTCACGTCCACCAGGCCGAGGAAGCACAGCTTGTTCCTGATGAAGGAGCGCGCCTGCGTGTCGTTGCCGGCCTCTAGCGCCGCCTGTACCTCCGGGTCGTTGTAGATCTCGTCGTAGGTCTCCGAATCGATCGCCTTGCCCCCGCGTGAGGAGTCTAGCGCGGACTCTGTTGGCGACCCGAGGCGGATAGTGGATGCAGCCAAATTCGTCGTTCCAGGGGCGAGTGGGATTAACATCCATGACCACACGGCAGGGTCAAAGGCATAACATTCAACAGACTCAAATTGTCAAATAGATTCGACAGACTCAAAACCTGAGAGTATTTACTAGTGATTCCTCAGACCATCATGGAAGAAGGTTCACGTCTAAATATCACGGAGCCTTTGCCCCTTCGCTCCATCTAAGCCTTGCGTATGGGTCTCCCACTTCTGCCCAACACAGAAACAGGACAGATTTACTTGCTCGGATGTCGTTCCACAGAATGAGTTGGGGAGAGGGAGTGAGGGGCTATAAAAATTACGAAACCTCACCTCCAAATAAGTATGAAGATATTTCATGTGTTCAGAATTTAACGCCGTCGACGTCGGTACAAGTCACCTGAACCCGCTACCTGCTGTTACTCACCGGCCACGAAGTCTCCGGAGGTGCCCTGGACCACCTTGGCCTGGGGCAGAGTGTCAGGCGGCTCCGTGAAGGCCACGAACCCCTCTTCGTCGGCGGTCACCTCCTCCACTGGCGCAGCGGCCGGCTCGGTCGGCTGCGCTGGCGCCGTCTTCACCGCCTTGCTGGTGCGACCCCACACCCACTCGGCCGACGCTCCGCCGTTGCCTAGCAACAGCAGGGCGGCCAGCAGGCCAACGCTGCGCGGCTGCATCGCGACACTCCTGGAGGGAGGAGCGGAATGAGTGAGAGGCGACAGACGTGGGGAGGGGAAGGAGGCCCCATGATCAGAGGCCCCTGTTCGTTCGTCCCATGAATATGAACCCTGTTCATCCGTCCCCTGTCAGCGCTATTGAGCGGGGGGAAGGTGTTAGAGCTGCCAATGTGCTGTGGTGGTTCAGATACTGTGAGAGATTGCTTCCGCTCTTGCGAGCTAAATTCCGAACTTATCGTTACCTGCACAAAACAGTCTTTGCAAACTGCGCTCTGAACTTTGAACCACGCGAGCCGGATTACCAGCATCGGAGCTGGCAGGAGCCGCTCCGGTGGCCCCTAGTACGAGCAACCAGTGGAACGAGATTGAGTCACCCCGGAACGAAACGTGACTTCTCAAAGCCCACGCGATAGAAAGCAAAGCCGGATGCTGGCATGTGGCCACCATTCTGAGCGTCACTGCCGCACGCGCCAATGGCCAGGCGCTGCAGGGCTCCCCCACCGGGCGGGTCTCGACGTAGACGGCCTAGCCAGTCAGGTGTGCTGTATTGTATCATACGGCAGACACCCGCGTGCCTTGCTCCAGATCACATTGCGGAACCCGTCTCTCACGGTGTGTGCTCGCTCTCGCATTGCAAGGCATTGACCGGGCGCTCTGCAGAGGTCAGCCCAGCGGCGTCCCGTGTCCGGAACGCAGGTCAAACCCACGGGTCAAACCCATGGGTCAGACCCACGGGCGAAACTCAGTGGTCAGACCTACGGGCCAAACCTGCGGATCTAACCCACGCGTCAAACCCACGGATCTAACCCACGCGTCAAACCCACGGTTCAAACCCACGGGTCTAGCCCGCGGCTCTATCTAACCCGTGGCTTCAGTCTGCGGGTTCGGCTTGGCCGGCCCGGACCGCCGGAGAAAGTGACTGTGTCTGCCCGTGGCGAGCGGCGCTAACTCGCGGGGGCGACAGCTGACCGGCTGCCATATGTGACGTCACAGCTGCGGTTTTCGCGATGATATCACAGCGCCAAGAGGCCGATAAACCTTGTTTGTGTCGGGTTATTGGCCTCCGCGTTAAGACGTAATCTCCACTGTGCAATAGCTGGAAATGTGAACAATGAACACAGGGAGGATTGAGATCTACATGCCAGTGGTTCATTTTTGGTCGTCTGCGTGACGAGCCAGCAGCTCGGGATAAGTCCCAATAAAAAAAACACGTCGAATGACGCCCTCTCTGCAAAATGAGAAAGCATCTCACTGCTTACCATGGCATTTTGACACTGCGACATCACAATGTACAAATGCAAATTTTGCGCGTCACTATCAATGCGGCGATAGATTTACAGATTATCAGGTTACACTCGCGCAACCAAGCTTCTCCATTGCATAATGGTCAGCAGCGTGAGCCATGAAGGTCGCTGCTAGGCCAGGCTCGACACGTAGTGAGCTGCGCCAGGCTTGTGGTCGTTACTCACCCTGGCTCGAACGAGTATCAGAGGCCCCTGACCTGGTTTATGCTGGCCTGCCATTAAAGGTGGTGAAATGATGTCGCATTCGGCGTGGGCCGTGAGGAGCTCGTCTGGGATTATCTACATACTGTTACTGGTTAAAAGGGGATTTTGTGTGATAAGAAAATGCCATTGGGAGAAAGAAAACTTGAAATAAGTAACATCGTTTGTTGCACATACTCAGTGGCATCAAACTTTGATAATGGGTTTCCAACCCATTGCATCGCTCAATATTGCCAGCTGTTCGTTGTGGTGGTCTCTCAAGCTTTAAGCAATTAAGATGAATTGGTGTCAGTACAAATTAGTTTAACAAGATCCAGAAGCCACTGCTAACCGAGAAGCTGGATTGAATAAGAAGAATGCTGAGTTTGCTGTTCTTCCCTCAAGTTTTCAGTTAAAGGTTTCCCATCCCACAAACATCCCGCATGAGTTTCCCTGTCATTCTGAGACTCTCTCCATTCAGTCTGTAACCAATGACCCTGTTTAAGATAGCGTGCACTGTGTCTGCGTTTTACAACCAACAATTTGCATAGCGCCGCCGCGCCATAAAAGCACCGGCACCGCATGCACAATACGAGGGGCCGACGAGATGCGGCAGGACTGCCTGTGATGCGGGCGTCTCCTCCCACGGCCATGACCATGAGTGTTCTGCACAATCTCTCTCCGGCGCGGTACCACGAGCCTCCCGCGTCTCCGCGTCTCCCGCGTCTCCGTGTCTCCCGCGGCGGCGCAGCGGGGACACGGAATGGTCGGCGGCGTCGTGTCTGGGCCCCAGCCGACAGCACGCGGCGGTTTCTCCGCTGCGAGGGGCGACGCGTCACGTGGTCGGGTGACGATTTCGTGGCGCAGCTGCGGCGAAACGCGCCGTGAAATGGTAAACCTGCGGTGCTGATGCGGGTGTGTGTGTGAAGGTGTGCTGACGGCAGGCCCGGCTCCAGACAAGCGTGACCAGCGCGGTACTAATCTGACGTCCGCTCGGCGGCGGGGTAGCGGAGGCGGGAGGGGGGGGGGGGGGGGGCGACGGCGCTTGTTAATGCTGGCTTATTGTGTTTATGCGTGGGAGCGTGGAGAGGTTTTCAAACAGGTTTTCATCAGGGTAGCTCGATGCCAAGAGACTGTGGATGAGCGGTGATGATTCATAAATTTTTCAGAGAATTGAATATACAGTTTTTGTATAGGGTGAAAACAATTGACAGGTATCAGTGAAGTTTGACTCATGACGTCAGAGCCCTTTGCATCTCAAATGCAACACCTTAGAGAATCAATAACACAACAGTGCCAGGCTCGTGAGTAATCCGAGCCCGTGTATGGAGTGGTCCGCGTGTTCGGCGCGCCTGGTTCTCTCCGAGCCAGACGTCATGAGGCGGCGATAAGCTGCCGGCGAAACCCGGCCGGCGCCGCTGCGGTCTCGGCAAGGGATCGGACGGCGCCGTGGGACTGCAACGCCACAGGAAGCTAACATCAGCCCGCCACGGCAGCCGGCGCCGAGCGGGGACTGCAGCGTCGTGCCGACGAGTGCCCCGCTAGCACTACCAGCGGCTGGCCCGCTAGCGCTACCAGCGGCTGGCCCGCTAGCGCTACCAGCGGCTGGCTGGTTCTGGGTGCGCTGACTGTGCAAATGTCACCCTGCCCCTGCCCCTACCCCAACCTCCCGGGTATGTTTCCCCGCCGGCGGGAGAGCCCGCGACGGAGAGAAATCTGGGCGGCCGGTGCTGACGCTAAAGTGATATTGCCGGGCGCGGCGGTCAGGAGATAAACGGCATATGTACAACCAAACGTATGGGGAAACTAGAGGTAGGCTTGCTCCGTACCTCGGAAAAAGTGAGCCCTGGTCACTCCTTGTTCCAACTGGTGAGAGTACAGAATTTCATCACGGTGCCGTTGCCGGACATGCGCATCTACACCATCTGGAATCTAATTTCAAATTGGTTCGGACATTTTGAGAGAAAACCATGGCTGCAGCCGGGGAGGGGAAGGGGGCGGGTCGGGGGGCGTAGGGAAAGTATGAGATACTGCAGGATAAAGCGCGAACGGCGAGCAGCATGAAATGTGCACGCCGGAAAAAAGCCCAGTACAATGCATGTTGCGTTACCACATTATCCGGGCGGAGGCAGGAGTTGCACAATGCGGTCATAGTTTTATTTTGTAGGCGAGCCAAGTGGAGTGATTTATCTTTCCAAACATAAAGGGGTCTTGCAACACGCCTGACTTCGTCAACTCGTGCAAATCTCCTCCCTGCAGCTTGTCTAGCCCGTCTATCCCAGCTAGTGAGCCCCCAAGGTCGGCCGGTAAGCGGCCGTGCTGCGCGGCTACACACGATCCCGTTATACGGCTGTATGGGCCGCCTCGTGCCGTGACGTCATACTACCAACTGTCAGGTAGCACCTCCGTTTACGCCGGCTATCTGTTCGGAGTATTGAGGCTGGCACTGAGGAAGCTTATCCTCTCATGCAAGACATAAAAACAATACAAAACCCTCTGGCCAAGAAAATAAATCAAGGCGGACAAACAGATGTCTTGATCGGCATCGCACGGTGCAATTATCATTTATCAGGTGGCAAATATTGGAGTGATTTCTGGGCAGTTGGTGCGAATAACATACAGACTGGATCCTTTACAGGACGTTGCCAAGCACTCTTGAGCTGGAGCACCTGCTGCTAGATAGGCATGCTGTGCTGTCCAGCGATATTGTGGCTACCGTAAAGATCATGACCGCCAATGCCTGTTGGCAAAATTAAACAAAAACGGGAGGTTTTTGAATTGGCAAAGGCTGCACAGTTGGGCTGAAGATATCGTTGCGTTTTAAGGTCACACGGTTCATATCACTTGGATTCAGTACTAAGGCAGTCACCGTGAACGAAGCAATGCTATTCTGATGCACGCAATGATTGAGAAAATCACTTTTGGAGCAAGAGCATGACATTACATTTGCTCAACGGCCATGCCATGGCGTTATATACATCTGCCGCCGAACCCCATTTTCACGTACTCCACATCGACAGGTGCTGATCACCGGTGGCGTAAATCCTGCTGCACCACTTAAGAAAACTCTTCGACTGTCATGTACTGAAGGGGACACGAAATGTTCATGGCATGGAATCAAAATTGTTATTCCTCCCCTTCCAAGCAACGATGTATGAAGCGTATTACGTGGCACGTAACTGATTTTAATACTGTCATTAAATTAGATAACTAACTTTCAAAGCCATTTAAACAAACAATCAAAAGCAATCAGTCAACAACTCTCCCATTGCGGATCCTTAAGACACATTTGTCGCCCACCTGATTCCCAGTTCTGCTATTGCCGAGTTGATGCGACGACGATCGCTCTGCGTCTCGCGTTCCGATTCAAGCACCTTTCACTTTCGCGGCGCGGCCCCGTACTGAGTGCACCACCGAGCCGGCCCTTTCTTTTTATCTGGCTGGCCGTGGAACTGTGACGTCACCGCCGGGGATGGCGCGCCGCCGGAAGGGCTGGGGGCGCGTCGGTCAGCGCGCGGCGCGCGCGCGCCGGCGCCGTTGGGAAATAGCCTGAGGCAGGTCCGGGTCAGGTTGTGGCAGCCGCGCGACGCGCGCCGCTTGGCATAACACCATATGCTTCAGCGAGACGCTTGGGTAACCGAAGCGAGGGTGTCGCTCGTCCCTGACCCGCTGTGTCACCGCTCCTGACCCTTCTGTCCGGGAAGGGCTCGACCAGGACTTCCGAGCAGCTTCGGGCATGCTTGAAGAGGATCGTGCTGTTCTGGAGGTTTATTGGTCCTGGCGACGCGCCCGATCTCTTACCCTATAGTCGGGTGGATGATCTCAGCACGTGGCCCGGGACTGATCAACCACCTTCAGTAATTGGTCGAGTCGACTGAATGCGTGCTCTCCTCATTGGTGCTTATCCATACGTTTTTGTGGGTGTGTCAGGTTACGTTATTCGTGATCCCATTACGTTTGCTTACGTTACTCGGGCTCCCCTTTTGTTCAAATTTGTCCTGTTCGCCGAAGCTAACTTCCGCTGAAACATTGCCATCTGGTCATGAATGTATCTAGACCGCACCGTTTAAAAAAATACTTTAACAGTGTTGTCGCAGCATTTGCACCACATGGGAAAAGCAAACAAGCACAAAAATAGACCATGAAGGTGCTTAACATTTGCTCTAGACTGGAGATGGTGACCCGGTTTTGTGACACCGGTGGCGTAACATCCCACCCGCCCGGCACCACATCATCGTCATCAGCGGAGCGGGGCAGGCCTCCTCCGAGCATCGGGGACCCGGAGCTGGGGGGAGGGGGAGGCGACGGCACTCTCCTGACGGCGTTGTGGGGCCCTATGCTCCTGCCGGAAGGCTATATACATGCGCAGTATATGTACACTGGATTGTATTTAGACACGTTTGCTCGTCTACTTGAATGTTGTGTGATTGCTTTATAAGATCAGTATTTTTTGGAGAAGCCTTGCTGTGAGGAATTCAGAAAAAAATTATTTGGGAAGAGGAACTTTTTTGGCTTTCTGGAAGAAAGGCGACGGGTATTAAATGATCTGCAATAACTACGTTTCGTTGGGCTAAATAAGGTTAGGATGGGTTGGGCAATGTTAGGTCGGGTTAAGCTGGACATTAGTTAGATGTGTTCTGTGTTAGCATGACATCGAGTATGCATGTTTTGCTCGTACAAGGTTTCTCATGAAGGCAGTGAGGTCTGTACCTGTACATCAGGCCGTCTTTCATCGGCTTTCGTCCGGAAACATTCCGGAGCAAACATCTCTTTCGACATTTTGCGTTAAGAAACCATTGAAACAAGTAAGAAGCGTTATATGTGAAAATGGCTATGCTTGCCTTTTCCACAGTTGGTTTGAAATCCTCTTTGTCAATAACCGCCTGTTTGCTGTCAGGTCTGTCTGACAACATGCTTCATGACTATTGTTGCGATCATTACGCATCTACGCAAAACCTATCAGCGGCTCTCAATTATATAAGATTATCGGATAGCCCGACATCTAAGTCTATATCGGAAAAACAATCTAGCTCGTTGCAGGGCTCGATCTTTATCTTGCTTACTCATAGTACAGTACCTCATGACGCATGCGCGTCCCAGTTACTGCAGCGCCCGCGATGATGTCATTTTCCGATGACGCAGTACGGTACGTGGCATTCAGTACTCTTGTCTCAGGTGTTCTTGATTCAGTACTCAGTCGGTTGCATGCTGGCCCCAAACATTTAGCTATCTAAGTGCTGCTGAAGTATGAAAATAATTTGAACTTTGCATAGCTATAAGCATCTAAGTGAAAGCTATTTCGACAAGCAAGTATTCTTGATTCAGCAAGCCCAACTACGTACTTACAACTCGCCTGAGTGGCTAAAGCGTGACTCAATGTACATTTGCAAACATCATATGTGCAATCATGGGGCTTAGGTTCCGAAAACTTGTCAAATTACCGTCTGCAGCAGGGCATCACGTCCGTACCAGCACGTAGGCCCCATCCGTCGCACGTAAAGAGCAGCTCTTTTGCGTTTCCGCTGTAAACGGAAGAATTTTCCGTGATGATGGAATTGGGTCGCATCAGAAAATATGCTCGACCTCGCAGTTCTTGCAAGGGATGTGATACGTCATGAAAAACGCACCATTGCACTGATCCATCAAAATAGCGTAGCTAAAGCTGTACGACGGCGGGCAATCAGTCATTCTTGTAAAAGTTCTGCAGCTGAAACTACAGTGGTCTGCAAGTGGTCGGTCAAGACAGAACATGGGACTTTATACAGACACGTTTTTTATGGCACAAGGTGTATCTGGAGGTACCAGTCAAAACTGAACGGCCAATTTTTCTCTTTTAAAAGACGCGCTACATCTCGCCAGCCAACGCATATTATTGTGGCTTGGTCTGAGCTAGTGAAGTAATGAGAATTCCAATGCAAATTAGCGCACTAACAATATGCAATATTTTACATACACAGGCGGTAAAACGATGCAATACAACTACGCATGGCATCCCTGTCGCGGCGCCGGATAACTGAGGTCAAACTATACGTAACGCTACTATCATGCAGACAGTGCAGCTTCCCATCAGTAACCAGCAGGTCCTATTAGGTCATTGCCTGCGGCTGCGCTTCTTGCCTGCTCGGAATTGTCCTCGCCGCTCCCTTCTCCTCGAGATAAAGACATTATGTCAAGAGGTTTGCTGTTTGGTTTCGTGAGCCTGTCGCTTGCTGAGCCAAGCTCCCCTGACCTTACCACCCGAAGTAATCCGATCCCGCTCACCGCATCATTTCTTTCTACGACCTTCTTTCTAGATAGGACTGCGGAGGGTTTTACGTGCCGTACGGTACTCTGAAACGGCCTCACGGGTCATCTTGACCCAGTTTGGTCAGCCGCCACCAGATCTTTTTCCATCGGTCGGGCCAAACCTCAACACCGCCGCAGGTCCTCGTTAGCCCTGTTAAGCTAGCTGTCAGTGAACCTTTCTTCGGCAGGCTGGCATAAGATGGCGCCCGCTCCTGGGCTCGAGCCCAGCGCCGCTGTAGTGTAAGTTCACTGTATCCCTCCACCGCCCAACAGAGACCGACGACATTGCGTGCATGACAACGCTCATGACGCGCCGCTGTTCTTGTTGCTAGATTAACATTGCATGCACATGCTGAGCATTTGAGACAGCTCAGAGCCTACTACCGATCCAGGCAATGTACTATGTGTCAAAAGAGTTTTAATTTGCTTGATTCGGCCAGAGCTCAGCCGTCACGCACGCCTTGCCATGGAGTCAAGACCTCGAGAAACTCCGAAAATCTCCGACGGTCAAAAACCTCCGAGGGTCGAGAACCTCCAGCAGTCGAGAACCTCCGAGGGTCGAAAACCTCTGAAAACCATCGAGGGATGAGAAATTCTGAGAACCTCCGAGGGTCGAGATCCTTCCAGAAACTCCGAAGGTCAAGAATCTCCGTCGGCCGGCGTCCAGAACAAGCAATGCTTTCTTAGGCTGCGCTGTGTGATGCTGGGTAGTATTTACCCCCCCCCCCCCCCCTCAGATGCCGTCAGTGGCCAAGCCATATATCCGCCAAGCATCTATCTTAAGTTTTTGCTGACCGGCTGGTTCTTCAGAACCCTGCATACGGCATTGATCTGACGCCGTCGTCGGCGATAATTCGCAAACGTGCTTACTGAACGAACTCGCTGAATGTTTTTCGTCACAAATTGGCGGTTAGAGGGAGTGTTCCACATTTGCATGGGGTTCAGTACTGAAATAGGCATCTTGCAGATATTTCGGTATCGTTCACACGTTTGCCCCTCTTAAAACCTAAACGCATCTAGTTCCAGTGTTACACGCCCGCGAGGACGTGCAGACTTTTTCGTGGATACTTTTTCAAGATCACCCAGGTATACATGAAGCGACAGTAACGCCATTGAAATCCTGTCATTCCATTGGCCAAACGGCGATCAAGGCCAAGAAAAATATAACTGTCGTGTCGTTCACATCAGGCGTTTGTGAGCACAATTTTCAAATGTAACGACCGTTAGTTGGCTTCAAATCAATATTGTGCAAGGCACGATAAGGTGATAAAAAACGAAGCATTAAAGGGCACATTTCCTAAACAGAGAAGTTGGGTTGTCTGGAGCAGCCTTTTCCGCTTAAAAGTATACCAATAGCAGTGTGTGAGCTCATTTCATCATATCTGATGCCTGCTTCAATATCGTCAAGTGTGGAACATTCCATTAAGTCGTCGCCATCGTCACCGGGTTTTACGAGACACTCAGCTGTTGAGTCACCCTGGCAGGAAGGCCGGGTACTGCGGGGAATCGAACCCCGCAGCTCTGGCTTCCCACACGCGCACGTTACGTCTGTATTTGACGTCGTTTGTTCGGTTGCTATAATGCTATATTAGTTGCTTGTGTGTCGTAATTTTTGCCTCAGTTGAAGCATTTTTCCGTACCTTGGCGCATTGTTTTTCAGCACTTGCAAATCAGATCAGGGTGTGTTGCTTAGGTAAAATGATATGCCCACGGTCTTGTTTGGCACTCGTTCTGAAGGCCCTACCTTAGTTTTGAGCATTTCACACCACATTCTTGAAAAAAACAGGTTACGTTAGAATGGCAAATGCTTCTGCTAGTTACACACGGGGGCTTAAGAAAGTAGCATGTTGAGAAAACGATGTCAGCTGCCATCCGCCTGACGATCAACGGCTTCCTTAGCAACTGACGAAATCAAGAATAACAGTGCAGGACGGTCCCCTGAATTATAGGATACATAATGTCGGGTAATGCATGATTAAAACTAGATGTTAACAGCTAAAAATTGAAATAATTTCCAATTCTCAGTTTACAGGATCACAAAATGCAACGCGCGCAACCCTTTGACTACACCACTGCGTGCAGACGTAGTTGGAGGCGGTTTTAAAAAGCAACGTTATATGACCCTCGATGGATTATTGGTGCGGCGTTGTCTGGGCCTCGATGGATTGTATAGCGTTTTCTGGCCCTCGTTGGATTAATGGTGCGGTGTTGTCTGGCCCTCGATGGATTACCTGCGCGGCGGCGTCTGGCCCTCGATCGATTATTGATGCTCTGAAGACAGCGCTGAGCGTCGGTGAGGGATAAAATGCACATTCCCCTACACCATATGGCCAGCTTAACGTCTTCCCAGTACTGATGGAGCGCCATGACCGGGTGGTTAGTCCTTCTGGCTCCCATGCGGGTGCCGGATAGAATGCCAGTTGCACCCCAGCCCCTGAGCGCTTTTGTAGCCACTGCAGTCGCTGAGGCTCTGTAAAAGGCACGCGACAACGCGCGTCGTTTTTCTTTTGAAAACATAGATTACTGCGTGGTATAAATCCTTAGAGGCTCGCCACAACTGGTGGGTTCATCGTGGGCGCCCGAGTGTGCGTGACCAGCCGCCCAATCTGGCCCGCTCTGCTTAGTTGATCGCTTTATTTTTTGTGTTATAAATGCTCATGTTTGTCGGGACAAAGCTGATGAACTTGATTACTCAATTAGTTTTGAAATGTGCAGGAAACATTGCAATGCTGCAGGAAAGCGATTTCCGCTCAATCATCTTATACATAAATAGCTGGAAAATGGTGAAAAAAATGTCGACAAAATGTGGTTCACGTTGCTAATAATTGCGTGGCGTACGGTCAGTGACTGCAAATATATAAGCCTTCCAAAAGCAGTGACTGCCGGACCGACCGGATCAGACTGCTGAAGCCAAAAGAAATCCGGTTGACTGATGTTAAGACAAGCTTTTCATCCTTTGTCAACCTGCAACATGCCATCTACGTGCCGATATCAGTTGGATCTTCAAGGCTGTTGATACGGAGACATAAGAAGTCCTTGGCATGTCTACAGGTAGCACGGATGTACGCCCAATTTCGCAACATGGGGTCGCAACCTTTTTAAAGAATCAATAGTTGTCTCGCGTGTAAAAGCACCGGCTGTTTTTTAGACACATATTTGACGTTTGTGCCCCAGTTTTAAATTGCTGTCATTTTTTCACATGGGTATTTTGCCATGTCAATATATCATGGGGAGGGGGAGGGGTGGATGTAACCCCTTCTTCTCCTCTCGTTCTATTTTCAAGTGCTCTGTATCTTCTCCTTTTCTACGAAACCTTTTCAGCTCCTTGAACACGCTCCTTAGCTCAAAGATGTGAGCCATCTGTCACTAGGCACCAAGTGCCATAAGTATTTACCATTAGTTGTGACTGAGAACCAAGACCATGTTTGCATCTACATTGCTATGATGCAGTGTTATGTCGTTTGCAACGTACTTAATGATGTAGGTCGCAAGTACAGGAGAATCATAAAAATCTTACTAAGCTGGTTTCGACAGGGAGAGTTCCCGACCGCAGAAGACATCTCACCAAACTAATTAGCCCCGGCACAGTCGGCTACATTTCTCGGCGTGTCGTGAGACCGACAGCCCGTTGATGTTCGTCGCATGCCTACCCGCTGACCGACGCCGCGTGTGACCGGCGGCGGCCGGCGGTGGGCTTTCCGGCGATCAGCCCCCGCAGGTCACGGTCACGTCCGCTGCCGAGAGGCGCGTGCCTGTGGAGGGCTGCCGCCCGCCTGCTCCGCCGACCCTGACCCTGGGGGGCCGAGCGGGCCTTTCCAGCGCGTCGGGACGGTGGGGCCGGGGGTTTCCAGCCGGCCGGGGTCAGAGGGGGGCGTCTCCAGACCCTCTGTCTTTCGGTGGGACGGCGGATTACGCCGGCGGTAAAGAATCCTGCTGTCTGTGAAAAGGTCTAGCAAACAAAAATTCGACACCAACACGCGATGGTGGGCTGGAGGCTGAGATTCACTCCTCGCCGCCCTCAGCAGTTCGGCTCTTGTTAGAGGAGATGAATCTCACTCGCAGCTTCTTGAAGAACTTGGATGGGTTGAAAATCCTGATCGGGCCTGCGTTAGGACCAGACAGAAGAGACATGCCACGCGACAGAAAACTATGGCCAATATGTGCATCGGCAGAAACACATCTGCACGTCGGCAGGATGCCAGTGTTGTCCGTCAATTGTTGTCATGCAGATGTCCTGTCATGTTCGCGTCATCGGTGTTCCAGAGGTGCCCCGTTGCGTAAATGCGCTGTCAGACGTGAAGCGGCGTTGTCGTTGCTCATAAAAATGTTAGATGTTTTTCTTATTAAATAATAAAGTTTAAGATATATTTTGTGGCTTTGTTTGCCTTTCATGTGTCAAGAGATGATATCCCTCATCTATTTTTGGGTCGAGTTTCCAGGCAGATGCAATTCGGTTTTGGTAATGGTTGGTTGACAGCCGGACAGCTCTGTCCCTCAGGACCCTCTGGTTGGTTGACAGCCGGAAAGTTGGTTAGTTCTTTTGTCTTGATTTACTGTCGAGGTGCCTTCTCGTATCTCGCTGCATTTCAATTTCAGCCACACAATAGATCGTGCCATTTATCACTGCAACATAAAAAACATCAACTGTTTTATGAGAAACAGCTCTAAAAGGCCTCAGAGACTTAAATGCACCAATGTAGCGTATCGACTCAAATGCAATCTCGTGAACTGCAAACTACATCCGATAAGAAAGAACGTGGAGAGTTGTATCAGTTTTATCCTGAGCTCCCCCTGCTAAAGATACTGAGAATAAGACTTTTATATCTGCAGGAGGTTATTATGTCTGCAAACAGCTATACCCTCCACCTTTATATGTAGACGTAGAATGATGCAAAGCTTGTTAAAGTCTGTTTCGTAAATGACTTCTGAATGAGCCCCTGCACAAACGAGACAACCTGTTCCACCCCGGGGTGAATGATGTCACATCGTAATGAAAGGTGTGTGTATGTTGTTGTTCTTAAAACGTAAGTTGCATCGCAAGCAAACTGACCGTGCTACGACATATAGGCGAAAGACGCTCGTCTGTGCTATTTCGCAATTCATTGTGATTACGGCATGACAAATCTTTGTCATCTTGATCAGCCAGTATTTTTTTACGACTACGTTTGATTACTATGACTTATAACTTAATTACTCATGACTGCCCAGTTACATGGGCAATGTATACATCAACTTGCTGTCTAGACGATAATGAGTCATGACAATCATGTCAGTCAGTCATTGACAATTATTCAGTCAGTGGCATTTTGTGGGTACACTGCATCAACGGTACAACATACATATGCACAGCTGTTACAAAAGCCATCTTGCAAGAAAGTTTTCACCATCCCGAAATTCTTTGCTTACAGATGTCAAATGCCTTGCAGCATATACGACAGATCTTCTCCACCACTCAGTGAAGCATTCCGGCTGGTCTAGTGATGCTGTAATCCTTCACTGGCAATGTTCCACATTTAAAGATAACAAAGCATGCTTCAGATATGACGAAACAACCTTATTTATAACTGTTGGTATGCCAATAAGTGGAGCAGACTGCTCCAGACAACACGCTAGCTCTATTTAGTAAACATGTTCCTAAATACGTCATTGCTTGATGGCGTCATGGAATGTTTATATGACGTTGAGGTAGTAACAAACTAGCCGTGGGAAACTACCACCCCCGCACTCACTTGTACTTCAAGTGCCCGAGAGGTGACTATGGCTGTGCTGAACCAAATATGGTTATATGCTCGTGATTTGGCCCTCTCTTGCGGTGTTCTTACATATTTATTCATAAGTTTAAGTTGATTACTTGTTTTCACGTATTCGACTATAACGTAATTCTTAATTTATTCGATGGCAAGTCTGATTTCCAAAATAACTAGTACGCATGTCGAACTTTTTGCATCATGTAGCACAACATGTGATTCGTGATCGAAACTTGCACAGCCTTGCACAACATGGGCTGAAAGCCAGTTGACGACGGTTATGCATGGATATCCTGCTCACCAACGCCAGATATGAACGACTCAATGACTGTATTCTTGTTGGCCTTGAACAATGTACGGCCATTGGGGTAGCTGGATTTAAATGACGTTTATATGGCGTCATGCATGCCTGAACGGCCCTGAAATAGTCTGCACGAAATCGTGTGCACGCTTTCGTGAGCGTGAAGCTCAGAAACTAACGGGATTTATGTATTAAGAAGGGAAGGATACTTAGATGCACCGAATGATCTTCAAAATGGCTATTTCATCTGAAAACCCCATACAAACGTGTAACGCTCAGTTCAAACACACAGTTAAAACAATCGCTTTAGTTTTTCAAAGACATGCGAGAAGAGATTTGTTACGCTCATCTCTAGACGCACACACATAAGCAGCCGGTAGTACCCTGAAAAGCCAAGGGAGCTGCTGTGCGCTAGATGATAGGCTCAAGACAGCCGTCCAGCGAGTAAATTTGGACTAAATCACCCTGATATTTCTTTGACATGATTACACTCACCCCACTGTCCCCCACCCTACTTTGGTTTAACCACAACGACACTCTCTGGACGCCTGATAATGCACTTACGCGACGGGGCATTTCTGGAGCGCATGAGACACGAACATAACAGATCATCAACACAACAACAGTTTGCGAACAACACTGAGAGCTTCCGGACGTGCGATGACAAACACGCCTTCAAAATTGGTTAAAACATATTTACCAATTTCTCTTCCCGCCCCTAAACAGAGAAATGGTTCTAGAAACGGGGGATCAAACGCGATGCATTAAAAAACGCGTCCACGAGCAAATGCGATGCGGATGATTTACTGTATAGCCCAAAAATTGTGTACATAAAACAATGTGACGAGAAGAAATGCGCTTACCTAAAAACGTAATCAGCAAGGACCGACTTACAAAGAAATGTCATGCGGTGACATGCGATGAGAATCTTGTCCGTGTAAAACTGTGACGCCAAGTTCTTAGTGTCAGGGAAGCACGACGTAATATCACTGGTCTCGGAAATGTGACACGCTGTCATTCCTCTGCAAAACGTCACGCAGGCTTCGTCCGTTTCGCGTTTGTAGGCCGATCTTACCTCACTGCTACTCTGACTCGTGCCATTACACTCTCGCTGCTAACAACGTCAGCGACTGCATGTGTTGAGCTAAAACCGACAACACCCTCCGGCGTAATCTGAATGTAACGTCTGTTTAGGATGGCCCCTAAGTACGTGCGCATTCCATGATACACCGAGCCTCCAGTGTCACGGCACCGGACCGCCACCATCCCGGATCTCGCGAGGCGTTCCACTCTCCGGGAATGCCCTCGGGCGTCACGGGTCAGCGGTCCGCGCCCAGCGCCCGGCCGTCGGCCCAAGGTCAGCGCTCTCTCGGTGACGCACACGCACGCACCGGCGGCCACCCCGCCCTCAGATCCTGTTGTTGTGCGTCGAGAGGTGGCGGTCAACACAGGCGAAAGACCTCTGGAGCGGGATGCGCTGCACCCCCCCCCCCCCCCCCCCTGTCAGACGACCGGTCTTCAAGGTCGGGACGGTGACTCATGCTGACCTACTTGGGCGGCAGGTGGTCGGCGGAGGTGGCGCCGACGGCGGCTAGTGGTGGCTCTGCGGCGCAGCGCAGGCTGGCGCCACACGCCGGGCCGCCCGGGAAAGGCCGAGTGGTAGCTCAGTGGTTAGTTAGTCGGCTGACTGATCGGCCTGACACTAATGTGCCGGCAATGCAGCATGCCTAGATTCTCTCATGTGAATGTAAAGTGGATGTGGTCATCTAGATGAGGACTCCTGCATGGCTTAAATATAAGCCAACGCGGAATGACGTTGACATCCTGTCGATGTTGTCAAAACGTGTGGCTTGCTTCATCTGCATTTTACCTGATATGTTGAGTGCTTTTATCTGATTTGGCGTACCTAGAAACTGCCCAGCCTTGTGGTTTCTAGAGCGACAAGGAAAATGGGTGGCTACTACAGCTCATTACATGCAGCGACTGAAGTATAGCTCAGCGCATTGAAGCACCTAGCGCGTTGTCTGCAGTCCCATCAGGTGAACGCCGCGCCTTGGGACTGGTAGCTACACCGGGTCTGGCGCTGCCACCGCACTGAAAGCCTGTTGTCGCCGCGCTTCTTATCCCCAACAGCTATCGAGCCTTGCTTCGGACCATCTGTCACGATTTCTCTCTTCTTCCATCCATGAAAGGGTTTTGTTCCAGTATTGGTGTGACAGCTAGCGTGATATCCGTGGTGACAGGCAAGCGGGAGTGTCAGTTTTTGCCAACCATTGGGAGGAGGGTTTAGCCGAGGGCCCAACGACCTCCCCCTGTTTTTTTTTCATAAACGGAGTTGGCTCAACTCATGTTGACGAAAGTGAGCTGTATCCTAAATTAGCATGTCATTAAACCATCATCTATTTTAAGTAGCCTAGCAGTCAGGCAGGGGAAGACCTCGAGAGGGGGGGGGGGGGGGCACTGGAAGCACATGCCAACTTTGATTGGAAAGTAAAAGCGTCCGTCTAGAGACCGCCTTGGGGCGCCGAAAACACTCTTCTCTGATGGCCCTGGGTGGCGGCACGCATTCTTGGTTACGGGCGGCGGTAACGGGGTTAGTTATGAATGGCTCAGGTCTTTCCACGCCCGCAACTTTCGGTTTAATTTTTAAACCTTCGTGCGTCTTATGGCCGTTTGTATGTGAACTTTATTGCATTTTTTATCCTCACAACAGCTACAGTTTCTATCTGGCAGCGAAAGCATAGATTGCTTTTCATTGCGAGGAGGGGTTCGTGTGTCGGTAGGCACACTGCTCTATATGATAAACATGTCTGCTGTGTATCTTTGAGGTGGTAGACATCCGGCTACATTAACGGATGATTCTGTTATGAGGCTTGATATCTAAGTCATTCGGCCAAATTACACAACCTACTCCATTTTGTTTTTGCCCTGGCATATAAAGCGCAGCGTTCCCTTGCATTCAGTTACGGTCTTTGCGTGTCTCACGAGTGTCGTGCGACATTTTCGCGACCTGAATTTGGTGTTGTACCACGTTTTCCAACTCAACTATGCCATGGCATCAGAATTTGTAATCAAGAGCATCATCATCATTTGGGATGCTCAATAATACTAAATTAAGTTCAACAGCTTATAATGAGCTATTATCATTGACCAACACTTGTATGGCATTAAGGCTAGAGCACACTGCCTCATTAAGATAAATACAAATGCACTGTAAACATATCGGTGAGGATGGTTTTGCAGCAGCCGTGGTATAGACAATGCATACGCTATTAATATGACCGCCACATGCATGCTCATCATGAAAATTGTGTTGCGCACCAGAGATGCACATAAATTTTCGTAAATGGATGCATGCAAAATTATGTGAACCAGTCAATTTCCTGAACACTAGTTATTCATCGGCATGAGAAAGTGATAGAAGACCGGCCTCCAATGTAAGTTTGACCTAGAGGAGTAAGGCTGCGTATTATCAAAAGCATCATTCTTTGCCGCACACGGCGAAGCACTTCTTCCTTGCAGTCCGAAAGCTTGATTTAATGCCGAGTCGTTAAATTCCCCGTGATGCTAAGGAATGCGACTAAAAAATAAACACATTTTCATTTGCAAACACATTTTCAATGCAAACACATTTTCCACAGGTTTCCAGATGAAGCTCAAACTTTCCCTTATATAGTCCCGCAAAGCGTAACGGGTGTTACAAAACAATATCAATGTTCCAGTTACTGGTGGCATGCCTCTACCTTGTTTAACTGTGCTTGGCTGTGCTCTGGGTCACAGTCGACATCTCTCGACAAAGAACGTAAAGGGTCAGCTCTTAGGACATCGCTTTTCTCCGAACCATTTAACTACAATGCATAATACACTCGCAAAAGAAACTATTTTTCCGCGCAGACATACCAATCATCGTGGCGAAAGCCCAGCTTCGGTACAGCGCTGGAGTTATATTGACTACATTCGTGACGCGGCGAAACGCGTGGTGGCAGGTTCACCTTCCAGTCTCAGTGTTCTTATATGGCTCGTCAAAGAGGGCACGTGGCCTTTGGCTTCATAATGTCAGCCTGGTCACAGGGCAGCCGACAATCGTGTAATCGCGTGGCGCGGCAAAAGTTTTTTGTGCTATTTGGATAAGGGACCGTGGTAAAATGGATCCGCTGGGCGTGCATTCCAGTAATTGAATGCTGGGTTCGGAGCGTAAGAAATAAGTGATGTTCGGCACGGAATTACGTTAAAAATGGGTCAAGACAACAGTTGTATTTTCCGTATTGTTTCTCATTTTGTAGCCGAAATGCACCTATTATCTGAACTAACGCTGCCAAATCCAAAAATTTGTTACCCGATTTTGTTTTCTCGCGAGAATTCGCAACAAGGCAGCTCGGGTTCCAATTTCGAGTAAAAAATGCTAGGTTGTTTCCCATCATGGATAGGGGAGTTCATCCGAGAACACTACGCGTAAAGCAGTATAACCATGCCTTGCCTGACATCGAATCCTTAACTCAACACTTCGTCTACAATCTTTAAGCACTCACGTGCGAGAACACAGCCGTGCCAAACGCGGCCCCGCGCAGGCACGCGGAACACTCAGGATCCGAGAGCGGCGTAAGCCGGACCCTTGATACCGCGACGGTGTGACGTCACACGGCGTGCAGCGGCGGAAACGAGTTACGACATGCAGACACACTGCGGGCGTATCTGACTTCCGACGAGCAGGACCAAGTTTGGCACAGGTGCTGCAACAAACCGCTGCCAGCAGCGACGGGCCATCTCCGTAACGCCAAGGTGTCGCCACGTACTGCGGATCCTTGTCCAGATCAGATGATTTTCGCGCCGACCGGTGACGGTTGCTATGGTTACGGTGGTGCGCAATCATTTGTTGGCACTGCCAGTCACCATGCTGTAGAGCGCACAGCCCGAAGGCGCCAGGCTAGATTTATGCCAGCAAACATCACTTTGGTATCGTAGGACGCTGAGCTCTGATGCCACCTGACTAATATGACGTTAAGGTGATGATGATCAGTAATTGTGCCTGCTTTTTTAACATGCACGTCTGCTTCGGGCCTGAGACATTGGATCATCAAATATACTGCTAAAGGTTTGTTTGCTTTGTCCGTGAACAGCAGGCTCGTCATGCTGCGGAAGCTCACGCTTGCAAACACTGCCAATTCCTGTGTCCGGATTTTCTGCTACAGGTGTTCGGGTACACAAACCTACCCAGACGTACAGTTGGACCCAACAACCTTCGGACGTAATCGACAGTTGACTGGCGATAACTGACATTGTAGTGGACGGTGACGGATAACATTGGCCGCCGAAAGCAGCTAAAACCGCATGTCTCGTGTTTTTCCAGCATCTTTGCGGTGCTTTCGTATCTATCGCTGGAATCGTCCTTTTTCTTGGACAAAAGTTTATGTTTTTCTACGGGCAAGGGCTGAACAGTCCACTGCCAAATCGTTCCCCACTGGCTGTCTTTGTCTAGTCACAGCGGCAGTCGTAACGCCCAGCGACGTCAGATGGGCCGACAGAATCGGCGACTTCCTGCGCTCACAACACCGACTTTCACTTTCTGCGCCGGCGGTGGAGCGGGGCCTGACCTTGAGCCGCTGTTGTCCCGAAGGAGCTGCCAGGGGTCATTCACCGCCAGTTGGCTGCTGTTGGAGCTAACTGGTCTCCATCGGCGCTGGTGGCAGGGTCCAGCCCCAAAGGTGACATTAAGGCTAACGTGGCGTATTCGTATTTGTATTTGTTTTTGTATTTGTTTGCTCGAAATCCACCAATGAAGTATTTTTCAGGTCCTCGGCTCGTTGCGACGTCGATTCGTTACAGCGCTCACTCACTCGTTATAACACATCGCAAAAAGGCTGTGAAATACTAGGCCACGAAATATGCTACAAAGAAAGATATTACAAAGCAATATTACAATTACAACTGTTCAATATGATGCTGTAAAATACTATAGCAAGAATACGATGCGACAACATAGAGTGTCACAGAATACGTACGAAGTCAAACGATAGATCCAATGAAGGTGCTAGATTGATAACGGAATGTGTCAAACTTAGAATAAATATAGAAAGATGAAAGAAAATACCTTGGCACATGGGATCCACATTGGCATGCATAAATCCACACGTACCTGCGCATGGCGTACAATCACACAGGTAACCGGCATTTGATTTGTAATCCTTCAGATATGAAGACGTAGTGGTGGTCGATGTTTGACCGTTCCAAGTTACCGCGGCACGACAAGGAAAGGCTCGCTCGATGGCTCCCAATCGGCCTGGGCTGGCGGTGATCTGCTGTACTACCTTTCGCTGCTGTACAGCATGCTAGCTGATTTCAAGGTGTATTGCTACATAACAGTGGTTCCTATAGCCAATCAGCGGCGGGTAAGTCGTTAGCCCGCGCTCCACGTCCGGCCACTTTTAGTATTGATTCTAGGCGAACATTCGACAATTCCCGTCTTTACACGAGTGCACTCTCGTATTTTCTATACCTTACACCTGTCGTGCGTCTGTGAGTGTTGAATCAGTGTCACCTGGGTTGCATGGCATTAATTGGATGCAAAAGTTTAAAAACCAAGCTATGTCTCGGTGTAGATCAAGCCAATCGTCGCATGATTCAGCCTGTCTCTCACGATTGAAACCGGTCAGCTAACATATTTGCAGAGTTGCACTCGATGCCGACTGCCGCCAATTTCGTCAAGCATTTGTCTGAGCCTAAATATACGAGTGTTGACCAGAAATCCAGCGTTATGGAGTCCGTGTCTGAGCAGTATTCTGAGTTTTCAGTCCATCCTTTTACACTGGGCATAAGCCTGTTCCCAGGGCCGAGGCCCCAGAACATTGAATACATGTCTGATTCTACAGCTTTGACCGCACAACAGTCATTCGCAAATTCAAGCTTGAGTCCTTATTCAATCCCCATGAGTAAGAGTTTTGAGGCACTGGCTCGCGTCCATAAGCCCGACAAGATTTTAGTGGATACCAGCACAACGTAGGCTACTCACCCAGTCTATAATCGAGCCTTCCAAACGTACCAGGCTAAACCGAACATACAGCCGAGCCGAGACTAACCACACAAACTAACGGCAGTCAGCCAGACCAAACTAACCGACCAGAACGTAACCGATGATTCCTGTTTGATTTGACTTGAACCTCAGACTGAGCTCAGTCGTTGGCCTCCAGAATCTTGCAGTCTGATTTCGTTGATAAACGTCTGAATCGGATGACATCCGGGTACAATGACTTGATCGTGCCTAAGCAAAACACAATCCTAAACATACTCATTCCAATTCTAAGCAAAGCACATTCATTCGCAGAGCGAACTGACACGTTTGAGCCCGAGCTTAAAAGTTTCGCGCTGAAAAGGCTTCGATTCCGATTCCCACCGGATTCGGACGACCATGATTCAAATTGATCCTGGATCATGCGCCCCGTGCCGTCCGTATGCACCGCACCGGTTCACTGTTACTTATCAGATATTCTACCAAGCTGTTGCTCCTCTTGCCTCGAGAATCGTCTTTTGAAATAAATCGATGTCGTCATCCGCGGTCTCTCCAGGAGGTCGTAACTGAATGTGCCAATGGCATTCAGGCACGCATGCAGCCAAGATTTTGTGTAAGGGGGAGAGGGTGGGAACACGTGGGAACTTAGTGAACACGCGTCACGCCGCCCTTTTCGGCTCTGTCATGTGCCATTTACAAGATGAAAAACATGAAAAATCGGTCCTTAGGCCTCTCCCTTGACTGCATCTCTGCATTGAGGTGAAATCTATGTGTGACTAAGTCGCGTGGTCTGAAGCGATAAGGTACCGGGAACCCCATGCGCCGTAATACACAGGGTCCTGATCATGTAAATCCGCTGGCCGATCTGTTGTGCTGAAACCCCGCTCCAATATTGGCAAACGTACGTTCCATCCGGCTCAGCGCCCCAGGAACGAATGCACCTTGGCGCGACAGGGCACTGAACTGCGAAACCAGGGCGTGTTAGAAAGTACGCTGGCTGCCCCTCTTCGCGCTCTGTCCCCACGCTCCGCCTGCCAGCCGTGCAGGAAGCTCTTCCCTCCGGATTCCCGCTGATGTGCGCGACTCTCGCGGTTCCTGGCGAAGCGTGTGCGTACGTGCGTGTCGCCAGGTGAGCGCTCTATGGCTCTTTGAACGCTCTGTCCATGTTCTCTTGGTACACTTCCGAGGCGGCAGTGAGGTGGCACTGGGCCGTGGAGAGGGAGAGCGGGTGGGGGTTCACCTCTCAAGGCCCCCCACATCCGGCTCGCGGCCAGGTCGGCGGCGGCGAACCGTCGGCCGCCGCACGCACAATCACCAGCGGCGAGCACAGGCGGGTCAAGGAGCCAATCGGCGCGTGGCGTCAGGTCCGGCTCCGGCTCCCGTGTCCCGAGAGGTCGGCTCCGGTGGCATTGGGAAGGGAAGGGGGTGGCTGAATTCGGAGAACTCCACGCATTTAACTTATTACCCAGAAGATTATTTCAGGCATGGATGGAGAACGCTCCGGGTCAGGTGCTGACAGCCCATAATTTTCGAATAAAAGCAATGTCGGCATTTCTCTTCCGGCAGACGTTCATTAAGACAGCTTTGCCACGTCGAGCTTCTGAACGATCTTCACCTGTTATCTTATGGCCATTTTTCCACGCGACGCCAGAAGCATTATTATATTATCGGACATCATAAGACGGAGGCTACACCTCCTTCCCCTTACAACAACCACCAACCCTTCACGCTCGTTCAAGCCATGCGTGTGAAGCATGTTCAGCAAAAATTAATAAGTGTTTTGATTGAGGCATGTTTCTTGTCATAGAATACACCTAGTTAGTATAAGCAATATGCTAAGCCCTCAAGTTTTTTTGCGATGATATGCTTTGAGGCCAACTATATAAATTAGTGATGGCGTCTGTTTCAACAACCGGGGCCAAACCGGTGTGCGCCGCTTTCGCATTTGGTGGCATGAAAGCTTCAGTGGGCAGGGTTCATGATGATCTATAATAACTAGTAGTCTGGGCGATATCTAAGAACACTGGGTACCAGTGGGGTACGTTAACCTGTTTTCAGTGCATTTGGGAATCTATGGCACGAGTTTACCATAAATTATTTGGAAAGCAAATTTTACGGCGATCTTACCGTTGCGGCCTGTTGATGCCGAAAGCATGACACAAATGCGAAATCTGAGGTGCCATGGTTTGATTTGAGGCTGACATTAACTTTATCACATTTATAAGTATATTCTATTTGTGCTCTACCAATGGCTATCTATCAGTACGCCACGTGCGATTCTAGCTGGTGAATTGTTGGCTCAATTTTCTGAAGTAGTAATGTGGGTGAACTTATAAAGGCATGTAATCAGTCAAGGTATCTACTTTGGTTGCTGTTTTGATATGTTGGCTGGCAGCGAAATTGGTAATGTTCATTCCAACCCACAAGGTCTGCAAGCCTCTAGATGAATTAAGAGGGTGCACCTCTTATAGTGTTTTGGAAATAAAGGTATCATGTGAGATGATAGCAAAACCAATGTATGCTTTTTATTTTTATGGGTGCTCGATTATGGTCTGAAACACAATTGTTGTATTTATGTACATGCCAGGATTTAGAAGCAGAACTGTTTGTTCTTAACATGATTGATGCCATGGTATCTTAAAATACCTTGTATCATATGTATATTGTATAGAGATAATTGATCAGGTTTGAATACTGTATGTTAATATCCTATTGATATGACTGCATTTGTATATATATTTATACCCATGTACCACATGCATAATGAATGTATATTCAGGTTTCTATGCAGAATATGTTCAGTTAGCATCAAATTTCTATTTTGATACTTGGTAGTAAGAGTAGTATCCTGATGAGGTCTATCATTATCATATATTGGACCTACAATTCTAGTGCATGTCAGTCTGGGCTCGTCTTTTCTAGGGAAATGGCGGTGTTACAATAATAACATATTGTTAGCAGTGTTGAGGGTGAAACATATATCCCATGCTACTTGTAAGCTTTGAAACTTGTGATTGTCAGGCACAGTACATGGTTCATGGGCAAGACAAGTACCACCTGTTGGTATTACTCAATAACCCCACTTCCCAACAATGCACATTGTATTCTCTACAAAATGGCAAGCTATTGCTTTACAACTCCTGAAGCTGCCTGTCACCTAAAATGGTTTGTCGTTGATCATTGGGACAAGATCACAAGTCAAACTGCTGTGTGGAATAAAGCTGCAGGCATCCAGAGGCACATAGGAAAGGGACCTGTGTGATGATTTGTGTTGACTTTTGCTGCATACAGGCCTGACCACTGCGGCCAGCCACCCCAGCCTGAGAGGAGGCACTCATCGGACTGCACCAGCTTGGTCCCCCTGCTGCCCCAGCCAGAGAGGAGCTACTTGTTGGGCTGTACTGGATCAGTCCCGCCACTGCCAAAATGACCGACTACGCAGCCAACCTGCTTAACGAGCTGATGGGCCGCAACCGGGACCTGCTGCCCGACCAGCAGTCCAAGAAACTGACCTATGACTCCCCTGAGGTGAGCAGGCAGTGACCGTTGCAGTCCGGAACCGTCCCTAAGGTGGACAGTTAGTGACGTCGCGGACGGAGCCGCGCCCCTGAGGGGGGCGGGCACCGACCGTCGCGGTCTCAAGCTACACCCCTAAGGTGGGCGGGCGGCGACCGTGACGGTCCGGAGCCGCGACCCTGGGGCTGATGCAGTTTTCTTTCAGTGGTGGTGTGCAGAACACTTGTGACACACCTTGTTGTTGTGGGTGCTTTGCGGAATGCTCGGCAGCTGAGTCTGTGTTGCGTCGCCTGCCTCACCCTGACGCGAACTGCGGGCGCTACGTGGAATTGAACCCGGTGCCTCTGGTTTCCCAAACATGCAGCTTAACCACTGCCCGGCGGGAACCCATGGGGAGCGCCATAATTCCCAGGCGGCATGTGCAGAGCGGGAGTGTCGTGATCCGCCCCCCGCCCAGAGTACCGCGGCTTCGGCTCGGTTGTGCTCAGCAGCTGTCAGGTCTGTTGTCTGGCGCTGCCGAGCAGCTGCCAGGTCTGTTGTCTGGCGGTGGCGGCTTGCGACGTCCTGAGGTCGCTGGGTCGCGGGCGCCGCTGGCACTGCGCGGTGACCTAACACGACCCCGCGGTGTCCGGCGTGCCGTTCTTTCCCCTCCCCGCCCGTCCGAGGGCGACCGCCGTAGTCGGCGCGCCCCACTTACCCTTACCTCCGCCAGGTGTGCCGGTATTACCTGGTGAAGCTGTGTCCGCACGACCTGTTCACCAACACCAAGGTCGACCTGGGCCCGTGCGGCGGTATCCACGATGACGCCGTGCGCGAGGAGTTTCTCCAGCTGCCCGCCTACCGGCGCGTGGTGTTCGAGGACGAGTTCCTGCGCTACTGTCAGGTCCGTGTTGCATGGGAGTGCCTGGTCGAGTGCAGGGTCACGGGTGCCTGCCTTATTTCCAGGGCATTGCAATTTATGGACGTGGTCGGGGAAGCAGTTGACTTTTCAGGGCAGGATTGGCTGCAGCAGCCCCTTCCAACTAATGTTGCTAGACTACGTCCCTGACTGGCCAATTGCGTGCTATGAAGGCGTGCAGTGGTGATCGCTGGCTGGCGTCTCCAAAGCCCACTGACGCAGGCATGCCGCTAATCGAACCTGTCTAGCGCTATGGCTCCATTGCACTGATTTTTGTTTTCTTTTTTGTGAATCTCCAAGCCAATTACGAACGATCCCTTTTGGCTCACCTTGCAACAGAGCCCGCGAAGTGACATGGCTGTACGGGCTGCTTGCAGACCGACTCGGCGGCTTCTCTGACTTGTATGGCGGTGTCGGTATTTCGCTTTCGAAAATCTCGCGGCCTCCTCTGCGCCCGAGTCCGGCGCAGCACGCCGGCCGTGGCCTTTGTTAGGAGCTAGGTCACAGGCTGAGCAGATCTTGGCCGGACCGGCCCGACCCGGGCGTCACCGTCTAGGGGCCGGACATATGCTATATTGCTGCGAACCTCGTAACATGGTAGAACAATATTGCTATTCGCCGAATGCGTGCTGCACGAGCGTCCTGCGTCGTTCCAGGTCGCGCCCAGCCCACGCACCCCCGTCTCTTCTCCGCCCACGGACAGTTCACGTCCGGCCCACGTATCGTCCACGTCCGACCCACGTCCCGCTCGCACATCGTCCATGTTCTTCTACGTCCTGCTCACGCATCAACCTCTTGTTTGAGCACCTTTTGTGCTATGTTCTATAAATTTGCAACCAACGAATCGCGGGCACGCATTGTTTTGCAGCAAAAGCACAAGTTTCAGAACCGACGCTTTAACATTTTGAGACCTTTCATGCGTGTTGTCTGTAGCGTTTCACAGTGTGTAGCATGCGTCATGAATGAAACATAGCCATGCCAAGTTTTGTGTTTTCTTGTGTTACGACGTTCCGCTGTTTTACGTTCTCCATTAACCTGGAAAACGTAAAGCTTGCTGATGCTAACATATAGCCCTGCTGATGATGAAAGAAAAACTTACCAACTCATAAACCTGGAAAACCTAATATTTGCCGATATGAAAGGCTGCCACGGTTCAAAGACGGAACCAAACATCGGCGATCTTTCGTAGCAGCGATACAAAGCTAACCCATTTTGACGGACGAGAGGTTTGAAAATGCGGCCGGCAAAAGTCTGGCCCGATGTGTACCGCAGGTTGTTGCACTTTCAAGCACAAGTCATGAATGTCCCCTTTTTAAAAGGGGTAGGGATGGGAGAGGACGTTTTGAATGATGACTTTATATTTCTGCCGTTAGAGGACATAAAACCACAGCAGGTCATGGGGATGGGCTACTTACTTATTGCCAGCCACACTGGGTGGTACAGATCAACAAGTGGTCGGTGTCCGACTCATTGCTGCACCAACAGTCCACCGGGAGGTGATCAACGTCAACTTGTACCGCTCTCGAACACGGGTGGTAAAGCCTGTCTGGAGACATTGAACCTTGCGAATCACACGGGTATCTGGTCCAGGCAGTGTGGGAATTTACGTCTGTTTCCTGGTTGCAGAGTGCATTTTTTAGTCTTGAAGTACAAAATTTGCAGTGAGCGGTGGTGGAGGGTTTCTTTTGTCTAGGCCCATATGCTATAGGAGCCCGATCAGGTGAGTGGATCCAGGTGAGTGGCAGTGTTAGCTTAAAAAACCTGTACCTCCTCTAGTATAAAGTACATGATATATTTCTGGTTTCGTAAGCTGACGTAGCTCAATTTCAGCTGTAGCCTTTAGCACCAGCCAAGTAAAGCATGCTGTGGCAATTTTTGTTCCATAATCTTGAATTTGAAAGGCACGTGTAGGGCGTTCCCTGCATCAAATCAGACACCAGGAACGGTGTCTGTTACGGCAGGCAGTCGAAACGGCAGATTACTGCAAACCACACCACAAAACAGACAGTACGGAGCAAACAGGCAAACAAACAATGCATAGTGGGCGAGGCCAACGACGTAAGAACCAAGAGTCATTAACGTGCATAAGTGCACCTCGGGCGCGCTTTTCGCCCCCACAGGCGCGCGTCGTTACGCAAGTCAGTGTTGCACCACAAAGCTCTAATATACCGTCAGGCATCTAGCATATAGCCAACGACGGTGCTGTCAAAGTGGAGCGCACACACAGCCGGCCGATGAGTGCGACATCGCTCGTCCATGCGACAGCCGGCTCGATTGTCGCATGGGCCAGCGTCCGCCTGCCAGACTCCCACCAGAGCCGGTCTCGCCAGTGTATGGACAGTGTATCCCCTTGATGGTGCGCTGCTGCCTGGGCCCGGCGTCCGCCTGCCAGACTCTCACCAGAGCCGGTCTCGCCAGTGTATGGACAGTGTATCCCCTTGATGGTGCGCTGCTGCCTGGGCCCGGCGTGCGCCACGCCGCGCCCGGCGCCTCTCGGCTCCGTGGTGGGACAGGCGCCAGCGGCCGGGACGCTGGCACACGCCTCTCCGCGTCAGGCCCGGCCGCAGCTCCCAGCGGCGCGTGCAGCGGCGTCGTGTCCCTGACGACGACGCCGCCGCCGCCGCAGACGATGCTGAACGAGGTGGAGCGCAAGATCCGCAAGTCGAAGCAGCGGCTGGAGCTGCAGCCGGACGACGAGAAGCTGGCCTCGCTGGTGCCGCCGCAGTTCACGCGCCACGAGGAGAAGATCGGCATGCTGACCGGCAAGATCACCAAGCTGGTGACCGAGGCCGAGGAGCTCGGCTGCAAGGGCCAGGTGAGCGCGCGCCGGCGCCGACGGCCGGCTGCCCGCGGCAGATCGCGCTGGGGACGGGGAGTGTCAGGGTGGGCTCGCGTGGGAGCGGGATAAGGGTCCGGAGGGGAGGTGACAGCAGCTAGTTCTGAGGTGGTGGGGTTCGGACGGAGTGCTCGGGCAGAGGCTAGGACCCCTTACTGTAACTTTTTGTAACCAACTGGTGGGGAGGGCTGAGATAAAACAGGAACTTTGATGCAGCGAGAGCCCCCTCGCCTTCTGGCCAGCCTTGCGTCCGCCCCGTCACGGGCTAGTGTGTCCCCCAGCCAGCCGGTGTCCGTCTTCTGACCAGCCTTGCGTCCGCCCCGTCACGGGCTAGTGTGTCTCCCATCCAGCCGGTGTCCGTCTTCTGACCAGCCTTGTGTCCGCCCCGTCACGGTCTAGTGTGTCTCCCATCCAGCCGGTGTCCGTCTTCTGACCAGCCGTTACGTCCACCCCGTCCCAGGCCAGTGTGCTCCCATCCAGCCCGTGTCCACTGTCGTCCGACCTGACGTGCGGCTGCTGACCGGCGGCCTCCCCGCAGGTGGAGGAGGCCCAGGGCATCATGAAGCTGTGCGACAAGCTCAAGGACGAGCGCGACAGGCTGCGACGCAACAATGAGGGCTCCGTCTGGCACCAGGTGGGTGCGTACGTCACTGTGTGACGTCACTACACTGAGCTGCCTGCGTCTGATCACGTCACACGGCGCCGTGTGACGTCATGACCGTGCGCTTCCCGGGCCCGGTGCGGTGACATGCTACGATGTGAAGTCACTACGCGGCCCTGTCCTGGTTTGATGACGTCACTGGTTGCGGCATGACGTCACGGCGCCGTGTGACCCGAAGCCGACCCTGTCCTGTAAGGAGGTCTCTGTGTCAGTGACGTCATGTCTCGTGTTTTGGGGTTGGGACAGGCGTCTGCCGTGGTCGTCTGTCATCCTACTGGCTCAGGTGGCACGCGAGCGTGAGTTGTGTATGCCAGCACTAGATAATCGCTTGGACAGTAGTCCTGCGGTTTTTGCTGAGGCCCCTGAGCGTCGGCACTTCCAAGTGTGTAGACCGTATCCAGCTTCGCCGCCCAACCACTAAAGCGAACCCCCTTCATGAAGAACGGACACGTTTGCCTCCCGTATGTCGCCATGTAGATGTGTTTCGGTCCGTCGCGTCGGCCGTGCCGTGCCGTGCCGTGCCGTGCCGTGCCGTCGACGCGTGACGACCGGGCCCGTCTCGCTCGGCAGGCGGCTGAGATGGCCGCCTCGCAGGAGAAGCAGATGCAGGTGTGCGAGATCTGCGGCGCCTTCCTGATCCTGGGCGACGCCCAGCAGCGCATCGACGACCACCTCACCGGCAAGCAGCACATGGGCTACGCCCGGCTCAAGGTGGTCGTCGACGAGATACGGGTACGTGGACTGGATGTGGGCGGGCTTGGGCGGCACGTTGACTGTGTGGCCTGGATGGAAGTTCGTGCGGCGCGTGTCCAGCGGATGGCGACCATGGGGTGTCTCGTGTGACGGGGCACGGAGCTCGCGTGTCATGTGTCGCGTGGGTCTTGGCATTGCTTCCTTAACCCGCTTGTTGCTGGGGAAGGGCAGGGAGCTCATGGTGCCCTCCCCATTTCCGTGCCGCTGCTCCACGTTGAGTTAGGCGAAGTGACGTCACTTTGGTCGACCAGAGCATAACAGTCTGTGTTGCCTCCTACTCCCGCTGCTGTGAACGGCTAGGGCGGAGTGTGTACGTGCTTGCGTGCTGACGTTTTCCCGGATCGCGCTGGCAGGAGAACCGCGAACAGGAGAAGCGAGACCAGGAGACGGCGCGCGAGCGGGAGCGCGAGCAGCGGCGCCAGCGAGACGAGACGGACCGGTCGGGTCCGGCCGGCTCGCGGGAGCGCACCAGCGAGAGGGGCCGTGCCGAGCGAGACAGGGGCGGCCGCAACGGCGAGCGAGACCGCTCCGACCGCCGACGCCAGAGGTGAGACTGGGCTGCATGCTACGCACGGCGGAGCTGGGGGGGGGGGGGGGGGGGGGGACGGTACGGAAGGCGGAGCTGTGGGGACGGTACGGACGGCGGAGCTGAGGGGACGGTACGGAAGGCAGAGCTGTGGGGACGGTACGGATGGCAGAGCGGAGGGGACGGTACGGACAGTACAGCTGAGGGGATGGTACGGACAGTACAGCTGAGGGGATGGTACGGACGGAAGAGCTGAGGGGATGGTACGGACGGAAGAGCTGAGGGGATGGTACGGACGGAAGAACTGAGGGATGGTACGGACCGAAAAGCTGAGGGGATGGTACTGACGGTTCAGCGGAGGGGATGGTACGGACGGAAGAGCTGAGGGGATGGCACTGGCAGTACAGCTGAGGGGATGGTACTGACGGTACAGCTGAGGGGATGGTACGGACGGTATAGCTGAGGGAATGTTACGGACGGAAGAGCTGAGGGGATGGTACTGACAGTACAGCTGAGGGGATGGTATTGACGGTACAGCTGAGGGGATGGTACGGACGGATGAGCTGAGGAGATGGTACTGACGGCATAGCTGAGGGGATGGTACGGACGGAAGAGCTGAGGGGACGGTACTGACAGTATAGCTGAGGGGATTGTACGGACGGAAGAGCTGAGGGGATGAACTGTGGTGACGGTATGGCCTGTAAGCAGTAGAGATTGGAGTGATATCCATTCAGCTTAAAACGAGTGGTTGGGCTTTTCCATGAAAATCGAGTTATTTATGGAAATGATGGAACGTAGCGGTGGACGTGTAAAGGCATCAAGCATTTTGGATGTTACAGGCCCTGGGAACAAATATAAGCAACGGGATAAGGTATGCCGCTTATTGACTCACACTTGGAACATGGCCGGATATCTTTGTCACTTGCAACAGACATAAAACAATGATGGAAAAGATCCCCGATGAAATGCTTTTCTTCCTTTCAATTACTTAAACTGACCAATTTCCCTTCTGACGAGCCGTAAAGTAATTGATTGTGTTAATACTGAAGTAACTGACGTCGCTGTGACCCATTGGCAGCTCGAGCGATTGCTCGTGATAACTCCCGGTCATGTCTAAAGCTCACACAGCCCGCAGCGCTGTGTGCGGCAGCGCTGGTCGCGCGGCTAGACTCGGAAACGGAGGCGTCGGGCAGCGTATGTCCGTCGCCAGCGGCGGCCGTGTCCGGCGGACGCTCGTCCTGGTGGGTCGCACTCCTCCGCCGACGGTGTGCCCCCCCCCCCCCCCCCCCCGTATGTCCGTCGCCAGCGGCGGCCGTGTCCGGCGGACGCTCGTCCTGGTGGGTCGCACTCCTCCGCCGACGGTGTGCCCTCCCCCCCCCCCCCCCGACACTGTCCCGCTGACGGCGCTCGGTGTCCCCCAGGAGTCGCAGCCGGGACAGAGACCGGGAACGGGACCGGGAACGACGGCGGAGTCGGGACCGTGAGCGGCAGCGGGACCCGGACCGGGACCGGCAGCGGGAGTCCGACCGTGAGCGGCAGCGGGACCCGGACCGGGACCGGCAGCGGGAGTCCGACCGTGAGCGGCAGCGGGAGCCAGACCGGGACCGGCAGCGGGAGTCGGATAGGGACCGGCACAGTCGGAGGTCTGGGCGACGGTCCCGGTCCAGCAGGTACGAATGCGTTGCAGTGCATCATACCCTTGTGAGGCCTTGCCCGGGCACGTCAGACATTCGAGACCGCTGTGTGTTGCACTCATTTAACGGTACAACAGGGTCATCGCAAAAAGACCAATTCTGTAACGGAATGGAAGTGTGGATTAGAAATACGGTTACCGTATTTGATGATGGATAGTGAAGCTTGCAATGTGATCCAGGGACAGCTCATGGAATAAAGAAACGTAAAAGGTCCGATAACGGATTAGGAATGCGGACAGAACAACCGGCATCGAGTGGTTGGTGTTGCCGGCTGTCCTCAGTCTGGGCCGCTGGTGGGCGGTGCTGTTCTCGCCCGCCGTTGCGCCTGGCCGTCCGTCTGCTTGACCCTGGACTGTTCCCCTACAGCCGGAGCAGCCGGCGTTCACGGGACCGGCGAGACTCGCGGGACCGCGCGCCAGCCGACCGCAGACACGCAGGTACGTCCGGCTCCCCCGGGCACGTCCTCCCCCTCTCCCGTCCGCTCGCTCCCTCCTCGCGCGTGAGAGGAGGGTCGGGGTGGGTGCCGCCTGAGGCGCCACAGGCCGGCCGCTGTGAGCGTGGGGTTGTCACTCGCAGTGTGGCCCCGGGCCGTGTTCGTTGAGTCGTCTGTCCGCCTGGCCGCCCCCCCCCCCCCCATCCCCCGAGCTCCAATCAAGCCTCTCATCATCCGACCGTGTGTGTTGTCCGGCAGCCGAGGGTGGCAGCGGCGGCGGCCAGGAGGAGCGGCCCGGCGGACCCCGCACGCCCTCCGCCGAGCCGCCGGACGTGGGCCGATGCGCCGGCGCGGCTGCCGTCTGAGGCGGCGGCCGTCGGAGGCGCGCCCGCCGCCCCGTACTAAGGTGTGTCCGTCCGCCGGGCTCCGCGGCTGCTGCAGGGCTGGCAGGGCTGGGGTCCGCTGCTGACGGGTCAGGCCGCGGCGCCGGCTGGTGCAGTGCCGCCAGCTGCGCCGAGGGCGGCCCGGCCAGCGGCGGCGTCAGCAGCACTGACTGGCTGGGGCTCTCGTAGGACGCCGGCTGGTGGCCACGCAGTCGGCGTTGTTGCGTTTACGGCCGCGCGGAGATTTGCTTGCATTGCCGTTGTCGTGCAGTGCTTGGTGTTTGTCCCGGCTCCTTCGGATCTAGCGCTGTGACTGGATACAGGTTTTCAGTAGTCTTAGCAATAGGTGGTTGCTGGTGAATCGGCATGGGTGGACAACGATACCTTAAAATGGAAGCAATACTGTGTCGGCGTAGGGCATCGTCCTTTCGTGTGTTCTAGTTCGTATGTCCGTTATTCTCACGCAGCGTCGTGACAGCGGCTGGCAGCGCGGCGTGTGCCGCCTGCAAGCTGTCGTTTAGGGCCCGGCTTCCTGAGCAGAGCCGCGCCGCGCCGCGCTCAGTCCGTCGCTCTGCCGGCATTGGAGGCGGCGTGCTCACCGATCGCCACCGCCCGCAGGTCACGCTGAAGCCGCGCTGGAGTTCCTGCCATCTAGTGACAAGCGTGGCCAGATGAGCCTCGCCCGTCGCTCGCCAGGGTGACAAAGCGCGTCCCCCTGCCACGAGGCGATTGGTCGGTGGATGCCGTCTGTTGCGCCGTTCCGTAGGACAGCTGTTTCATTTTCATCCCCCGCGGAGGGCAACTGGACGATTGCGCGCTCCGCTCCCATTGGCTTTCGGTAGGACCGTGCTCCTCCGCTCGTTGATTTCACTCACCGACTAATCGGCGTCGTAGTATGAATTGAAGCGCGGTGAGAAAGGGTGGAATGTGGAGATTTTGTGTGCTGACTTTCGCCGTCTAAGAGGCTGGACTACAGTCACGGTTCTGGGTTTGTGAGAGCGGAGCTGTTCTCGTGGAGAGGCTTCTGTTGCTGTCTGTCTTGAAACGCAAAAATTGTGGACGTTTAACGGTTTTGTACACAGACTGCATGTAGGACTCGCCGCGGTCGTTCTATATGTGAGGCGAGAAAACAATGCTCCCTAGATGAAATCTGGGCTGATGTGAAGGAAATACAAGTCAAGGCCCGTCATTGTTCGCATTGAAGTATCCCGATGCGGGCTGGTTGACAGCAAGGATTTCGGGGTAGAACATGTTCCACTGCAACTATCATACGGATGTTTCATTTTAGTAAATACCACCCTGGCGTCTGAACACGCCCCGAGATCATCCTACCTGAATTGTGGTCGAGCTCTGCGGAGCTGTGAGCAAAACTTTGCTAGAGTAGTTGAAACAGCCGAATTATAAGTCATGCTTTTAGCTGTGGCAGAAGGAAAACAAAACAAAACAAAAGCATCACGAGCAATTCATTTCTGATGTGTCATCGATGGTCATTGCCAAGTGATGCAACTAACCTGCTAGCTGTTTGAGGTGAGCCTGACTGTTTTTTTCTTCTGTCATGGTTACCTTGAACTATGTTAATTGTCGTCAGTAGGGGAAACTGACAATGCCGAAGTTTTAACTAAATGTGAGACATTTGCCCTCCGGTTTTGGCCCCAATTGATGACATTTGCTCTCTGGTTTTGGCCCCAATTGACGACATTTGCCCTCCGGTTTTGGCCCCAATTGATGACATTTGCCCTCCGGTTTTGGCCCCAACTGATGACGTTTACCCTCCGTCTTGGTCCCCACTGATAACATTTACCCTCCGGTTTTGGCCCCAACTGATGACATTTGCCCTCCGGTTTTGGCTCTCAGGTTTGGTCACCATTGATGACATTTACCCTCCGATTTTGGCCCCAACTGATGGCATTTACTCTCCGGTTTGGCCCCTACCGATGACATTTATCCTCCTGTTTGGCCCCAACTGATAACATTTACCCTCCGGTTTGGCCCCAACTGATGACATCCCTGGGGGGTTTTGGTTTGGTCTGCATGTCATAGACTCGGTTCTGAGCGTTGCGCTCCATCCCATTGCAACACTGATGTCGGACAAAATGGACGTCCCGAGGAAAAACCTAACCAGCGTAGTGAGGCACTCGCGGTGGAGTTGCGCCGTTCCGTCGGCTGGTTGCCGCAGGGCTGCAGCTCCATCGTTATTCTGTGAAGCCTCATGGCGGCGGGCGGTCGACAGCACACGTGCGAGCACAATCCATCGACACCGCTCGACCCGTCCGGGGTCCCGCCGGCATATGCTAAAGCTCGTCTCCCGTGTCGAGCATGTGGGTCAGGGGGTGCCAAGCGAGGCTGCTGGATGCTCCATCAAACATACTCATCATGTATTAGCGAGCCCAGAGATCACAGTGAAAACACGCGCCTCCCACGGGTCAGGCCATGGACGAGGCAGCTGGCAGGCAGGTGGCGCTGGCAGAGACGGAGGCCACTTTGCTCCGGATGATAGTCTGGTCACCCGTGTGCGGCGTCTCTCGGAAAAGCGAGAGCGAGATAGCGAGTGAGGCTGTCTCGAATCCCTGAGAAGCTTGGCCTCACCAGACGACCGTTCCTGGGAGGCCTCACGTCCTCAGACTGTCGTCCTTGGGAGGCCTTCCGTCCCCTCCGTCTCTGGGAGGCCCGATGGCCCCAGACAGCCGCCCTGATAGACCCTCTGTCTCCTCCGTCCCTGGGCGGCCCTTTGTCCCCTCCGTCCCTGCGAGGCCTGACCTCAGACAGCCGTTCCTGGGAGGCCCTCCGTTCCCACCGTCCCTGAGAGGCCCTCCGTGCCCTCTGTCCGTGGAAGCTCTGGCCTCAGACGGCCGTCCCCGGACCCTGCCCAGCCTCTGCATCAGCGCACGTCGAGCCGGGCAGCTGGCAGCCCGCCAAGCTCCGGCTGCCGCCCTTCGAGCCGGCCGAGCCGAACCAGATGTGTCTGGAGCCGGGCAGCGAGAGCACGGCTCGCCGCGAGCTGGCTGAGGTGGAGCCGGTGCCTCGCGAGCCGCCGGAGCCAGCCGAGCGGCTGCGAGACGAGACGCCCGCGGTGGCGGCCCGCCGGCGTCGGCAGCGGTGGCGCCACCACTCCAGCGCGTGCCGTCGGATAGCGCGCCGCGTGCTGCTGCGCAGGATGAGCACCAGGAACAGCAGGCAGCCCTGCAGACTGTTGATGATGTCCGTGGCGGACCTGCCGCGGACGGGAGGGGGAGGGGAGGGTCAGCTGTGCCGCGGGGCAAGCCGACGCGCAGGCAACACCAACCGCCGTGGGGAGAGCTGAAGTGCTGTATTCTGGGTCAACGGGGCTGACGACCCATTTAAATGTGGAACCACGGGCTTAGGTGATTGATGACACATTTATTGGGATATGGCCCGACGATAGCAAAAGTGAACTCGCAAACACGAGCTAGATTTAACTGGTCATATATTGCCGGCTTGCTTGGCCAAGACCATTGATAGTTCTTCGGCGGCTTACCAGATGTAGGCGGGACCGACGTGCTTGGACAGAGCCTCGGTGATCCACGAAAGTCCCATGACGACGAACAAGTTCACGTATATCTTGAGTCTGAAAAGAACGGCACCGAGGTTGTCACTGCTAGCGAAAATTTAGAGCGCGATTGTCGAACTTTTCATGACTGGAAGAAAGTATGGTACGATGTCTCAGACGTCGTGACGCTAACATCGTGCTTCTCCGTGAAAACTGACGAGGTCGGATTAGATTTGGTCATCGCCAAGACACCGACCCTGGTTGTGTTCCGAGGATGCATCTTCCGAGACGACCACTCGCCAAGCTGCTGTCTAGAATGACTGCCAGTTTCTGTCGGTGGGCGATGATAATTCATATTCCAACGATCGTTTATTTAGATTGGCGTTAACCTGTTCGAGCTATGCCACTAAGAGGGTTTTTCGTACACGAAACTTCATCGCATGATGAAGGATGATGCGCAGAAACAAAACTGCATGCCCTTGATACCATCCCAGCACATCAGCACACCAGCATCCAACACGTCAACCTACAACTACAGGAGCTGCACGTAAAACGAGGGGACCTCACATTCCCGCGTTCATGACTCCCATTGGACGAGGCAGGCACACAGTCCCGTGTCATTTGACGATGGAGTCACATAGTGCCGTACCAATTGGACAAGGGAATCACACAGTCCCGTGCCCACTGGACGAGGCAGCCACACAGTCCAGTGTCCATGACTCCCATTGGACGAGGCAGCCACACAGTCCCGTGCCCATTGAACGACTGAGTCACAAGGTCCCGTGCCCACTGAACGAGGCAGCCACACAGTTCCGTGCCATTTGACGGTGGAGTCGCTCAGCCCCGTGCCCACTGGACGAGGCAGTCACACCGTCCCGTGCCCACTGGACGAGCCAGTCACTCAGTCCCGTGCCCACTGGACGAGGCAGTCACACCGTCCCGTGCCCACTGGACGAGGCAGTCACACCGTCCCGTGCCCACTGGACGAGGCAGTCACTCAGTCCCGTGCCCACTGGACGAGGCAGTCACACCGTCCCGTGCCCACTGGACGAGCCAGTCACTCAGTCCCGTGCCCACTGGACGAGGCAGTCACACCGTCCCGTGCCCACTGGACGAGGCAGTCACACCGTCCCGTGCCCACTGGACGAGGCAGTCACACCGTCCCGTGCCCACTGGACGAGGCAGTCACTCAGTCCCGTGCCCACTGGACGAGGCAGTCACACCGTCCCGTGTCCATTGGACAAGGCAACTTCGTAGTCCCATGCCTCCTGCAGATGCGAGGCCCGGACATCGGAAAAGGCATCAGATAGTAACACGCGGAGTGTGCATACTATCGTGCTGCCCACCACAGCCACCAAAACATGACATCAGAGACCTTTGTATCGGATCTGGCCTGTTTACTTCAAACATACGCCGACGCGCCGACCTGTGACTGTCCCACCAGCATGGGCAAGACCGGAGCCCGCCGGCGGGGCCATGTGCAGGGCGGCAGGACGGCGGTCCCTCGCCGACCTGTGACTGTCCCACCAGCATGGGGCAAGACCGGAGCCCACTGGCGGGGCCATGTGCAGGGCGGCAGGACGGCGGTCTCTCGCCGACCTGTGACTGTCCCACCAGCATGGGGCAAGACCGGAGCCCACCGGCGGGGCCATGTGCAGGGCGGCAGGACGGCGGTCCCTCGCCGACCTGTGACCGTCCCACCAGCATGGGGCAAGACCGGGGCCCGCCGGCGGTGTCATGTGCAGGGCGGCAGGACGGCGGTCCCTCGCCGACCGAGCGACCTGCTTACGGAAGGAGCTGCTGGTGGGTGGGAGACTGCTGGATCAGACAAGTGTCAAGCGCGCTACAATGTCATCCTTTGCGCAAATGGGTCCTTTGATGCTGTTTGTGTATGCATTGTTGGTATGCTCTATCCATATCACTTTCCGTTATTTTTGACTCACTGTTTCACTCTTTGCTAAATGCTACATACTAGTCACGGACATTGTGTGCGAGTTGTCTGCAGAAGATGCCGGGGGAGCCTGCAACTAACATTTCACACCAGGCCCCGTGCGGCCCCCCGAATGACCCCTCTCAGTATCGCAGTCCCCACCTTGCGAAAACCCTGTGTGTTCCCATTGCATACACATCTAAAATCAGCACTGTTAGTAGCATTAAGCATTTGAGGACTAGTGACTGGGCACGAGCATTTGGTCTGGCAGTCGCTGGTGATTTTCACTGGTCCGGCGCGCACCGGCGTGCTTCAGCCCTCGCACTGGCAGCAGCCGGATCCCTGGCTCCGTATGCAGGCCAGCGCTCAGCAGGCTGGCCGGCCGCGACCGCTGCTGATGCAACTAGTCAGGTCATCTGTTATGGTTGCGTCTTCAGCGCTCGTCAGCTGATGCTTAATAAACCCCCCGGCGGTCAGCCGGCCGGGCTGCTGGATGGAGGCACTCATGGGCGGCATAAACACGAGGATGCTCGTACGGAACCGGTGCTGGGTTGGGCTGAGTAGAGAGCTGGAGAAAAACACGCGCGTGGTTACGGGCGTGGTAAGGAATCCAGAAGTGTTGTGGAAATGTAGATACTTCCAGTAGTGCCGAAAAATGGCACCGACGGTGCCTTTAATCACAATTCCTTGCGTTTCTTGGAAATGTAGTCATAAAAGAAAAATGGCAAATCTAAATGTAAAATTTTCTGACATTGTTGGATGATTCAGCAACGAAGCCCCGCGAAAGGAAAAAAGAGTGGGAAACGAATGGGTAATTGGGTTGGACTGGTCAGGAGTGAGCACAGGATGGGTGTAGGAAGGGCCCCATGGGTGACAGGTGACTGAAGTCCTCGACTGCCTGTTGAATGGCCTCACCTTGCAGATGGCTGAACTAGAAAAATAGCTCGTAACATGCAGAGGTCAAACAAATACGAAAAGTCTGGATGCGCCGCGTAGCATATCACCAGACGTAGTATAAAATTTCAACAGTGTCCACCTGTTTTTTTTTCTCTCTCTCTTCCCCCGTTCCCACACGTCCTTCTGAGCAGCCGAGTGTTTGGCCAACGTTAGCACCTGAGTACACCTCACGCGTCCGCTGACAGGGTCGTCAGCTGGCCAGGTTTTCTTCAGCTACAGAGGGCAGGCGGCTCACGACGCCGACCACTACCGACACCGGGTCACCGGCCGCCTCCGTCAGCACAGTCTCCTCTGCCCGGAGGCGCTGTCCGGCCTGCGAGGCGCCACTGCTGTCCGGGCTTTCCCGGCTCGTGTATCATTAGTCCCCCTCCCAGCGCGCTGAAGCGCAGCAGCTCGCCGCCGGAAGTGTTGGGCCGTTTCCGGGTCAAAGGTCAGTGTCCGGCCGGGTGATGGCGTCAGGTGGCGAGTGACGCGCCTGGCCGCCGCGACACAAAGCTGGTGAAGGAAGCTCTGCCAGCCCGTCACACCGCTGCCGCCCTGACTGCCGTGCGGCTTTCAGAAAGGCTGTGCTGTGAACGGCCTCCAACTTTGGTTGGCGGCAGAACGAAGCTGATTGTTACCGGCGCACAACACGTCAAGGAAAACTTATTTAGCTCTCACTAGCTTCATCACTTTGCAGCAGCGTACGCAAGGACTCCTACCGATTCCACACTCGAACGCAAGAACAGTCCCAAAGTTCTTATAGACTGGCTGCGCGGTGTCTGGTCTACATTTGCTTTAATAGGGGCGTTGTGACTTGTATTTCACGATGCCCAGTCGAGTCAGTTTTCTTTTTTATCGCAGCATATCATAAGCCCACAGAGGCTTGGGCCAAGGTACACCGCCGTATAACTGTGAGGCGTAACACGAGGATGCCTTAAGCCGCCCATCACCTATCATGGCCATGGCCTCAGCATTTAACATGGCCCTGCATATAAAGGGGTCACGCGTGACAATGGAATCGATGCACTAAGAAATGTCTACTGACATCACTTCACACAGGACGGCTCGGCCCGGCGTGGCCTTGAACTTGAATGACATTCCATCACCACGGTGACCTCCCAGCCGCTTTGATTCACACTCGAACAGCTGAATGGTCGACGCCGCGTTAGTGCGTCACCGCAACCCGCTGAGGTCTCCCACTGCGAGCGAACCTCAGGCCGGCCAGTCCGCGTCCGCAGCACCAGAGGGTCCTGTCGCCTCGGCGGCGCCCGCCCGGGGGACGGCTCACTCCGGCTCGAAACTGAGGACAGACAGCAGCGCTCCAGACCAGACGGACGGCGGCAGGCTCAAAGCAGAGCGTGCCAGTCGGATGTACGCTGCTGGCTGCAGCTCAAGCATGCACGTGTTTGCATGCGCAGCCAGCGTTTGACCCTGGAGGCTTCCTGTCCGCGGTGCGGGATGGATTTCGGATTGATGTGTTCGGTGCAGCGGAGCTGATGCACCGGTGCTGCGCCCGTCTTGAGCGTGGACTAGCGACGTTCTCAGCGTCAGGGCCGGAGACCGGCGATAGGAAACGGCGTCTAGCCACATAAGGTAGTGGGTCGCGGGGAGGGGCAGACTCTGGAAGCGGCCAGGAAACAGCAGGATATAACATGTTCAACGGGTGTGGATAGCGTCGAGTTATGACTGGGTGATATGGTGATGATATGGCTGAGTGACATGAGTACATGAGTTATGACTGGGTGATATATATGGTGATATATACAAAAACTTCAGTTCACCGCGATTTTCAAGTTGGAAGGTGCCCGTTTAGGCAAAACAAGCTTCACTCTTGTGAATAACTTGGTGGGATTAATCTTTGGGCAATATTTGTGCAAAATCAGAACTCTCCTCTGAGTGCGGGTACGAAGCTGGTGTTACGGATACTATATCTTGATAATGGTTGCATATATATATATATATATATATATACATATTTAGGCATACTACATTGAAAACTGTGAAGCTATGGGCAAGCTTTCTGTTAGGTCGTTTGACATGCCTGATGAACTTTTCATGTCGGGTTGAAGTTCGAAGATCGAGTCACCAAAATTGGCATAAACTAGGCTGAATATCGGTCACACGTCATTCGAACGTTACGTTTCGGTTTAATCCTAGAACCATTCCGAAACACATGTCATCGTACACGACCAAAGGAACACTTCATGCAAATTCGATGATTTAACCGAAGAGAACAATAGTATGTTTCATAAACTAAGTTTGGTTCGCCTCCGCTTAAGACATACAGTTACACAGGCTTCAATACATATGTGGACGCAAAAAAAACACTCCCACCGTAGAGGACGCCCATTACCAGCTATACTCAAATTCATCATGTAATGCAAGAATAAAGTTGTTGGTTGGGTGCTGGGCACGTTGGCGGGTATGTTCGGCTTTTTATATCGCAAGAAGTGTTTGTTGTGTTGTGTTTTGATGACTGATGCGTCATCGGTGCCAACCTTGCCTGTCAGTGTTGTTTGGTGGCACTGGATCATGTGTTGTTAGGGGGCACTGTGCCTGAGATACATTGTGATCCAGTCGCTTAGAAAGGGAAGTAGTTTTAACGCCAATGTAGCCCATCCGACGAAACCTAAACTCATCGTTTCAGGTTTTGGAGAGCTGGTAAACTATATTAGTGCACTTAAATATGGATTTGTGTCGTCATATACATTTTTAAAAGGTCGCTTGTTGTTCTGTTAAAGGTCGCTTGTTGTTCTGTTAAAGGTCGCTTGTTGTTCTGTTAAAGGTCGCTTGTTGTTCTGTTAAAGGTCGCTTGTTGTTCCTTATGATAGGTGGTGAGCTGAAGGCGACAGTTTGCGTTGTAAAACCATCCTTGTCAAAACCGGTTTTAGTCTAACAAACTATGCGTGTGGCAATTTAAAAAGCGGAACAGTTTTTAACAGATCTCCTTATCAAAGCTCTAATCACCCTTGTTCTATTGCTAGAAGATACCCGCTGTCGCCTTCTCCATACGTCACGGCATCTGTAGCCTTCGGATAAAGGGATGTTATATATATATATATATATATATATATATATATATATATATATATATATATGTATATATATATACAACATACATATGGTGAGCATATAAATGCACGTGTCTGATCTATCCACAAAAAATCCAGACAACGTTAAATTCCATAAATACCCCACATGAGTTACGCGCCTTTTCACCGTCACCGTTTACGTGACCACATGCCTTTAAATATGTAAAAGAAATCATTAAAAATATTTGCGCAGACACGATTTTAAGGAAACGCGTTTATCGCTTGCGGCAGTCTAACAAACCACTGGTCTCGAACAGTGTTTACTGTAACGTACAAAACACGTACATAGAGGCGTCACTTTATGTACCTGGGGGAGAAGGACTGAGGCCCGAACGCTGACCCCTCCCCCCCCCCCATTGCTCCTCTGAGCCCCTCATTGCTACTCTGAACTCATCAGTGCATATGAGGAAAGGGAAATACTGGGCCGATTAAATGCAAACATATCATTTTATCGATTGGTACATTAGGTATCCAGACAAATCACTATTAGCATCATTTGTGTCTTGTATCAAGAAGTTACCGGTAGATGCCTTAAGTTTTTGTCACGCCAATTCATCCATATGTTATATCAAGCTGCAAATGCTTAACAAGCTGTTTACATAATAACACCAGGAACTGGATAAAGAGAAACTGTCTGGGATGTACAGCACGCCTTTTAAAAGTGTAGGGCGACCCAGTACCCGTGTCTCCCTCAACAGTGGCAAATATATTTTTTGTACAGCCGGGACTGTGGCATTCGACCGCGAACTGAATGGCAAAACACGATCTGCGACACCGGTAATCATCAAAGATTCCGGGTCAACAGCTGAACTTTGCAGCGAAAGCGTCACTTGCCGCAATGTTCGTCACAGTCCGTCCTGGCTTCTGACGTCACCTGTACGTCAGCGCGGCCGCTGTCGGACGCCTGAAGTGGCTCGAACTCACCCCATAGGTCTGTGAATCGGAAGGCAGGCACTCTAATCACCTGAACTACCGCGACGGGATCGAGTCCTTGCGGGATGGGACGATTTATAGTATTGCTCGGAGATGTACCTTCCACCTGGCTGTACCACAAAAAAGGTGACGAGGAATGGGATCAACATATTTCGCGCGATGTGATCCAGAGTGAAATAAATATTGGGATGGTATTGTTTTACTTTAGTTAAGCTACATCCAGGCACACTGAAGGTTCATTATTTTCTACATGAGCACCACCAAGTCACCAATCCGAAACACCAAAACTCAAGGCTTTTCTTGCTTATTTCAGTTTCCAACATGCGTCAAAGCGTTGGTCACGCTGTTTCTTAAGACGGCCATTCTGGACGCTCATTCAGTCACTAGTACGTATCTACTGCGTCCTTTCAGTCATCGACATGCCTGCTGATAAGGTCATGCCAGTTGAGTTGTGCATTCATTTATAGGTGTATCACGGCAGTGTACTCACAAAAGTTTCAGAGGCCCTTGTCCGTACGCTTCAAGCCACTGCATTCGACATAAAACCGCCCTTTTGTGCATCAGGCCACCTTCGATGAGCGATTAACTACGCCTATTTTCGTTGATCACGAAAACTCGAATTGCTCAAATGCTGTTTTTTTCTGCGAATCACACCCAATTATATGCATTTTACATGCCAAAAAGGCGACTTTACATCGTCTTGGAAGGGAGTCACTGCCCTGCGAGAAAACAGTTTAAGAAACGACGATATATCAGAACACAAGTTTATGCTTTTATATAACAGGGACACATTTTAAAATGGCGCCAATGTGGAGAAAATCAGTTTTTGGAGAATCAGGTCGACCTTATCGGCCAAGCGCCCAGTCGATTTTAAGAAGTGACACCTTTGGCTGTGCAATGACGTTGAGTGAAGACTTGCGCTGACAGTGCTGGTGAATGAAAATCGGGCCTCTAAAAACGCTGAGCCTGTTCCGCTGTTAGAAGTGTTGCACATCATTAGTATGTCCTGCTGAACCCTGTATGCCTTTGAGACCTTTGACTTCAAATACTTCACAAGGTTGAAAAATGACCGACGCAGAATTGGTGTACCGATTAGCTCGCGAATAAAGCCAAAAATGAAATGGAAAATGCTCTCTCTCAATGTTGGCTGCATGCACTGCGGCCATCCACGAATGACCCCACAATATTTCAGAACAGAGCATAAGTACCTGCCTATGGTGATATGCAAGCACATATACTTTGCTAAAGCATCTACATGTGCCAGCTTTTCAGTGAGCCTGTCCGTTTCAGTAGAGCCTGCCCTCTTCTTCGTGGTCTCAGGCTGGCAGCCTGAACGTGCTTTTTCACTTAAAGTGACGCCTAGATCGCAGATGATGTCGGTTATCTCTAAGGCTGGGCCCGTAGCATCTTGAATCCTTTGCATCCGTTTCCTTTTGAGAGTCATGTGTAATAATTTATCAGATCGTTAATAAATATGTCAAAAAGGACGAATACAGCGGAATACCTCCAAGAGTGCCAAAGGCAGCCGAGCCCCTTTCTATTGCTAAACACTCGCTTCTGTTCATCACGGAGATACGATGTGAATCAACGTGAAGCATACCATGAATGGTATGACGAATTTTGCAGCTTTTGGATGGCAAGGGTGCGATGAACACTCCAAAAAATCCCGTTACAGTCAGTGTGCATCACATCAGTTTAAAAAACTGGGCATTCTTAAGTCAAAACTGAGGTTAAAATTGTTAACAGGATGGTAGCCACAAAGCCACTCTCCACACTGGACATGATGGAGTTCACGCAAGCCAGAGAATGTGAAAACGCATCCTTTTCCAGAACTTTACCACCAAAAGGAGCCGGAAAAGCACATCGCCAACTCTTGATCCTTCAAGCGCGAATTTATTTGCAAATAAGAATCATGTAAGCCTTCTGTCATCGTCTCAAGCCGTCTCATGCATGAAATACAGAATGCACAGTTTTGCCAACGGCAAAGCGAGCCCAACACAGCATTCACGTATGATCCTAGCACTTACGCGTGCCTCGCTACAAGCCTCGTTCACAGGATATCTCGCAACCTAACCACCTAACAGCTGACGTCACACTGACCACCTAACCACCTAACAGCTGACGTCACACTGAGGCGCAGTCCGGGATTATTGTTTGATTACGTGATCCGCTGGAACAACGGGAAAGCAGCGTCAGCACGTGGTTTTGCGAACTGCGCATCCAAAGCACGGTTTAATAGGTTCGCTCGCTCCCTGCCGTCAGCAATCTTCGTACCTTCACAGAAGTCAGCGTGATTGTCTTGGTGAGCTCTGTTCCCCTCCTGTTTTCAGAAAATCCTGGATGAGCCCCTGTGCTATGGTACGAACAGTATCAGGAGGATAACCCGGACTTTGCCTGGTAGCCAGACAGTATCAGGAGGATAACTCGGACTTTGCTTGGTAGCCAGACAGTATCAGGAGGAAAACCCGGACTTTGCGTGGTAGCCAGACAGTATCAGGAGGATAACCCGGACTTTGCTTGGTAGCCAGACAGTATCAGGAGGATAACCCGGACTTTGCCTGGTAGCCAGACAGTATCAGGAGGATAACCCGGACTTTGCCTGGTAGCCAGACAGTATCAGGAGGATAACCCGGACTTTGCTTGGTAGCCAGACAGTATCAGGAGGATAACCCGGACTTTGCCTGGTAGCCAGACAGTATCAGGAGGATAACCCGGACTTTGCCTGGTAGCCAGACGGTATCAGGAGGATAACCCGGACTTTGCTTGGTAGCCAGACAGTATCAGGAGGATAACCCGGACTTTGCTTGGTAGCCAGACAGTATCAGGAGGATAACCCGGACTTTGCCTGGTAGCCAGACAGTATCAGGAGGATAACTCGGACTTTGCTTGGTAGCCAGACAGTATCAGGAGGATAACCCGGACTTTGCCTGGTAGCCAGACAGTATCAGGAGGATAACCCGGACTTTGCTTGGTAGCCAGACAGTATCAGGAGGATAACCCGGACTTTGCCTGGTAGCCAGACAGTATCAGGAGGATAACCCGGACTTTGCCTGGTAGCCAGACAGTATCAGGAGGATAACCCGGACTTTGCTTGGTAGCCAGACAGCATCAGGAGGATAACCCGGACTTTGCCTGGTAGCCAGACAGTATCAGGAGGATAACCCGGACTTTGCCTGGTAGCCAGACGGTATCAGGAGGATAACCCGGACTTTGCTTGGTAGCCAGACAGTATCAGGAGGATAACCCGGACTTTGCTTGGTAGCCAGACAGTATCAGGAGGATAACCCGGACTTTGCCTGGTAGCCAGACAGTATCAGGAGGATAACCCGGACTTTGCTTGGTAGCCAGACAGTCGGCTTATCCGCCTGTCGCTCTGCTCTGTTCTCCAAGAGAAGGAAAGAGGACAGATGTGGGCTAAATCCGTGCTTGACACTTGAATTATTTGAAAGCGATTTTTCATATCTGAATCCACGAAAAATGGCCAGAATATTAGTGGTCTACTTGTGCAGGGTTATTTAGGTGGATTCAAGCGAAAAGTCAATTTCTCGGAAATCAGCCAGCATTACCGCAAGCTGGGTATGAGACCGAGAGTCGTTACCAAACGGCTTGTGGAAAGTTAAGAATATTGAAATCCCTTCAGTTTCGCGGCAATGAACATTGATTGAACTTGCATTAAAAATGGATCAAAGGTATAGCTGTGTGAAATCCTAGCCCAAACTTCACCAGGATGTTATCACGAATGCGTCCCCTTCATTATTGCTTTGAGCAAAGTTGGTCTTCCAGAGCATTAAAGGCAGCTCGGGTACTCGCCACCGCAGCACTAAGTTCGCGTGGCTTGGTTGCACGGTACGCTCTCCGCCCAGTTTATGTACACAAATGCGACTCATAACGATCGCACCGCAGACTCCAGCCTGGCGCCGGCCTGGAGCCCAGCGTCTCCTCGGTTGCACAGCTCTGCGTGCATCCGCCCGGTCCCGGCCCGCGGCCATAAGCAGCGGTAGCAGCAGCCTGCTGCGACGGTCGCCGCGAAAGAGAGCGGCAGGTCGGCCCGACCAGCTCCACACGGAGGAACACGGTCCGGGAACATGTGGCCTGTCTCTTGAGGAGTGGTCTGTGGAGGGGGGTACCCTCCAGATACCTCCGGATGACAGGAAGGGAGGGGTCATCGGGGACACCGCAACACCGCACGTGCTGTGTACTGCGCACTGCTGCCAGGCAATACCTCCCGCTGAAGAGGCTGCAGAGCAAAATGTCTTTACTTAAGCGAGCAAAATGTCTGCGACGACCAATTCTTCATCCGTGGGAAACATAACGCTGCCGACACGAAGAAAAGTTCACGTGGGCGGGTGCCTGTCTTTGTGTGTGTGAATTTCTGCACCGGTCTGTTTCCCCTCGCTCTCGTGAAACTCATCAGCGACTGGCAAAATAGCTCAGTGGCTGTGTCACCAGAACAAATTGAACGTTCCTCCTCCAGACCCATACAACAGACGTAGCAGCTGAAAAATGGCTTTTAAATGGCACAGTCATATCCGGCGGGCCGTTGTATGAACACCTTGCGCTGTTACGTGGGGGGGGGGGGGGGAACTATGCAGCCGCTTATCAGAATTCTGCCTTGGCGAGGCCTTCCACGTGCTCTCTGGAGTCACAACGGCCCCCACACTTGCTCTTAGGCGCCTGTTCTTAATAGTGAATATCATCCCGACGAGGTTCATCGACTGTGACGTCACTTAGAAGTGAGTCACGAGGCCGGCGCAGAACGCTGCTCATCTTAATATCGTTAACAGATAGAATGAGCCGATTTCGTCTTTTGGTGAATCCATCGAAACTCAGCAGCGGCCCAGGTAGATCAGATGTCTCTGCACACTTATTGGAAAGCTATTCGGTCGGAAATATCGACTTTGATCGCACCATTCGAGTGTGATGAAGCACTGCAAATGGGTCTAATGTGCACGACAATCAGCAAGGGTCGCTAACACTTTACTAGGGGTTGCTGCGTTAAAAACGACTTCCTGTATTAATTTTCTTCCCGACAAGGTTAATTTTTATTTGTCTCTTACATATTGTTGTCTGCTAGTAAGCTGTTATTTCTTGTTTCACCACCTACCGGGAGTTAATCATTGGGCTTCGAGTATGATGTCACAACAGTGGCGTGGCCAGGCTTTAACGTTCAACATACTGCACATGTTTGCGTGGAACATATCTGATGGCAATTTTTACGGTTGGTACGGGAAAAGCCAGAGACCCAGTGAGTATCAACATCACCCAGTCTAAAAATTTGTGGTCTCAGAGGCCCACACTAGCCTGACCTCGCCAGCCGCGCTCTGGCAAAGTTATATTTCACTGTGAACTGGCTGCACCGCCATGAAGTTTCTCAACAGGTGGCGCAATTCTGAAAAAACGTGATAAAACATTTCTCAGAAATTTCAGCGTAAGTTCGGCAAGATCATGTCGTGCACATGTGCAATGTTGCAGCAACACCACCATTTTGACTCCCTGATGGACAGGGGTATAATCTTCAAAGGGCGAAAACCGGGAGAACACGGTCCGGAAACATGTTCAGATCTCGACGACGGAAGTGTCGCGGCACCGCGAGGCGTACCGATGCTGACGAAGCAGAAAACGGGCGATCGTGCCAGAGCCAGTGTGGATCGATGCGTGTGAGCTGTTACACGTTACTCATTGCAAACCATAATCCCTTTGAGGGCGGTTTTAAGCACTGTTGCCAAATACCAGCGACCAGAGCAGGCGGGACTGCAAAACCAGTTATGCCCTGAAGCTGATTGCACTATTGAGTGTAGCCAGAGTGGCTGTCATCATCAGCCGTGGTTGATTGCACCAGATTGTAGTTTAATGTGACCAATACCCAATCAAAACGTTGGTGTTTATCTCAATTCCTTTGTCAGTCAATATGGCTGTCAACCAATCGAGCTTCATCGATTTCATCATTCAAAATTACCGGCAACTTGTCAAAACCAAAGCCAAACAATATGTTAGCAGCGGCAGCGGCAGCTTTGTGTACTGATACTGAATAACAGTGGACCCGTTCTCGCTACACTTGTGGGATAAGGATACTCCAACTCATGTTAGAAGTCATATTCGTACAGGTTTTCGAAGACGGCGTGCTCCGTTAGATGGTGTTCTTGTACAATCTACGTGGCGATAACAATGCCGTCTGGTATCACCTCAAAATGAGTTTCGGGGGGGGGGGGGCGATGCCGTGCAACATGACGAAACCTACCCGAAAATGTGTCAAGAAGCGGATTTCTCCACGAAGTTGGTTCGCTCTCCTCTCAAATATGGGGGTGCGGTAGGCGTGGACTGAAGCCTCCTCGGCTGAATAGGGAACTGCATCCCGGGCTTCGCTTGTAGCACATCAAAACAGCCCTCTGACTGCACTCGTGTCTGTGTAATGATATCCTGTTCACTGCCACAACATGCTGCAGGGTGTATCTAAGTAAATGCGACGGGGGCAGACGCAGGGACCATAATAAGGAACATCACGTATGGTTTTATGTAAGATAAAATGGACGCACCAGCACAAAGTGCTTTCACAGGGCACGTCTAGCGGCGATCAAACTGACCCCCACGCCTTTCATTTGTTATCTACCGCTGACCAAGATGAGTGGCGCTTCTGCTCTTCCAATGTAACCGGGCTTATGAACAAAGCCATTACAACCGCACCCACCACAGTACTGAAATATATAGCCAACACGCTTTTATGCCAGCCCCTCGTTGTGTGCCTGACTGAGCACGGAAATTGCATCTGCAAAGGGTACATTTTTTGGTAAAATGTCTCAATTCTCATCATATCTGGCATTTTTGGTCACTTTTTGACAAAGAAGGCATACAAAATGTGTTGTCGCAATCGGAGGTGAAATATACCAACCGCGCATTTTTGTATATGAGGCTTCCATCCTTAAAAAAACAACCTATATGCGGTTCATTGTTTAAAACCAAAGGAGCTGTGCTCTTTGAACGCACTTAGTACATTGAGATCTTGGAATGGCGTCTCGGCTAAATACCGCAACACTTTTAGCGATTATATTTGGCTGCCTGTCCAACCCAACATACTTTTACCATACCTGTCCAACCATTTCACATGTCAATCCTGGCCTGCAAAATCGACCGTCACCAAACCTTTACCATCGTTTGCCACGGCTCGGCGAACAGACTAAGGGAAGCTGGGGAGGGGGGCGGGGCGGCCGGCACCGATGGATCGCGTCCCGCGCCGCTCCCTGAGGGTCTCCGAAATTGAACTGCCACCAGTGCATATCAAACGGGCAGTGGCACAGGTCTTCCCGTCGGGAGGAATAGGATCAACGCCGTGACCTCTGACCCTCAGAGACCTTGTCAGCGAGCGGCGACAGGTGCCGTCCGACGAGTACATCTCTTTTGGCCATGTCACCTCTGTGTCGTCAAGGCGTCGAGCTGCGGCCGTCAAACTGGACACGTCAGAGGGTGCCGCTGGAGACGTCCAGTGGCATCGAATGTAAACAGGCCGATGTGATAACTTAATGCCACTATCGTTGACGGATGGTGCCCCGCTCATTAGACTTGACACGCTTAGTGTAACGAGTATCTGCAAACTCGGCGCAGTGCTCAGTGTTAATAAGAGTGTATAGGGAGGTACAGTCTGGCGGGGATAGCAGCATGGAGTGACGCGTGGCACGTGCGCAAATGACTTGTGTTCTTTCGCTTGCTGTTGAGCCGGTGGCGGTGTCTCGCGTGTGAAATATGACACATTAAGTCCTCAGAGCGTTTGGATCCTATTGATGGGTCTGTTTTGTCCTCGTACGGCCACAATCAGAGCAGGCAGCCGCACGTGTAGACACGCGTCCCCACCGGTCGAGTTTGCTGTGTCCAGGACACGACAAGCCGGGGCGGTCAAGGTCGACGCACTTCATCATGCCCATGACTGCTATGAAGGCACGCACTCCTCTGTGACACAAACGCATTGGGTGACTCATAACGGGCGAGCTCATCTTGGTACCGCTCAGTTTCCTACACCAAAATCCGACGACCAGACACGACATTTTGACCTTTCATGGATGTTCATTGGGTCCCGGAAATGTGAAAACCATTCGCTTGCGTGTTGTATTGAATTGCGGCCAGTCTCGATGCCGGCAGCCGCAGCCGCCGCCGCACGCACGCACGTGAGCCGTCATGCGTTGTGTGGGATGTGATATTAATCGCACGGGCTGTAGCGCCCAAACTAAATATGCTGCTTGATGCCCACAACGGCGGTGTGAGTATGTGCTTTGCTTTAGGTAGTTCTGGTCATGGTTTTCGGTTTAAACCATATGGTAGTGTTTCTTCTCATCGTTCGCTTCCAGCCGTCTGTGAGAGTGGTAAGTCCATTTTTCACGAAAACGCGCCGCACAAGGCGCCGGTTTACCAAGCACGAGGGATTCGAATTCCGTTCTGGTCTCAAGTTACACGCTTTTTCCCCGCTGCTTACGCTGTCAAAACATTTGGAGCACGTGCACGTGAGTCCTGCGTTTCATCATTGCTGCGCAGGCCCCAGCACCCAGCACCCGGCATGCTCGGGCGTGCCCAGCCGGCTACCTTTCTGCGATGTTCTTCCGCTTGCGCACAGCCGCAGCGTCGCTCTCGCCGCGGCGCAGGTTCCAGGCTGTGACGACGAAGAAGCCCACGTTGGCCGACATCAGCAGCAGGATAGGCCAGTGGAAGTACACGAGCATCTCCCTGCTCCCTGCGGCAGGCGCGGGGTCCAGGGGTCAGCGACAGGTCAGCAGGGGCGGGGCAGGGGGACACGTCTCACGCCGGTGACGGAGGGGTGCTTGACGAATGGGAACAAGGCACCAACGTTGCAGATGCGGAAGGTGATAGGACGGCGGGTACCGGCGCGGCGCGTCCGCAGCTCACCACCAAGTGGCAATGGGCTAGACCTGTACACAACGAGCGCGGTGGGACACCGTCACGGACCCGTCCGTGTACTTCCACAGATCTAAAAAAAACTCCGTTCGAGTGCCCCGAGTGTAGTGATTGACTCTGTTATAACCATGTGACGACGTCGCCCCGTAAATCGCATCAAATAGCCGTTGTCATTGGGGCTTTACCGATGCGCTTGGCGTAAAGTGTCGTCTGCCTTCCACCTTGGCGGGAAGAGCGAGCAGCGCGGGGAAAAACTCCGTACCTCTGGTTTTCCAGATGAGCAGCATAACCTCTACACTTTTAGTACCCCAGTAGGTCCGGCGTAAATCAACGCCAGTCATACGCATGTAGTCACATGTAAACTATGATCACGTGGGTTGGTGTAAGAGCTAATGATTACGCCGAACAAACATTGTCCTATGTTGAAAAGGTATTGACTAAAATACCACTACTTGCCAATCGATCGTGCGAGACCCCCGCCTTCATGTCGCCCACGTGGCCAACCTCGGCGAACGCTGGCCTGGCTTCGTTAGGCCAGCGCTGTGGCCTAACCGCTGCGGCCTAAGATATTCTGAAGGCCCGCGCTCGGTACGGACAGTGGCGCCTTTGTCGCGTTTTATTCGACCACGATTGTGCCCTGATTTTCACGAATCTCACACTAAATGCCGCAAACGCCATGATGAAGTAGTTGAGCCAAGGCTTGAGTGGCAGTCACGCGTTGGTGAATAACCGGGCGGTCATGCGAAATTCGCGCGCGTTTCCGAACGAGATCCCTTTTTCTGTTAAAATGCGCCAGATCATCAACATTTTGCCATGGAACCAGTTGGTGCAGGCGTTCATCACGGTCCGACAGCCGGGCTCAATTCTTCCTCCGATGTTATTTACGGCCTGATCGGCCCCGCATGCTGATTGACCTCAGGGGAGAGGGAGGGGGCGGTAATATGATACCGGGCGATGCGGCCCCGCGACGCCCGGGCGGTGTCGGCCAGAGCACCGGCCAGCGCGTCCGGCCCGCGCTGAGAACGGCCCTCCGGTGATGTACTGGAGCTGTGTGCCCTGCCAGGCAGCCCTGAACCGCTCTGCTGGACACGAGCAAAGCTTCTGGAAGCGTCCCATGGCCGTGTTTTGGGGTGCGTCTCTATCCGAACAGGAGCCGTGCCAAGTATCCGACTTGCGGTGCAAAACAGCAGTGCGCTATTTACCCCAAATGAAGCGCGACGTCAGCTGATGTAAGCAGCAAGGTGAAATTCCAACAGTCAACCCATCGCATTAAGCTGACTGCAGTGCGCGGCAGCTCTAGAGAGCTCGCGTGAATTGGACGTAAATTGCGCGTCTCAGCAGAAACAAGGCATTTATTACGGCCTGATCTCCAGCTGCAGCACGTTTCGTCACCCTGACGTGCCATTTGCCCTCACGTTCCGGAGTAGATTAGTGGGAAGAGCCGAGATGCGGCTCCAAGTCGCAGCGCTTGTTAACTTAACATGGGATCACGTAAGTTGTCCAGTGCATTAGCGGAGAACATTAGTCGCATAGTTGAGACAGTAGTATTAGCCTTATTCCTCGGAAAAAACAGAAAAGTAGAGATAAAGTTAGCTTGATATTTCAACAATAGCAGAATAATTTTCTTAGCAGAAATTTTGAACAGCAGTAGTGAATTTTGCTTTTTCTATAACCTCGAGAAAGGCATGCTGCCGAAATGTCATGCTAACTATATCTCCATTTTCCTGTTTTTTCCCCGAGGAATAAGACTTATACTACTGTCTCATCTATGTTAACATGGAATCTCTTGAAGGGTGATGAACGGCTTTTCAACGCTATCTTCGTTCGAGGAAAGGTTGATTTGACTTTCCTGTGATTTTTGTGGCTGCATCTAAACCGCCCAATGTAATCAAAATCAAAATGAAATAGCTAACCCTTCTAGACCAGACATGCACCGCTCCGTATACCTGAGTTCACAGTTCGCTTTTGTACGCCGGCATTGCTGCGCTAAAATGCGGGAACATGCGGAAACGTACCACAAAATACAACAAACGGGATTCTCACCGCATTAGACCCATTCCCTCCTCAAATAATGAATTGTAAAATACACTCCTGATCCTATTGCCGAGTGCTGCTAACATTTTAGGCAATGCACTTGCAACTTAGAAATAGTAGATCAAAAGCGCTTAATACTTAATGAACAGGATATACTTTCTTCCTCCCTACCTGAATATTCGTGCGTCAGCCACTGACGCGGAAGCGCCCAGGAGTGCTCATACACCTAGTTCATGAACCTGACGGCCAATCTAGCGCACAATTTCGAGAAATTAAACCCGCGCTGTTAGAAGTGCGCTTTGTCTCACATGACTCAATTACGTGTCACGTGTCAACACCACATTATTACGAGTGTTACTAATGAGGATGTCCTTGATCATGTCATACCAAAGGTGCCTGCCAAAGACAGTGCCGGGTGCGTGCCCTCTCCCGAAAAGCAAAATTTACATGGTCGATACTCAAGTCTCAGTAAATGAAACTGGCCAGAGGCCAATGCTTCTCCCCACTTCACCTACACCTAGGATGGCGAGCGTGAGCTCCCGTCTGTCACGTTCGGCGCGAGCGATGCGGTGCCGGCGTCCCCATGCGGTGATGACAGACTGCTCATGCCTAGAGCACGCCACCAGCGGCCCTGACTGGGGCCGGCGTGACATATGGACTCTCCGGGAGCACCACCAAGGACGGGCTCGTTAATGGCGAACCGCAGGGACCCTGTTTTCTATCGTTTTCTTTCACCGCCGCACATTTGTTTGTTGTTGCTTGAAACGATGCCTGTCGTTAGCCTGAGGCGCAAACCATGTCTAGTCGCGCCTGGCGAGCTGCACTCCCAGCTCGGCTGTAAGTGGGCTGATTCGGAATCGAGGCCAGGTGTCAGCGTCACCAGCCCTGCGGGAGACACGCCGCCAGGCCCAGGCCACAACAAGTAACCTCTGGCAGGCGCGCGTCCGGCGTCAGGAACGCGGCGGGAAGGCCAGGCCCACTGGCGGCCGGCCGCTCCAGCTGCAGCAGCCTATCGACTGGAGGTGGGAGCGGCGTGGTGGCTGGAGCCGCCGCTGCCGCCTGTGCTGGATGAACCGCCGTGATCTGAGTGGCGGTTGGTGTTGGGCGGCAGATAATGAGCCCGTCTCGCCGCCTGCTCGCACCGCCCTGGAGGAGGAGACCACTGGGAGCCAGGGTGAGCACCGCCAGGGAAGAGCGCATCTGGCAACCAGGGTGGACACCTGCCAGGAAAGAGAGCTTCTGGGCGCCAGAGTGAGCACTCTTCGGGAAAACGGGCCAGTGGGAGCCAGGGTGAGCACCCGCCAGGGAAGAGGGCCTCCAGGAGCCAGGGTGAGCACCCGCCAGGGAATAGGGTCTCTAACAGCCAGCGCGAACACCCACCAAGAAAGAGGACCTCTAAGGCCTAGGGTGAGCACCCGCCAGGAGAGAGAGCCCCTAAGAGCCAGGGTGAGCACCGGTCGGGAAAGAGGACCTCCGGGAGCCAGGGTGAGCACCCGCTAGAAAAGAGAGCCTCTGGGAGCCAGAGTGAGCACCCGCCAGGAAAGAAGGCCTCTATGAGCCAGGGTGAGCACCCGCCAGAAAAGAGGGCCTCTGGGAGCCAGGGTGAGCACCCACCGGGGAAGGGGGCCCCTGGGAGCCAGGGTGAGCACCTGCCAGGGCAGAGGGCGAGCCGGGAGCCAGGGTGAGCAGAAGGGAAGAGGGAAGTTCTGCAGCGCTCGAAGCGGATGGCGTGAGAGGCTTACTCTGATGACGAAATCACTATCTCTAGGCCGGTGAGCCTCTTTTATCTGAATAACGGCAGACTGCAGCGCAGCGCTCTGGCCCGTTTGGTATGCCTCGTGGTGGTTATTTCCAGGAACATACAGCGAAATCCTGACTTATAAGGTCGCATGCTTCTGAGTGTTTCGGAGACCTTTGCATGAACAATCGGAGCAAACACCACAGCATGAGCGGGTCATGCGGGCTGCATGTAGTTATCTAGGATCCATGACAACTTTCAGAAGCCATAGATCATTGATCATGTTCGGTACATTGTTCACTCGGCTGTTCGGTGCGCATACGTGCACCAGTGACGCGGCGCAAACCGAACGTTGTTGACAGCTGCTACAGTTTTTGCTGTTTTCTGGTTTTAACTTTCACAGTTTTTGCTGTGGTCGCAACACAAATTCTTGCATCTTCTTAAATCACCCCCAGAGCCCTTATGCATGTAGCTTGCCATGCCGTACGTGCAATTTTCATTGAGGTATGTTTTCCACAACTTGCTGCAAGTATTGAGCTGCAACTGCAACTAGTGTTCCACAATGGTGATGCCCTCAATGTCCAGGGTACATGAAAACATTTGGAAATTTAGCGATATGATATCCCAATAGAAGTGTCGGTTACATCTGCCGTTACATCGTTAAATAATTATAAGTGCTGGCAAGGAAAATGACATCTACGTCTGATCCTCACTAAATCAGGAAAGTCTCCGACGGGTAACTCCAATCTCCGGAGCGGTCCGTTTGTCAACGTAATGTTCCTATTTCCACCACGCTAACTGGGGCTGTTGCTATACCAACTCGCAGCTGACGCAGCCTCTTATGGTGTTACAGTGTGGTAAACGCCATCGAATTCGCCCGGAGCCGTGGTGCTAAGTGGTGCTAAGAGACGTGGTACTGCATGCGTGGGCGGAGGGCGAGATTGGTCTTTAGAACGCCTGCCAATCCCCCCACTTATCTATCCTGATGGGCTGAACGACTGAAGTCATGGGAACGGCCACTCGGCGGCTAGGCAATGACGCTGCCATATTGGGGTTCATTGAAAACAAATGTTTAATGCGAGTGCGGACGTATTTGTCTTGCAGACCTTCACAAGGTCCGTATGGTGGTTATTGCCCGCGTCTGTGGGCGTTTAGGTGGCATATTGTGTTGTTTGTGTGGTTGTTCAGGCTCCCATGGGTGGAGCGTTCTGCGATATTAGTTTGCAGCCAAATTAACTATTTTGGCGCTCATGATTCATCTGCATGTGTCTCGCAAAGCCCAGGACCCCTTATTGAAGCATGTTGAGAAATATTGCATCATTAATAGAATGTTCCACGCCGCAAAGAATCGAGTGTGTCGTGCTGAAGAGCAGCACATCGAGGGACAGGCGGACAACTAGCGCCACGCCCCCGTCTCTAATACTGCAGCGAACATATATGTATTGAAGAATAGCAGATGCCGTGACCTTTGCTCCGCGATTTTCAGTAATCAAGGAAAACTCAGAGATGTTACTCCCGGAATTTTCAGAGGTCACACTGGGGTGTATATATGGTAGTCGGGATAGTAACACGTCAACTATAGCCTAACATTGTTCTAAATAAGTTCAAAATTTGCAGCTCGCTTATTTGTTGTTGTCGACATGATAACCTTGTGGCGCGACGACCTCGACCCTGGCGTGACCTGGCATGACTTAATGTCAGCAGGAATGTGCACATCTGCGTTCATATGATCGGCCTTCAGTTGCGTAATCTCGTTGACCTGCTGTTGCACAATCAGATGGCAGCTGTCGGCATTCACACAACAAGCACTGCTTAGCGTGAGTTCTAGTCAAGGTGACAATCTTGCATGGATCGCTAGTATTGAGCATTCCTATAAAGTTACTTTCAACATGATATGAGGGGTGATGTGACAATCTGACACTCAGTCCGTGATTTATGAAGAAACGTTTTGAACTGACGGCTATCATTCGGCTTCACCAAATTATCATGCATTGAACTCCACAGGATTGACATGCCGGTGGGCAGTCGAACACCGTCATATCTCGGCCGGTGGGCAGTCGGACACCGTCATATTTCGGCCGATGGCAGTCGGACACCGTCATATCTCGACCGGTGGGCAGTCGGACACCGTCATATCTCGGAATTTATTAGCTTAATTTTGATGGAAGGGATTTCAAATAAGAGAAAGTGTTCTGGGCTGGCTAGCCTTTCATTTTGAACACCATATGAAAAATACACTCATGGCAAACGCGAAAGGCCTAAAACTAGGGTAAGTCTGGACATTTGGTTCAAGTGAAATAAATCATCAAAATTGCATGCCTTCTTCAGATTTGTGATGCTATGAACATGTTGGGCCGGCCAGCCTCATATCGTCATGACGCTTGTATATCTTGTATATCCTTTCTCGTATATCCTGGGTCGCTTTATGGGGATTTTTCTTTCCCCATATGGATTCACCAGTGCGGGGATTTTTATCACCTATGGCGACGCAAATTTTTCAAATTGCATGTTGATGCAAACTCTCCAAATAACTGTGTACACGGCGGCATTAAAAATCGCTGTAGTCAAAGTGGCCTTCGTTCAGCTTTCGAGAGATGAAAGCAATGTGTCAAAGCATACACCTGAATAGACAGGTGATAAGTTGTCCAGACATGCCTTCAAAGGATCATTCTTGAAATCGTCTTCGGGATACGAAGGCCACCAAAATTTTTGCCAAGGTAGGTCATACTAAGTCAGGGAAAGTCACCGCGCTTTACGGCTTTCAATGGACAGCTAATGATGACATGGAAAAGGTCACTGGGTGGGCTCCGAATCGACACCCACTTGAACATGTGATAACTTTAGTATTTTTGGAATAGTGCTTTTTTGGTTACAATAAAAGCTAAAGCTTTTAGAACAGGAAAATGAATAGAATCGTAGTCGTTTACCTATTGACAAACTCCGTAGCTTTTAGTGGCCGAAACGAGTGAAGCAAAACCCCATGGAACCCAGCCTAAGGCAACAGGCACAGCAATTCGCTCGCAGTCTGCGAGTGAAAGATGCTGTTATGCTCTTTGATCTTGAGTCCAATTCCGCATTTTCCAAAAGCCGATTGAGAATTCGAATACAATTTATCTTGGAAATGAAGCGGTTCGCTTGACACCAAGTCCCTAACGACTGCGATTCCGTGTCCGAATTGGGCCCGTGTCAGATTCGGAGCTAAAAAAGGCTGAAAATATTCACTACTTTCTTACCATTCTTGATCACGTAATCGAAAGTCCAGAAGTTGCAGTTTGGAAATGTGAAAGCTTATTCTGCGCACGACAGCCCGTGGCAAGTATTGATTAGGTCAATGCATAACAAACGATATATTGCTTTTTACAATGTTGTATCGTTTCCGCAAGCGAGTTAGAAGCCACCAAAGACAGCCACACCGTTTGACCTAGCAAAAAGTTCAATGGTTTTCCACAGCCCATTCAGCGTGGCTCTGACAGATCTGATCACCATACAGCTGAACTCCAAACGTCCGATTACCCTGGGAACGAATTTGACCAGCCTTGAAAGCTGACGGTGTCAGGCACCGGCCTGGGATGCCCCACGGGAGGATCTCGCTCCTAAGCTGCAGGTGATCATGTTACTGCGCACCGGACTCGCCATTCGCCGGCTTAATTTTAAAACCCCGCGCGGCGGCCAGTTGCAATTGGTCGGTCGTTATTGAGCCCAAACTGAGCAACCTCCGTCGGAGCCAGCCGCGCTGTCATGGCGATCGCCGGGAACTCTGCGGTGATTCAGCAACTGAGCAATAAGTGAGCCTTGATGAACGCGCTTGAAAGTGGCACTTCCAAATGCCGATTTGTCTAGCTGCCGACGATGACGGAATTAGTCCGTGAAGTTTGCGATTTTAACGATTTCTTTAGCGACGAATTTTGATTTCGACGGAAAGACGTAAGATGATCAATTGCGGCGAGAGCGTAGCATACTGTGTCCACATCTCAACAAGATGTGACCTTTAAAGTCAAGTTCAAGGTCAAATGACGTATACCTCCATGTTACTAAAACGTTACCGGTCGATTTCGGATTGCTGAGAATCAAAACTGTCCTTATTTGTTAAACTAGCGTACGTGAAAACAATCCATGCATATCAAGGCAACCCTTCGAAGTCAAATTCCAACTCAAATAATATGAACCTCTCAGTTACCAAAAGTCGCCGGCTGTTTTCGGATTTCAAAACATAAAAATCGGCTTCAGCGCATAAACCAGCAACCATAAAAACCATGACCACTCAAGATCACATTTCAACGTCAAATTCAGGTTCAGATGACGAGAAATGCCATATTAGAATGCAGACGAATGGCTGATTTCGGATTCCGGATTTCTTGCTTTAAAATCCTAAACCGCGTAGCGTTTGGGTGATATGTCTCCTGCACACCTCCCTCACCTCTCCTGGTAACAAGCCGTTCTGTACACACCCAGTGCACCTCATCCGGGAACCAGTATTTCTGTGCTCACCCAGCGCACATCACCTGGAAACCAGCCTTTCTGTGCACACCCAGTTCACCTCACCCGGGAACCGGCCTTTCTGTGCTCACCCAGCGCACCTCACCTAGGAGCCAGCAGTTCTGTGCACACCCGCTCGCCTCACCTGGAAACCAGCAGTTCTCTACGCCCAGCCGAGGCCGCGGGAGGCCGGGCGCGGCCGTCAGCCCAGCGGGGCCGAACTGCATGAGCGCCGTGACCAGCGTGAGCAGCAGCGGACTGCCCCAGCAGTAGATGCAGTAGCGTGCGAACCGGCGAGTCTGATGCCGCTGCGTCGGACTGGAGCGCAGCCGGCTGTAACGACCAGCAGTGACGTCACATGACGATGGCGGACGAATGTACATGTATATATATATATATATATATATATATATATATATATGAAGTTGACGCAGTTTTTCTGATCTCGATTGGACTCGCCCGACTTCCTTACTTCCTTCGCCTCATATCAAATACCTGACTTAGCGGCTGTCCTCTGGTAGAACTTGTCTAGCAAACGGTTCCAGGACAAAAAAGCTTTGAACCGAATGCTCTTTAACCAAATGTAAAACACGACTGCGTTTTCCCGCCACGTCTTCTTGCCTCGATGTTAAAAAGTCAAACGGTTTAAAAGCAAAATGCATGTAAGAAATTTTTTTTGAACGACATTTAAGTTGCCGAGCTGCAAATAAACCGAAATGCGTAATGTGCCGAGAACGAGTTAGACGGCATGTTACTTGCCGAATGTCACTATACTGGGATGCTTTTTAGGTGAATGGCAGGTAGACGAATGGTCAATGACCGAATGCCTTTTTGTCGAAATCTGAACTTGACGAAGGGTAATCATACGAGTTCAAAGTCGTCAAATGGCGAAAAAGCCGAATTCATTTTGCATATATGTGAGCTAGATTACTTCACTTTTTTAAGTGACACTTCCAGCAGGCTGCATCCTCTTAAAGATCATAATGAAATTTCTGGATTCTCCATTCAATGGTCACGATTCGTTGCTATGATGGCGCAACCAACATTGCTTCCAAACGAACCATTTCCTCTGTCGTTATACAGGTGCGTAGCGTTACTCTACGCCCATAGCATCGTTGGTCGTGGAAGGCATGGAGCATGTTTGGCAATTCGTGTAACAATGTTAGAAGATGGTAGATTTGTGAATTTCCCAATACGCGTGACGTCATTCATGAATGGCCAATGAGGGTTTCCACCAGCTGCTACACATTACAGGACAGAAGGGCCCACGCTTTTTCCCCCATAATTAAGATAGTGACACGTCAAACAAGAAGTCAATAGCTGTGGACCCAGGAAACTTACTCAAGCACGTTCAGGAATGTGTGGACTTTTTGGGGTTAAACGCATTTTTGGAGCCAGTTATATCCTAGAATTTAACCTTATATTGCAAGCTTTATCATGTTCGGCGCAAAAAGGTAGGAAGACGTTTATACGGCCAAAAGGTAGAAGAATGATGTTGAACTCGTCTGTCATTGAATTTTGGAACAATCTGCGGAAGGTCACAAGCGACTAGGTATCCCCTAGAGGTGTTTTTCCTCTTAACACGCACTCGAGTGGGGATCAAATTGGCACCCGAGGGCTTTTCCGGAATAGTTTCCGAACTGCATGGCGTATCCGCGCAAAATTTGCATAAATGCAGACAATTGAGTAGCGGATTGCACGATATCAAAAAACTATATTTGCCATGCAGGATGATTGGCATGCGGCAGGCTACAGTCAGGCCGTAGATTCAGCGAGGTCGGTTTCTGGCAAATCTTTTAATGTCATGGAAAAACTGAGTGGTAGGCAAAGCCGCACCTTCATCCTTGAACAAAATGAATGACCAAATTGAATAAACAAAGTGAACAATTGAATAAACAATAGAATAAACAAATTCATTAGACGTAGGGTCAAGCACAAAGGTCAAACCAAGATCAAAACCAGCCTGTTTTTACGCTAGGGTTTTCTGTATGGGGTAGTTTCTGGTGCGAATTTTGTATTTATTGATAACTAGAACCGCATTAAACAACTTTCGTAGACTTCTCAAAGGTCAGAATAGGTCACTCACCTGCAATGACCCAGGTCGACATTTTGTTTTTAAGACTATGCTGCCTCGCGCGATCTTTGTCGAATATTTAAATGCAGAATTCAAAATAATCTTCTATGATCTTGGTCACCATGACCTTCTAAAGGGCAAACAAGGTCACTGGCCTTAAATGGGCATATTAACTTTTGCTTAGAGCAGGTATCTAGGTTCTTCTGGGGACAATATGGAGACCAACTTTGGGTTTAACCTTCTTGACATCACTTGACCCGAATGCCGTGACCTAGGATCCTCTTGTCCTAAGTAAGTTCACGTACAGATAATGAGCTAATACACCCTGCCAATTTGGTGTCTCTAGCCCTACTAGCCCCTCAGATCTCAGAGGGGGTCAAATTGACCTCCCCACCCGAACAAAGGGTATCTACCCGGCCAACCGGGCGCAGGTTAAACTTGGGAGTGTCAGAGGGCTTTGCTTTTGCCCTGAACCTGTTCTGAAAATAACCAGAGGCGCACGGGTAGCCGATCTAGGATTTTTTGTTCGAACCTGATCCGACACAGCGCATGGCAATGCAGACTGAGATGAAGGTGACCCGTGGCACTGCTTGGTCCACACAGCCAATACTCATAGGTTCCTAATTGCAATTGTGAGCAGCATTATGCATTCAGATAAGACAGTGCTAATTGCCTTCTTCTTCGTAGAATAATCAGGGGAATGGAGAGATAGATGGATTGATAGTTCGGCTCCATGTCTTTATCAAAACGAATATCAGTCTGATATTCGTCTGGTTTTTGTTTCGATGAAGGCATGCAGCCGAAATATCAATCCACCTTGCTCTCCATTCGCTGGCTATTTTACGGTGAATAAGGCCATTGGTGCTGCCTTACCTACAGCCAGTACTCCTTGAGGTGTCCTCTACAACCCATTAACAGCATTTCGACGCATAAACGTTCGACTTAAGAACGCTCACATGCGTATCATCCGACCAAAGAACAGTTTGACAATTAGCATTCGAATAAAAGCCATTTCGGCAAATTACCGTTCGACTAAAGGACCATTCGTAACTTAGCATGCGACTTGGAGTATTACGATGAATTAGCACTCGACTTAATCATATTTCGGAATAACACTTCATAATTTCCACTCGTTAGAAAAGCGGTACATTGTAACACTGCTGTCCCAATTTTCATATTTCGTCTTTTTGACGCGGCAATAGAACACACTTCGGCAAAACAGGACTCGACCAAATACATCCGCCAAAAATACCTTAGGCTGAATACGGTTGAGATTTTTGTCAGGATGCCTTTGATAATATGAGCGGCGGGGAGCGTATGGCCCCAGGTGGGCTGGGAAGATGCCCGGGTTGCTCGTTCTTACCCAGGCTTTCATTTTCTACACTTGCATTTGGAGAGGGCGGAAGGGTCAGGCAGGACCCTGTCGAACAATTTGAACTGCCCTAGATTTCTGTCCTGTGGCCAGATATGCTCATTTCGCTCTGATGCATTTTATGTGATAAATTTGATGTGTCGCACTGATTAAGCGACTGTTAATATATTTATTCGTTCCGAAAACAGCAGAATAATCGCTAGAGTATTGTAAGACGACCAGGTAACCGTTCAAATCTGCCTTCGCTGATACTTAAGGTCAAATATATTTTGTATGCAGCCGGTGGTGAATACCGCAGGTACCACAACAGCTTTTGTAAATCAAGACCACTGAATCATATGTCACCTTTGGGAGATGCACAAATATCCCTGCTAGCTCGCACATAACTTCGAAAACGCCAACGTCATTTTCCATGCTCATTCCTTGGAAGCTCGAGTCCAGTTTTGGAATTAGCGTGCCTGTTCTTGAAAACTTGGACATAAGTGCGGGCTTGAAAGTGTGTGCCCAGCTTTTAAAATGGGACGTTTCAAAAATGGAGAAAATGGCCACCAGCCGTTCAACTGAGCTGTTTTGCTTTGTTTCTAACTGTGATAAGGTTTGGTCATCAAAAACAAATTAGTTAGTTTAAGTATATCTTTTGCTTTATTTTCCTCAAAAGCTGTATTTTATCGATACCTTTTTTGAACTGGTTGGAAGCGTAGGGTAGACACAACAGATAACCGGTTCAGCTCTAATGAACATTGAATTTGAGGGTCATACTAAGTTTAACAGATTAACCGGTCAGTTTGTCCCAGTGGCTGAACACTGGCCACCAGGTATGGAGCGACGCCAGGCTTCTGACTTCGAAGCCAAATCCGAAGCCAAGAGAGTGACATGAGTGAAAAGTCGAAGTCGAAGCCGAAGCCGATGGCTTCGTAGTTTAAGCATGGACTATTTTTGGGACCTTTCAGTTATGCGTCGCGTCTGGCGAGGGCTTTACTTGCTGTTAGTTCGGATAGATGCCAAACGAATGAATAGCACTTTCACAGAAGCTCAGATCTTATTTGGCCTATGCAGCAGCGCATTAGTTAATCATGTCGTTATTGATGACACATGTTTGATTTTATATATACATATATATATATATATATATATATATATATATATATATATATATATATATGTGGCACATACTACGGTCTACAAAACATGTTATATTATATATATATATATATATATATATATATATATATATATATATATATATATATATGGAGACGGAGATGGAGACGGAGACAGAGACAGAGACAGAGACAGAGACAGAGACAGAGACAGAGACAGAGACAGAGACAGAGACAGAGACAGAGACAGAGACAGAGACAGAGACAGAGACAGAGACGGAGACGGAGACGGAGACGGAGACAGAGACAGAGACAGAGACAGAGACAGAGACAGGGACAGAGACATAGACAGAGACAGAGACGGAGACGGAGACGGAGACGGAGACAGAGACAGAGACAGAGACAGACCGGATGGAGGCAGACCGGCTGATCATATCCCTGTCACAAATCAGCCCTATAAGCCCGCTAAAATTTCCACTCTGACATGTTCTCGGCCACGCCCAGTTGCTGGTCCGAGAACACCACGCCTCTTCTCGCCAAAAGGCGTCGCACGGCTCACAGTGAGGGTCGGCTCTCCGTGGCGCTTGCTCAAGCGGGACCATTTAAGGAGATGTTTGTAAACCAGGTGCTGATGGCCAGTCGCAACTGGAGTGTCCATAAACGGCCGGCAAACAAATACGGCGGTGACAGACATTTAATCGAAGCGTAAGGCTTATCTGCTCGTGGAAGTGGATAAATAATCTACTTCCAGAACCAGCTTGAGATTGGACAGGCTTCATGGGCTTGCGCTCTGCCTACTAATTCAGCACGACGCCTTGTTTGGAGCGGGACGTTTAGCGTTATGCCGCGGAGTAGCACCACCAAATCAGCTGCACCAAATCATCAGCGAATGCATGCCACACAGCCTGACGCAAATTGGCATACTTGCTTAACTCAAGGTGAGCCTGCCGAGAGCCTCGCCGGATACGCTCTTTTCTCTGTGGTCGAGCTTGGGGTTGGCCGTTGAACTTGGCCCGCGGAAGGACCGATTGCCGTCGGTTTTCTCCAGTGCGACCCCAGCGTGGTGCGACTGAGTTACTTAGACGGCCCCTGACCGGAGCCGGCCCAGACGGCTAAAAGCCTAGCACCCGTTTTGTGTTGATTAGTGAGGTGCCTCTGCATACTGAATGTATGTGAGGTGTATGCCCAGTTGTATTGAGGTGTGTGCCCAGATGATTTGGTGCAGCATGTTCTTTCATCATCTGTTGCCTGGCAGGACGTTAGATGAATGATGATGATGATGATGATAGTTTCTTGCTGAAAATGGCGCGGAGCTGCAGCTCATGATTTCAAAGATATCATCTCACATGGAATGTGGTGGTCTGTTCAGAGCAGGCCATTCGCGTAGACGATTTTCCCGTGCTTAACTTTTTCCTGCCCATGACCTTACTCACAACCGGGACAACTCGTTTGGCCCATACTCTACACCATTCCACACATATCATTCGGGAATGGATTCAGAGAATATCCTGGCGTATTTAATGCTCCCACCGCATTTCCCCTAAAGGAGGTGTCGGACAATTCAGATCTTATTGTAGGGAAGCGCCAGCGTAATCATGCCGACAGCTTATGTCGCATCTTTAAAGTAAACATATGCGCACTATTAAACACAGGCACCATACGTTTAAGAGGTGTAGAGGTTGCTATTAAAACCAGTTTTCTGTATCTACATGGGGATTTGAACTGAAATGGCCATCTGGACACGCGCTCGGGTGGGTGGTCAAGGTCAATTGACCCCTCTATTTCAAGGTCAAATTGACCCCCCGAAGGTTTTTCCAGAATGGTTTCCGAAGGCGCGGCGCAGCCACGCCAACTTTTGTATAGCTGTAGACAATTGAATAGCGGATTGTTTGGAATCACAAATTTAGGTGTACCTTGCACGGTCACTGATCTATGGCAGGTCAAAGTCAGGCCATGGTTTCAGCAAAGTCAGTTTCTAGGGAACCGTTCAATCTGATGCAACAACGAAGTGTTAGGCGAAGCCATACATCTCTGAGATGCTTTCTTGAACAACACAAATATTGGATGAGCAAATTACGCTGACCTCATTTCAGGTATAAAGGTCAGACCAAGGTCAAAACCGGCCTGCTCTATCACCCCAGGGCTTGCTGTATGGGATGGTTTCTGGTTCTCATTTCGAATTTATTGATAACAGGAACCGCATTATACATCTCCCATGGACTTCTTAGAGGTCAGAATAGGTCATGGACCTGAAATGACCAGGTCAGCATTTCTATTTTATTTTATGAACATACTGCCTGGCGTAACCTTAATCGCTTATTCAAATGCAAAACCCAGAGCAGTCTTGTATGTTTTTGGGCACCATGACCTTCAAAAGTTCAAACAAGCTCACTGATCTTAGCTGAGCATGTGACCTTTTGCTTACAAACAGTTATCTAGGTTTTGGGGCACTTCGGAGACCAACCTGGAATTTGACATTGTTTGACATTATTTGACCCGAAGGTCATGACCTAGGAACCTCAAACTTTGACCTAAGTGAGTTGACGTACAGGTTTAACATACCCTGCAAATTTGGCATTTCTAGCTCTCTTAGTTCCCGAGATCTTAGGAAGGGGGGGTCATCTTGACCCCCCCACCCGAGCGAAGGGTATCTAGCCGGCCACCCGGGCGCGTGTTAAAGATCATTCAGTGCAGCTCACAACCCTGCCCTTCTTAAGATCTAGCTCCTTCTAGTTTCTGAGCTAAACGCCTGCGAAGATGTTCCGGCTATTTTGTGGATACTATTTTAAGGTCACCCAGGCATCCACAACGCCATAATAATGTCTCTTAATTCCTGCCTCTCCATTGGCCATGCTGCAATCAAGGCCAGGACGAATGTGATTGCCGAGCTGCTCATATCTGGCGTTCGTGAGCATGACTTCTTTTATAACGGCCATCGTCTGGCTCTGATTTAATGTTATGCAAGGAAGGATGACGGTACCAAAGAATGACCTATCAAAATTACTCAAGTTGTTAAGTGCACATGCAAGAAACATTGTTCACATAGACAAGACAGCAGAAATAGCCTTATTCCTCGGAGAAAAACCACGAGAATGAAGATATAGATGCGTTGACATTTCGGTAATATGCTTTCTTCGAAACAGTAACAGCATTACTATTGTTTTGCTAAGTGCTAAGCAAATGACGCATCGAGAAATATATTTACTAAGCAGAGAAACTGTGTTGTCTAGCGCAGTCTTTTTCACTTGAAGGCATACCAACAGTAATAAGTGAGCTTATGTCATCATATCTGATGCTTGCTTGTTGAACGGATGTAGACAGTTATAAGCCCCAGCAGCTGGCTTGGCAACATAGGTGCTGCATGAACCACACCGTTCAACATTCAGTATTCAGGGTCCGAGAATGCTCCGTTATAAGTGAATGTGACATTTAGGATGTTTTTGTCAGTTGGCAACGTGACAGCAACCATAAAAATGTTTGAAAGGCAGTGGGACTCTTGTACTGAGTACCTCAGGCTTTTGGCTATTTGAGTCATTTGAGTCGTTTGATGACATGAAACAGATCATGAACAAGAGCACAGCGCCTCTTTGTTCAGTTGTCGCCTGCACTTAAGGCATTTTTATCCGCTGTGCTGGTGGCCTGTGGGTCACCATGAGGGATTAGGAGACATAAGCCTGCCCTCCTCCCCCTCCCCCACCCCACCAGCTTAAAAAGCGCGCTCGACTCATCCTATCATAACACATGCTGGGGAGAATAGCACCATGATAAGGGGATAAAAAAAGCAACTATTATTTTAGCTGTGGTCTGAACAAATGCCCACAAAAGGCACCACAGCTCGAATCCCTTCTGTCAAATTGATGCGATTTCTTTTTGATCTCACGTACACATGCCTGCATGCAGCGTAGTGCTTGATGAGCAGCCACCGCCATACTGATTGGCTGTGGTCTGGGTGCCATGAATCAATTGCTATGAAATATCACGATAATCAGAATCTTATCCGGTCCTCTGACGTCACGCCTGCGCAGCGCAGAAACGGACGGCTGGGGCTCGGCGGGGGTCACCGCGGGCTCGGCCTGACCTGAAGGTGCGCCAGACGTCGAAGCTCATGACGTTCAGCCAGAAGCACGCCGCCAGGAAGGAGAAGTACATGAGCAGAGCTGAAAAGAGAAGGAGAACTGTGCACGTTCGCCAATGGCGCGCCCCGCAAATCCCATTTCGCACTGCAGTCATTAACAACGTTAGCTTACCACTACCGCCAACTTAGACGCAGCGTAATTTCGCCGCAGGAAAACTATGAAAGTGTCTTGAAGGCAAAATAGATGCATAGCTCGCGGGGCACCCGAGGCGAACAGCGTAGACTTTCGCTCCCAAATCAGAACAGAACAGTTGATGTGCATGAACCTGACACCTCATGTCATCTAAGCCACTTTTGACGCCATCTACACAACGTCATCCCGTCAATAGAGCGGCGATACGTGAGACGAGGCCGCGCGGTGTCATTGGACGTGCCTTATGAAGACCGAGCACAGCGCCCAAGCCAGAGGCGGAGGGCAAGACGAGGGCGGAGTTTTCAGAGCGCTCAGTGTCCATGTCAGAGACGTGAAGACTGAGGCCTGTTTGAGTATCCGAAGTGATTCAAGCCCACGTAAATCTGCTGTAACACCTGGCGACCAAAATATCTCTTGTCGGATTATTTTGATTACAAATATATAACTCATCAATATGTAATATAGAGTAACAACGTCATGTTTGCGATGGCCTGCTGTCAATCCCAGTAGCAACACGCCGTGTCTGTGCTGGCTCCAGAACGGAAAAGCAATATCAACAATGGATCACTGCCAAGTGTGTAGTCCGTTTCTCCGCTATGCGCGCCAGTGCGTTTTGATCACGATATATGCTTTTTGCCGGCAACTTGTGAATCGTTAGTGCCTTGGGGAAGACCTAGGGATGAATCAGAAATTCTTCTTTTTGACATGCGATAGGTCTGAGAGCCACTTAGCTCGTCTTCCCGGCCGACATATTTCAGCTGACGCATGCTGGCCTCCCTAATGTTCTGAACGAAATGTTGATGTTTTCAACAGGTAGCGGCTGGTTCATCTCCTCAAAATAGCGCCACGCCCGCCGCAGGGCCACGTCTCTGCCGGCATCACGTGGCGGAGTTGGCTCTGAATCAATCCCATCCGCGTGACGCAGCCGGAGTGACGGCGTGCCCCAACCGGCGTGTCGTGATGGCTCCTCGTCACCGAGCTCCTCCCCTCCCCCCCCCCCCCCGCCTGGCGGCCACATCTGTCAGAGCTCAGGCTCAGATCGGTCTCATATCTACACTTCACACGGCCCGTGCCGCCGACCGGCGGACATCACACGTCGCCAGCAAGCGGCGCCTAGACATCACTCGTTTCTGGCTATTGCTGATAGGGCTTTCGCCACTGGGTGGGACACGGCGAAGGCGGACGATATTAGAGGTGTGCGCCCGTACAGTGTTTTTTTAATTTAAAAGGGTTAACTCGGAAAGGTTAAAAAGACTAAACCCAAACACCAAAGGAAAATATGTAGGAAAATCACAGGAAAATCACAATTCAAAACATTATTGAATTACGCACAGCATTTTGTATTCGAATTTGACCAAGCAGATTGCGTAGATGACTATGATTCATATTCTTACTAAGCATATGCCGTTACAAAGGTTCTAACCTGTCCACCTTAGGAGACAAATCTCAGATAAACAACAAAACGTTGCGGACTATTTTCCACGTGCCACCCAGTGACGTATCACAACGGCCCCTGCCACTGTACGGTGCCAAACCACTGTATGGCACTGATGACCCGTGCATGGCGCGGCCATTTCCGCACAGTGTATGGGGCGCTGGCAGCCGCGGACGCCGCATCACCTCGAGCGCCCCGACAGAGCTGTGGAGCTCTGACTTCACTACGCCATCTCTCGCTCTTCGACGGAGCTTGAGGAGCTCTGACTTCGGTGTACCACCTCTTGCTCCTCGTCCGAGCTTGAGGAGCTCTGACTTCGGTGTACCATCTCTTGCTCCTCGTCCGAGCTTGAGGAGCTCTGACTTCGGTGTACCACCTCTTGCTCCTCGTCCGAGCTTGAGGAGCTCTGACTTCGGTGTACCATCTCTTGCTCCTCGTCCGAGCTTGAGGAGCTCTGACTCCGGCGTACCATCTCTTGCTCCTCGTCCGAGCTTGAGGAGCTCTGACTTCGGTGTACCATCTCTTGCTCCTCGTCCGAGCTTGTGGATGTGCCATCCCAATTTACCACCTTTCGCGCCTCCACCTTGTGTTGATCAGCTCTGGTTTCATGCTCTTTGAATTAACTGGAATAATTTACAAACTTCCAGGCGTTGAATTGCTATTCGCCATGCTTTTGTAAAGTCCGTGGAGTAAAACGATTCATACAAACATTAGGGTTCAAAGAGAAGCTATCAGACAATAGGGCGTGATGTAACTCGTGCGCATTAGGTACTGGGAGCTATGCCCTATCACATACCTGGACTGCTGTTGTACACTGACCCGTGGCCTAGCAGAGTGCCGGGCTGTTGTACACTGACCTGTGGCCTGATAGGGGGCAGGTCTGTTGTACAGTGACCTATGGCCTGACAGAGTGCCAGCCTGTTGTACACTGACCTGCAGCCTGACAGAGTGCCGCACTGTTGTACACTGACCTGTGGCCTGGCAGAGTGCCGCACTGTTGTACACTGACCTATGGCCTGACAGAGTGCCGGGCTGTTGTACACTGACCTGTGGCCTGACAGAGTGCCGCACTGTTGTACACTGACCTGTGGCCTGACAGAGTGCCGCACTGTTGTACACTGACCTGTGGCCTGACAGAGTGCCGCACTGTTGTACACTGACCTATGGCCTGACAGAGTGCCGCACTGTTGTACACTGACCTGTGGCCTGACAGAGTGCCGCACTGTTGTACACTGACCTATGGCCTGACAGAGTGCCGCACTGTTGTACACTGACCTGTGGCCTGACAGAGTGCCGCACTGTTGTACACTGACCTATGGCCTGACAGAGTGCCGCACTGTTGTACACTGACCTATGGCCTGACAGAGTGCCGCACTGTTGTACACTGACCTATGGCCTGACAGAGTGCCGCACTGTTGTACACTGACCTGTGGCCTGACAGAGTGCCGCACTGTTGTACACTGACCTGTGGCCTGACAGAGTGCCGCACTGTTGTACACTGACCTGTGGCCTGACAGAGTGCCGCACTGTTGTACACTGACCTGTGGCCTGACAGAGTGCCGCACTGTTGTACACTGACCTATGGCCTGACAGAGTGCCGCACTGTTGTACACTGACCTATGGCCTGACAGAGTGCCGCACTGTTGTACACTGACCTGTGGCCTGACAGAGGGCCAGCCTGCTGTCGACGGCTGGCTGCGGGGCCGCCAGCAGACATAGGAGGGCTGCGAGCAGAGCCGCCATGTGCGACATCAGGCAGCGGCCATGCAGGTTACGCAGCGCCGGCACGGCCGCGTACACCAGTAGCGTGGCCAGCAGCGCCAGCACCGAGACCAGCTGCAGCGCCTGCCGCACGCCGCCCACCAGTGGCCGCCGCGCCGCCTTCGGCTGCTCCGGGAAACACACCACGGCCATGAGGGCCGGCTCTCCCGCGCCGCTCGGCGCACCGTCCCGTTCCGCTGGCTGGCCGTAAGACACGCGATCCACGCAGAAGCCGCCCGCAGGCAGCAGCTGGCCCTGACTGGGCGCCCAGAGCCGGCCGTCGGCCTGCAGGAAGAAGCGGTCCGGGTGCGGCTGCGGCGCCGACGCCGCCGGCGGCCGGTGCGGCTCCAGGGTGAAGGCGCTGCAGGCGGGGCGGCCGACGACCAGCTGGAGACGCTGCGTCGGCACCGGCTCCGTGCGGTGCCGGTGGAGCGTCGGCTGCCAGCCGCGCGCTCCCGGCGCGCACGCTAGGTCGGCCCGCCGCACCAGCAGCCCGCGCGGGCAGCACTTGCGCACGCAGCCGCCGCGCGCGCAGCCGGCCTCCGCCTCGTGGCGTGGCAGCACGCGGCCGCGGTCGCGCAGCGAGACGTTGCAGACCCGCGCGGCGGCGACCGGCGGCGCAGCGTCGCTCAGGAGGAGGTCGGAGCAGTGGCCGCCGGCCGGGAAGAGCGCGTCAGGCCGCCGCCAGTGCAGCGTGCCATCCCCCAGCAGCTCGAACTCCTGCTCTGGCTGCCCGCTAGACAGCCAGAACTCCGCCCCATGGCAGGTCAGATTACCGTGGGCGGTCAGGTGGCCGAGCAGAACGTCGGCCGGCGGCGGCGGGCGCTGGGAGGGCTGGCAGGAGGGCTTCTCATGCGGCCCGTGACGAACCAGCACCTCGCCGGCGGCGCAGCACTTGAGCAGCGGCGCCTCGGCTGGCTGCTGGTCAGCGCTGGCGGCCAGCGGCTGGGCCAGCAGTACCAGCAGCAGGTGGTGAACAGCCATTGCCGGCCGGCGGCAAACGCGGCGCGGAGCAGGCGCAAACGACGCGGAACGACCGTCGAGAACAGCTGTCACCGAAGCCGCCGCGGTAACTCGCAGTCTGCGCTCACCAAGCGGACGTCGACGCTGTCAACCACGCACCGCGGCCAGCTCTCCCGGTAAGTCGTGCCTCCAGCCCGGGCGGCAGGCGCCAGAAACGTTTTCAACCGCTGCAAGCTGGACTGGCGGTCACCATCCGTCCTACTGCGGGGCCATATGAGAGCAGGAACACAGCGGCGCGGGAATGAGCTCGCTCCGCCGACACAGGCGCAACAGCTGGGCCCGGGCCACAGTCGCAGCCACTCGGGCTTGAAATAATGCTGGATTAATGATCCACTTCGTGACGCGACGTGACAAACTACCCGCCATAAGGCTGGAAGTAGCACCGTTTTACTTTTAATGCGTCGAAAATGCCAGTAGGCCGATGGATAGAGGCAAGTCAGCTCCGAACTGAATGTTTGCTTAGCTCGTCCGAACCTGGTTCACACAATCAACTCTTCGTTGTGAGTCTCAGTCACCGACGTGACCCAAGTCACTGTTCACGGCGCTCAGATCGAGGCTTACAAACCGATCACGACTGGTCCCGACGCAGCTGGTTCGGTCGCCTTCTTGCAGCCCAGCTTCAGCGTTTAGGATTGGTCGGGGACGGCGGGTCACGGCCCATTACTCCACGAGGCCCGGCACGTGCTGACCTGACGCCCCGACCTGCTCCCGCCACGTGCAGAGGCGCCACTGCCCGCGGCACTCCGGCGCATCACAGACATACCGGCCAGACTCCGACCAGTGGCGCCGTGCGGCGGCCGACGGCCAAAACATGATCCGAGCCGACGCAACGCACTCGCCGTTTGATTTGGCGGCGGGGGACAAGATCCGGGCCACGGACGAAATATCGCGTCCTGCCGTCCTCGGATTTGACGAGGCTCCGCTCGGCCGTTACACTGATGACGGTTATGGCGCTTGCTTAGATTGCCTCCGGCTTCCGTGACGTCGCGGCGTCCGGAACCCGACCCCGTTGTGATGGGCACCGGCCCCAAATACTGCTCAGGGCCGGCGGGGAAATCCAGCACTTTTAAGACAGGAAGACAGATTTTGTCGTCCGGCACACTTGAACGACCTCACCAGGACATCGTTTTGAGGATCATGACTTTGGTGTGGATGACATCCTCATTCACACGATGTTTCGCAGCTGGTCGATTGCGTTCGATTTGATTCTAGCACCGCCTTCCGAATGCCCAAGAAATCACCAGCGTTAATGTGCGCGACCAGGATTCTTTATGTGTATGGACAGGATCCAGTAATATTGATGTACTTATATCAGATCCGGCGTGCAAAGAACCTGAGTGAGGCTTCCGATTAAAGGGAAAGGCGGAACCCCACCCCCTCCCATGTTAGGTGCAACTGTACTAGAGGCAGGGGAGACGATCATCCCTCGAGAGAGCATGACTCGTGAGTCTCCTGCCGACAATGCAGTCCTCTGGCCTTGATCCTACTCGACTGGAGCTTTACAATTCACTTGATTGCATGTGGCTGCATGAACTCCGCCTTCAATGCCTTCAATGGAGGTAGTCGATGCAAATTGCGACTGGTGAGGCGAACACTTGGCGAATGCCGCACCGCATTTACAAAACGAGCTAAAAGCCGGGTAGCCCTGTTTCAGTGAACTGACAAGACGTGTTTGATGACTATCATAATTGTTTGCGTGGTGTGCAAAATTTTACGCAAACAGCCGTGGGAGGCCTCTTCTGTTTGGCTGATCAACTTGCCATGTCAATTACGTGTTCAGCTCAGGCAAGTCCAACGCGTCGGACAATACGACTGCACTGCGGTTTGAACAAAACGAAAATACCGCCGTGTGGTGCATTTTGTACCGCGATCTAAGATCCTGTATACCTGTGATCGACAGATCCGGGGTCGGATGCGTGAGTCCTGCGATCTAAGGTCCTGTATACCTGTGATCGACAGATCCGGGGTCGGATGCGTGATTCCTGCGATCTAAGGTCCTGTATACCTGTGATCGACAGATCCGGGGTCGGATGCGTGAGTCCTGCGATCTAAGGTCCTGTATACCTGTGATCGACAGATCCGGGGTCGGATGCGAGTCCACCACCGACTGTGACGTGGTGGTCTATGATTGGCGGAACTGGTGCCCCGTCTCCGCCCGGTCTGAGCGGCGCGGGGATACAATTATCGCTTGGAGCCGGGGGTGTGCGCAGAAATTAGCGACGGGGGAATTCAATGTTTTGCACTGACAGAGTTAAGCGCACTACAGACACGCAACATTCCGAACATGGAACGAAAAAACATCGTGCGTTCTTAATTGATGATTGTGTATGCGGGACACCCTTTTAAGTGTTCATATTTATTCACGCACATAGTGCCTGTAATAATTTAATAAGCAGAGGGCGCGTGCTCCCGGGGTTCACTATGAACGCACGTCCCTGGGCGTGAACACGAGGCTAAAAAGGTGCGTTCTCCCAGAGCTCTGAGATCTGTCACTATTCCTGTACCTGACGTGAGCACTACGCTTAAGTGGTACGTTCTCCCAGGGCTCTGAGATCCGTCGCTCGTCCTGTACTTGACGTGAGCACTACGCTAAAGTGGTGCGGTCTCACAGAGCCCTGAGATCCGTCGCTCGTCCTGTACTTGACGTGAGCACTACGCTAAAGTGGTGCGGTCTCACAGAGCTCTGAGATCCGTCGCTCGTCCTGTACTTGACGTGAGCACTACGCTAAAGTGGTGCGGTCTCACAGAGTTCTGAGATCCGTCGCTCGTCCTGTACTTGACGTGAGCACTACACTAAAGTGGTGCGGTCTCACAGAGCTCTGAGATCCGTCGCTCGTCCTGTACTTGACGTGAGCACTACGCTAAAGTGGTGCGGTCTCACAGAGCTCTGAGATCCGTCGCTCGTCCTGTACTTAACGTGAGCACTACGTTATAGTCGTGCGGTCTCACAGAGCTCTGTCGACTGACTGCAGCACGGCACTGTAGCCGTCACGTCCCGTCACTGCATGGTCACCGGGCGCTCACCGTCACAGCTCATGGCAGTGGCTCCTCAGTCATGAGTGCCACCAACCGATGATGTCTCTCATTCTCATTCGGTTAGCGCCACTCGCATCAGCCAGCTATGGCTAGAGGTGCAGTCAAGTCAAGTTCGGCTTCATCGCTGGAGGGGGAGGGGGGGGGGGGGCGTACCGCGTTTGGTGGCTCTCCAACAGGCCGAGAGGGCTAAAACGAAACGCCATGAGGCGGTAACAGCTGCACATACGTTCGATGTTACGTTGGAGCAGTTGTAAACATGACGCAAGCACGTTTTGTTGTAGATTTGCCCGTCATCTCTGCGCACTGGAATTATGTCGACTTCAAGGAGGTGCTTCACATTTATATGGGGTTTTGACCTGAAATAGCTATCTGTATGATGACTATTTAATATTTTCCGTGCTGAGATCTTTCGGTCCTGTCCACAACCCTACCCTTCTTAGGACCTAAGCACCTCTAGTTTTGGAGCTACACTCCCGCGAAAATGGGAAACGGCAAATCGCGGGGAGTATTTCAAAGTTACCCTGGCGTTCAGAACGTTATGTAAACTCATTCAAATTCTGTCTTTCAGTAATCCATGAGAAAATAAAGACGGAAATTTAACCACTTACAGCTGAAAATATTGCACAGAGTTTCAGATATGATAAAAAGCTCATAGTTTTATATCCACTTCTAAATGAAAAAGACTTCTCCAGACAACACTATCTCTGGGTTTAGTGTATAGGCTCCCCAGCATGCTACTGTTCGAATGCGTCATCGTGCCTTGCATAACATTGATTGAGAGCCAACTGACGACAGTTGTATCTGGAAATCGTGCTTTCTGTTTTATCTAAATCGTAAATGCCACATATGAGTGACACGACAATTACATTTCCCTCGGCCTTGATCGCCGCATGGTCAGTGGAATAGCAAGATTTTAATGACGTCATTATGGTGTCATAGATGCCACGGTGACCTTGAAATAGTTTCCCTGAAAAAGTTTGCACATCTTTGCAGGTGTGTAGCTCAGAAACTAGAGGGGTTTAGGCCTTTAGAAGGGCAGGGGTGTAAACTGCACCGAGTGATCTTAAATACAAGTGTCTGTGTCAAAGTCAAGTGTAGCAAGTCTCGGCCAGCCACGCGTGATCAGCGGGTTCGTCGGTTGACGCCCGCCGTCTCCGAACAGATATCTTCAGAAAACCTTAGAGGACTCGCATCGGCCCTTACCGCCTCCCACCTAGATCTGGACGTTTTGCAATGGGCAAATTGATTTGACTTCCGAATGCAATAAATGCAATAAACTTTGCCGGAAGAGCAGAATTGATGAGCTCTTTGCCGAGTGGCATGATCAGGTCATAACCATTGCATTAGAACTACTAATGCTGGCGATTGGGAATGCAGGCGCGCTTGCGCGAATGCACGATCCTGTCTTACACAACATCTATCCGTTGCAATGCATTCTTTGAAAGAGATTCGGATCCTGGGTGTAGCCTGCTCAGCAATATTCAAGGCCACCATATGACAATGGGATTAAGCCCGAACATTTACGTTATGGATTACAGTGTTGATGCATGAAAAAATACTTGACATCGATTGGCATGTTGTTCGGGGATCACCTGTTAAGGGAGCCTTAATTTCGGAACGAGCGCTCGTTTATCGACTTGCTATAAAAAGGCAAACAACTGGCACCTTACGGAGAGTGTTGCTATGGCTACGGCCTGTGTTAGGTCATGGCGTAGTAATTGTAGCACTGAACGTGGAATCAACATTAGGTATTGGCGATTATTGCCACTTATCTGCAGCAAGCCGATACAATGCGATTAGCTTCAAGGTTCGCAGCACTGCGTACAAGACGATCCCCTGCGTCCTCTTTTAACTATTACATAAAAAGACCAATGGCACCTGCACAAAATATAAGTGTTGTGAAGCACTTGCAATATATCTTTCTTGCAATATGGCTGTTGTGTTTCAGAGAGGAAAGAGTTTTGTCCGTTAACCCGCGGCTATGCGAGTACATAGCCACGCGTGTTATCAACTGGAGCTTCAGCGAGTACATACTCGCGCATGTCATCAACTGGAGCTTCAGCGAGTACATACCCACGCATGTTATCAACTGGAGCTTCAGCGAGTACATACCCACGCATGGGAGGTGGGCAAGTATCCGCAACTGCGGAGGCAAAAGTGCTTACTGCAGCAGCCATTAATGCCATAAATAACCCGATGTCAAAATCGGCGCTAAAATACACCATACCAAGCATCCTACCTGCTTGCAGTCTTTCTACACAAAACCAAACATGTTTAATAGATATGGACACATTTCTTGGATGCCTGAATACAGAGGCCCGCATCCCGTACCATATTATATGACTTGGTCGCCGAAATAAACCATGCTTTTGGGTTTATTTGTATTTCCGCCACTCGTTCGTGGCAAGATGGCCTCAGAGCCTGAAGATAGCTCCACCGCTGGCGAGTAACCTGTCTTCATGGCCGGGCGTCGAACTGCAGCACCACCTATACAGCTAGCCATGAATGCAAGCGACATCTGTCTGGTAAACCATCAAATGCAAAACCTTCGTACTTACATCCCATTCATAATGCTTGCTAGTTCGCCACTGGCAAAGGGGAAGAGATGCAAACAATATGTTTTTTTTCACTTAAAACTCATGTGAACTTAAACCTCTGCACAGTTATGGGCACGTGCGATCTCGGAAATACCTGTGAGAGGGACGAGACGTGATTGCGGTCATCTTAATGACAGCAGCATGCGCGTTGGTAGACCTGCCCAATTCGGAGTGTACTCTCATCACATAAAAAGAGAGCTTCGCCGTCCCCGCCCCCCCCCCCCCCCTCCTCCGTCACCATCGATAGAACGGTTTGTAACGGCTGCCGTATCGCAACTGACCGACAGCTTTGCGCGAAGTTCGCCTGTTTTTTTTCTGGCAAGGGATCCATACTTTGTCGGTGTGTTTGATGCTCTTGCGGCGCACGAGACCGCGCGCGGCAGCACTGATGCATGGGATGACCCGGGTGGAGACGCAGCGGCTGCTGTAGCTGGCCAGTAACCTCTAGCAAAGAAGAACGGCCCCGTCACCGTTAGCGTAGGCGCTGCTGTGGCGTCACCTTCGAGGTGCAGTGCAGAGATATCGGCGACATTTCGGAGTGGTCAGCCAGTTAGCTTTTCGTTTTGAATTAGCGTGCCGTGATAGTAGTGTGGCGCACGCAGCAAGCACGAACGAGCCCTGTTGGTTTAACACGGGAAACGTGGCATTCGCAAACTGTCAAAATTATCTAGCGGTCGACGCATACTGGGAGCCTGTCTCGGCACAGGAGGCAACAGCGAAGCAAAATTAGCATGTTTTGACTCAGAAAAGAGCAGCCACTCGCACTGGCAAAGACGAGAGCCGCAACGTGCGGCGGCGCATGCGCACTCGTGCAGACCCACGCATTCAGGGGTGGGCGGCTTCATGGCTGGTGTCAGGTTTCGACTGCCCGGTCAGAAATTGGTATGAAAAGACCTCTGGCGTGGAGGTGATTGTAGCGTCTATAAATCAAGACGCCTAATCGAAGTCCTCGGACCTCTAACGGCGCCAATAAACGATCGGGGTGCAATCAACGTTCCCTTTTTCGAAAATGGTCTCGAAAACGTTACGCTGGCGTCCAAACAAAGTGAATGTAGCGGTGGGGATGACAAAGGCGTGAAGACTAATACGCGATGGCCTGAATCTGCCAAATTTAAGTTCTGCGTATTTTGCGAAGCTTTGACCACTATCACTTCTTCAGTCAGCGCAATTTAAACAGTTACCTCGGTGTAAAATGCAGTCAGTTGTCTGGCCCATCCCGGCAATGTTTCTGCTGTCAGCTGGAGTCCTTCAAGGGTAGGATTTCCTTTTCCCAATCTACACGTTACCCATAGGACTGCGCCCATGCCCACCCGCAGCCCATTACCTATTAGTTGTACCAAGCCCATACCAAAAGTTATGTACGGCTACTGCTTGTTACCGTACGTCACTCATAAGGCTCCATGCTGTTACTGCCGGAGGTTTTCAGTCATGATAAGCCCAACCGTTTACCTTTTTCCAACACTTAAATTCCAAATTCAAAAATAAATGAATGCTTACAGTTAAACTTACTATGTTGCATTCCTAATGCCGAAAGTTGTTTGTGTGAGGCTTGTGATCACTATAAAAAAGACAGGCAGTAAAAGTACGTAATGATTCCTGAAATGTGTACCAAACATTTTGCACACAAATGCCTCACCCATGTCCGTAACCATGGCCGAAATTGTCTCCAAATATATACCCAACCTAACCCAAAGACAATTCCAATGAGCATCTATGGCCTTACCCAATCCATGAAGTCCTGTACTGACAGTCGTTAAGCTGTTGGACAGCCGGGGGGGGGGGGGGGAGAGGGGGCAGCCGGGATCGTATTCACACGGGACTGCCACGGCCCGGCCCGGCCGACGGGTCACCAAGTCCACATTCACCCGGGCGACGCACGTAGTCGGAAAGAGGTCTGTATTCAACTATACGCCACACGCACATTCCCCGCTGGCATCGGCGGCCCCAAACGCCTCGAGCCATTCCTACGTCACACTAGGCAGAGGCGGATACTGAGCGATACAGGGCGTGACAGAGGCGGATCCAGGGCAACGCAGGGTGTGACCTTTTTTCTTTCACAAAACTCAAATTCAGTCCTCGTAGCAACGCAAAGAAAATATAAATTAACCGCTCACTAGTAAGTTTACCATCATTGTACACACGTCGGTCGACGACCCAAGTTAAGTATATGGGCTAAGTACAGACAACTTACATTCTTTGCACGTGTACGACGAACAGCACCCTTCTTATTTTAAAAAAAATCGGGATGTCAGTGACCCACACGAAGACAAAATAACAAATGGTTTAACCCACGTGTTATCCATCCTTGTCCTTACATTGAAGTCACGGCACCAAACTCAATCTTCGGGTCCCAGCTTCCATCCTCCAGCCCTACGTCGCTTATCGTACTGCGCTTTGTATTTTTGATGTTCTCCGCCTGCTTCCTCTGAGCCCTCTGTAAAGCCGACGAACGAATGCGACGCTTCTCGTGGACAAAGTCATCTTTGCACGAGCTCACGCGGCCTCGAACTAGCTGAGAGATGAGTATGCTTGGATCACGGAGGAAATAGGTAAAGAATGGGGTGTAGGCATCGGTACTGCACACCTCATTTTTGCAAGGGAAAAAGTTAACCCTGAAGATGTGGTTTCACGGTCAGATCCATGAGACTCGGAAACAGCGCGTAGCCATCGCTAAATATCCAGGTGTTTTCTTTCAACTTTACCGACGGCCTCGTGATGGCAGCCAACACTGAACCGTGCTCGAACACCAAAATGCTCTCACTGCGCCTGAAAGCCCGAGATTTTTTAGCCGATTGGCCCCGCGTCAATCTCCATCAATTCGGGCAGCGCAAACGTCGAAAAGTGATGCTTTAGCTTTTCTGTGATGTCATCAGACTAACCGGAATTAAGCGCATAACACGCCAGGAAACCAGAAAGTTTATCCACACAGGTCAGCATGCAACACCACCCTGTCAGCGAACACTGAGGCAGAGTCAGAATGGCTATGACGAGGGTCTCGTTCGGATAGCTGGCCTACTGGAGAAGAAGTGGTGAATTATATGGACAATATGATGTGCAATCATGGCTAATATGATGGACAATCGCTCTAGAATTGCTATCATATTTCTGGTACCGCCAAGGGGAATACAGCTTGGGAGAAAGCTGCACGACAAAATCTGTTACGGTCAAACTGATCTCCCCAGCCCACTCTGAAAACTCGTGCCACTGTACTCAGGCCACTGCCGTCTTTTGCCTCTGTCCATGCCGTCCTCTGGCTGTGCGAGTGGAACGCACGTCCAATCACCTGTCCCAGTCAACACAGACTTTAGCTGCCTTTGGTATCTACACCCATCGTCGCTTTCTGGTTGAGCATTACGAGCGCCGGTATCTGCACCGTAGTCGCTTCCACGGGCGCATGGCGACGGCGAACTCGCCCCCCAGGACTCCGCCGACTCTACATATTTCCCGAATACCCCGCCAGGGGCGCTAGCATCGGCCGGGTACCCAGGGCCGCGCGGTCTGGCGGCGGCGCATGTTGCGCCAGGTCACAGACTTCGTGCAAGCGGAACAGCATGCCCACGCGGGGCTAGCCTTTGCGCCACGGAGTAACGAAATTAACTAACGAACACCTCGCAGCGTATCATCCTCCGGTTTATGTGGTCTCGATTGTGCAGAATGTTGAAAGCGCCTTGCAGTCGCCAGCCTATGTAAACCCGGTATCCACTGAACAGTTGTAATGTTTATTTAAACCCTGATTGAAACTTTATACTTATAGCTCAAAAATCGTCCACTTCCTCTGAGTCCGGCGATATCTACTTCAGTCACAAGTGATTATGCGCTCCTCCCCGTCCTGTATTTGAGACAAAATTTGCCCGACCCTATGGAGCCACCATCCGTACTCAAAATAAATGGAAAATCTCCGCGCGGATAGCTAATCATTTTTCCGCCCCCGCTCCCCCCCCCCCCCCCGCCTCCTGATCATCGGCCCACAAAGGTGGGAAAAACACTGGCTCTTTTACTCGTTCCAAAAAATATTCTTTGAGTTGCACAAAGTGACCGCGGGGTCTGAAACAGTGCTGAAAGACGGGGCTGAAGATATTTACGGAAACATGACAAGCATCCAAAAAGCCTCTTAGCTTCTTTCACAGACTTAGGCAGCTTCAGGACAGATATTATCTGAATGCGATTTGGATCAATAGAAACTCCATTATGGGAGATCTGATGACCAAGGTAATTCAAAGTTGTTTGAAAAAGACATCTATCTGGAGCGAGCTAGAGCCCTGCACCGCGGGGTCTCTCTAGAACCGTGCGCCAAACCCGGCTATGTTGTTCAACACTCGGGCTCGTGAGCAGGCTGTCGTCTGCCCACACGCGCACATTCTCCGAATCCGCTTAGGACGCTTCGCAAGACTAGGTGCAGAAAGTACGATGACTGCATGCATTCCATGGGCATTGGCCGAGAGCAAAATGTCTTTCCCGACAACTATACCTCACAAATCTTAGTTGATTGCTAGGAAAGCTGAAGATTCAAAAACGCATGATTAATGTCAAGTGCTGAAGTGATTTGCAGAGAAAAGACAAACTCATCAATCGTAGGCAAGATAAACTGCTCCGGAACGAGGAGCTTACTCAACGATCTCATGTTCTGCACAATCCTGTAGCCATTAGACCCCTTTGGTAGGAGATAGGAGAGATAGGAGATAGGAGATAGGAGATGATAGGAGAGTTCCAAAAGGAGAGTTCCAAAAGAAGAGTTATCAGTTGGTCTTGGTGGGCCGATGGCATTGGGTGTGGCTGTAGGAATTGAGGCTGTACTCCCTTCCGCAGCTCCAAGCTAATATCATCACTGTCACACCGGCCTGTATCTGCACAGCCACGGCTAAACACCCCCGGAAATGAATTGATCAACTTCGCCACTTTATCTCGTCTTTGTCACGTGTGGCGCGCTGCCGCCTCCCCGGCGGATCAGCAGGGCGCGCACCACCATCTGATGAGCAGCGTGAAGGCGGTGACTGGCGAGGGATCCGCCAGGTGGCAGCCGCTCCGACAGATCGCTCCGGCGACCACCCAGAGCCACGGCCATACCGCCCACCGCGCGACCGCGACCGCGAGTCAGGCGACCACGAGCCCCAACGCTTGCGGCACCAATAGTCCCTTGGTGTAATGAGCTTGTGACCGGGCCGATACGACGCTGCCGAAGATGTGGGGCACCGTTGCACTCCACATGCACCACTCCACTCTCGGACCAGTGCAAGTGCGCAGAACAGTGTCGCTCACTTCCCAACGAGTGGAAGACGAGCTCTTCTCGCTTTAGCTTGCCGATGTCTTCGTCGAACGACGCCACGCCCTGGCGTGACAGTAGCACCTTCTCTTCAACCGATGATCCCACCTAAAGATGGCGGTACACTGCAGTTTGATAGGCTGGAACGCAGGCCTTTTTCACGCAACCAGCCTGGTCCAAAGAAAAGCTGTGGGTATGTATCCAGATCAAGCCGTTTGATGAGAACAGAGTACTCCAGAACAGGTACTGTGTCTTTCTAAGCAGTACTCAGCTAAGTAGACGCCATCTCCGGCAGTCGAGCATCAAACTTTTTTCGGTAGAGATGTCGCCCAGTGCTGCCAGACATTGGCAACTGGCAGGCGGTATCGCCATCGGGTGATATTAGCCAATCGCAGACCGAAAAGTCGGCCAACGCAACACGAACCATAGCCGATGCGAACGCAGGAATGGGTAGCTCGCCATCCATGGTACAGGATCACTTCCCCGATGCCGCTGCCACCATGTCACGAACCGGCCTGGCCGACGGGTCACGTGGTCCACATTCATCCGGGCAACACACGTAACCCGAACAAGGTCTGTATTCAACTATCCGTTACACGCACATATCCCGCTGGCATCGGCGGCCCCAAACGGCTCAAGCAACTCCTACGTCACACTAGACAGAGGCGGATCCTGGGCGGTACAGGGCGTGACGGGGACCAAAACTTTTCGTCTGGAACAGGTCGATTTAACCGTACTGGCACACATAGAGACCGTGGGCTTCTTAGGGACGTGCTGCCACAGGTGACACACATCCTGGGCGTTTTAATCCCGAGGGCTTAACACAGAGATCACATGGATTCACCCAAGGGGTTACGTGTGACTAATCACGTACGCGAGCGCGGATGGAAGTAGCACACTTGCTCACTTGACACTGGGTTGTGACACTCTGTGACTGCACTCCGATGGGGTGTAGTATGGAAATTGGTCACGTTTGAAGAATGTCCAACAACGAGCGGCGAAACGGCCACTTAAGTATCCAATATCCAAGAATCACAAGAATATATGAGCCCCGCAGGGTATACGCATATGTGTGTGGAAGGGCTTAAGCATAGAAACTAAGTAGTAATTGGGATTTTTGGAAGCTTCAGATAGCAGAGATCGAAGGCTCCTTAGGAGCGTGCTACCACAGAAAGCACACAACTGACGGATGCCGGAATGTGCTAAGCAACGTTGCAAGGACCCAAGCAAGAGTTCTACATCGCGCACTGCAATACTTGAGCATGTGGTCATAACGGCATTTGGCAATAAACATACTACTGTCACCAAAGTGCCTAATTCCATGAAGCGAGGTGTGACCTCTCCAATGCTTAATCCCAGCGGGCGTGTTTTTTGAGGAGTGTGCTGGAGCAAGCAGCAAAACTACTGGAGAGACTAGAATCTTAACCAAACTTCGACACAGGCTGGGACTGATGAGGAGTGTGCTGGAGCAGGCAGCAAAACTACTGGAGAGGCTAGAATCTTAATCAAACTTATGATACAGGTTGAGAATGATGAGGAGTGTGCTGGAGCAAGCAGCAAAACTCCTGGAGAGACTAGAATCTTTATCAAACTTACGATACAGGTTGGGCCTGCTTTATTACACTGGCAAGCGTAGCTGACCGTGGTACACATACCCACTCAAGATAAGCCACGGCGTACGCACGTGGTAGCTTCCAGGGGCACACGCCCGTTCCCAAACAAATTCGTGGCCCGTGCTCGTATGTAAGCGATGAGATGTTGATAGACAAACATGTCAGGTATAAACACACATATTTCGAGGGCCTGCGATGCTGGTGTACGACACTCGAGAAACTTCGCGCGCCTGCAGCGCGCCAAACGCGGTTGTCGGACTTTTTAGTTGTGCTCATCAAGCGCAATGTCAAATTATGCATACGCCCGGGGCGCTGGGGATGTGACATTGTGCCTTATAGTGAATTACAACATCTTCTTAACACAGCAATAACCGGAGTTACACCTCATCGAGGAATGTGTGAAAGGTGAAAGTTATTCACAGCATGGATGTTTCAGCAATATTACCTTACCGCGTCCAAACACTTTCATCGCTGCTCTCGGGACGCATTTCTGGCTGGAACTAAATGTACGCCCATTTTCAAACTTTTAAATGTAAGGACTCTGGACGCAAAGAGAGCCTTGAAGCACTTGCCAGGAATCTGAAACAGAAACACAGCGTTGGTTTCCTCGCTTCCCCCTTCTCCCCCCGCCCCCACAGCGACACACACTGACCGGGTCCCTCAGCGGCAAACCATTGACGAGGATGGGGTGGATCTGCCGCCTGATTGTCTCAAGAACGGCCGGACTTGATTACAAAAAAGCAATGTGGCAGGCCCAGTGTTCCACACAGCCACACAACTTTGTGAGACAACGAAATTCATTAAAAAGGGGTTCTAGCATCAATATATAGTAGCACTTGCAACCTATCCCTTCCCTCCCCTACAGGCGATATGCCTGACCTCCTGACCACTTCCATGCCGCGGACAACGATGTAGCGTATGGAGTTGTAAACCCAAGCTTTTATGAACCCGACTCCGTTCTTCATTAGCAAGTGGAAGCCCATTCTCCATTTGGAGTAAGTCCATCCGGCGTGTGACGTAGCAGCCTGAGCTCGGTTCCTCATCAAAATACGACCCGAGCTCATAAGCATACAACCCGAGTTCATTAGCATACGACCTGAGCTCCATCCACTAAGGTGACGTCATAGACACACGCCACCAGAGAACGCCTTCAATTTCAAACATGGACACGAGTAAAATCAGCTGATACAACCCTTGGAGACATATAGCGCATAGGAATGGCGTACTTGAATATTATTCGGATAACGGTTATTGGCAAGTGATCCGTAGCTAAGTAAATCATTATCGATCACGCTTTCCACATGAGATCGAGATCTGCCTATTTGCCGAATATGTAACACCGTCAATTGCCATGTCAGCGTCGTCGACATGCTTCTAAACAAACTTACTCATTTCGCCTCTCGGCCAAGTAGGGAGCGGCATTGGACCGTGACGTCATATTAAGATGTGGGGTTGCCCCGTGGTAGGAAATGGGCTTCCATTGTCGTTCTGCTATGCTATTTGTTATTTTTGATTTCTCTTCCGAAACCATAAGCCAGAAGCTACCGCTAGATCGATTCTGCCTGAACTATATAGTCGATAAGATGAAGAAATAATGCGTTACACAGCTGCGTAAAATAAATCGCGGGCGCTCTCCATTTCACAATGGCCAGAAAATCCTTCTCATACGATACATTTCAGAAGCTTTGCTTTGGCTTTGTCTGGGCTCTACAGACATATTAAGGTCCCGCGAATATATGTTATAGGCCAAAATACGCCAACAATCTGTATTAACATGGTTAAAGGGAATGTTCCACATTTGAATGGCGTTTTGAACTGAAATAGCCATCGTGACGACCGTTTGATGCAGTTTACGGTCATGCTATTTTTAAGACCCAAAACGATTTGGTTCCAGAGTTATACGGCCTGCAAAGTGTCAAAATCATTGTAGTTCCCCTATTTCAAAATCGCCCTCTGATTAATGACGCAATAGAAACGTCATTAGATACTCTGTGATATGATTGGTTGTTTGTTTGTTTATGTTTCGTTTATGATAAAGACCGTATAGCGGCTCATTCATTCGCAAAGGCGATGATGCTGCACATGTGTTACAACACGCGAAAGGTGATTGGCTATTAGTAAGATTGTACTGCTGAATGCGCATCGCGAACATAAGCGAGAGCAATTTGATGTGCGGCAGTTGTCGACGGGGCATTTTCCGCCACGCCCAGGCAGTGTCCTGTTTGTATCGGTGTGGGGTGCGGAACATGGGGTGGTGTGTGTGCGGTGATCGCAGGACAAAAGAAAATGATTTGACTGTGTTCGCGTAAGTACCTCGCTCCCAATCTGTTAAAAACACTTCACGCCGAAAATGTCTGGCGTATCACTAACTCTCAGCAGTAAGTTCAGGGTATGCACGTTTCAACATGGCATGCATCCTCGAATGTGGTGTGCGGTCGCTTTCCACTGTTCTCAGCTTGAAGAATAAGTATGCAATCACGGGCGCGTCCGGCCAAAGGAAAATTACTCAACGAATGGTAATCTCCTCGATAATCGTCCATGGAGATTTTCCATTTACACTCGACTGGTCCGGAAATTATCCCCCAGATTAGTCTCCCATACGCCATCCACAGCCAACGGTCATAGCTATGCATGGCGAAAACCGATTCTTCGTCTTAATCATGCTCTGAAAATTCTCCGGGATTCTCCGTCACTACGGAAAATTATTGGACAATTTTTCGTGACCGCATTGCCGGACGCCATTCCGAAAAAATTACAATATTCCGGGTAATTTTACACGAGCATCTGCCGGCCGACGCGCCACGCAAAAATGGCAAAAATGCCTTCAAACATGCCGGCAAAAATGCCTTCGAAAATAAAACAAAGTATTTAAAAAGCAGATGCACGCGGCAGCTGAACAGCGGGTGCGATTGCTAGGAGCTGGTCTTACGGTTGCCACCAATTTCAGAAATAGTTATGTTTATGTACTTTATTGCTGCAAAAAATATACAAGATATTAATGTTGGGAGTAAATGACTAGGGTCAAGTATGGCATGTTGGTGGAGGACATTGCATGGCACATTGGCAAGTAGCTTTTAATAACATTTTTGAGTAAGTTCAAATCCTTTTACTTTTTTCTATCACTAGGTTATGGGCACCACATAACCAATGTAGTTGGCACGCCCTAAATCCCAAATCATCATCATCGGGATCGTACTTGTTTCCATCTCCTACCTATCTCACTACCATCATGAAGCTACACCCTGGCTATTTAATGTAACCACTTCTTAAACGGATGACTTGCATGTACTTGCATAAACTTGCATGAACAGTGTGGATTTTGTCAGTCAGGTCAGGATCAGGGATATCAGTCAAAAACTATTCCATTGTTCCAGATTACAGGAATCATCAGTGTGCTCAACTTATGACTGAACTCTATGTGCTGTAATCAAATTTGCACTGGGCTGAGCTCCTAGCTGTCATATTCTGGCAATGACATTGTTTGGTATTGCCATGCTGTTGCCACCACTTTAAAACACTAAATTTGCTTACCATTAACTAGATTTGGTGACAGCTATGCATCATGCTCACAGCTTGCAAAGTTCAAGGGTGCATGGCCTCAGCTTGTATTACTTATTTTTGGGATGACAGGCATTTCAAAATGAGTCAGACATTTTTGGCATCCCCAAATGTACTGATGAATCACCACTTAGCACAATGATTAACACACACCCTGTGAGCAGACATTTTCAATCTGCATTACTCATTTGAAGTAGAAGATGTCCATTGTATTGTATAGTAATCCAATTTCCCAATTATTGTGATCCTTTCAGATTCCCAGCTCAACAAGGCCACCATCAGAAATGGCTTGATGCATGTGGTATCAGTGTTCTCAAGATGAGGCATGGTGTGTGCCAGACACATTGTCCATCACATGCCTTTTCCAGCCTGACAGCCAAAAAGAATAAGCCTGTGCCCTCTCTGCAGGTTTGTGAATGCCTAGGTTTTCTTTATTTCTTTTTGTCAGACACTTCATATTTAGCCTTGGCATTCAGGCTTGAACTTATCCAACATTAGAACATGCATGGCATTTCTGTGATCACCTTTTGTCTCATTCATTGCCATGTCCGATTTCAGTCATTACTCATTCACGCATTTCAGTGTGCTGCAGTCAATTCTGATATCAACATTTATATGATGCAACTAAAACATTGTTTTGTGCTCTACTTGGCGCACATGTCACAGTGCTGTCCTATAGCCTGTACATTGTGTGACAGCTTTGTTCATTGTCAACCTTTCTGATACTGATCATTGATGTCCTGAACTGTTTTCAGCACAGGGAAGGTGTTCCAGGCACCCCAGTGCTTCCTATGTCTACACCATCTCAAAGACCAGAATCCGGGTCCGAGTGTTTTCTTTTTGGGTTGGATTTCGAAAGTTAGTTTACCTTTGACCAAGACGATTGAAATTTGTTTTACAAAAATTACAGTACAAACTTCATTAAGTAATGACATAAAGATGACTAAATTTGCAATAATGATTGATATTGACATTGTCTTATAATGATCATATCGTGCCAAACACAAGGAACTTAGCAAGACCTACAGGGACTTAAAGGACTACAAGAAACACGTAGATGACTAAAGGGACTAGCAGCCTGAAATCTGTCTAATTAGGGAAATTGCACATTTGCATGTAGTATTGTATGGACAATGCTGTATAAAACGTTAATGCAGCTTGTTTGCTCCTTTGCTCTAAAGCCAGAGCAGAGTTACCAGTGAGTCCCACCTTGGTTGTTGCAGTCATCGTCATAGGTATTAACTCCACATCTGCAGTCTATTACAATTTCCATCGTTTTTTCAAACTACCACTAGCAGCTCGTGGTAGTTGTGCGTGTCCTTCCTGGCGTCAGCAGCAGGGGCAGAGGGTGCGGGTAAGCACGGCGTCGGCCGGGCACCGACGCCAACATATCGGGCCGAGCGTCGCCGTTTGGGAAGTGGCTTCACCGGCAGCGTCCTGCCATCGGCGACGGCGGCGCGTAACCGTTCGAGCCTCTTGACACGGAGGTTTTAGGGCCAGAGCGCGGCGGCGGCCGACGCACTGCCGCCACCGTAGGAGTGGACGCCGCCGTCAACGTCCCGCTCTCGCTACCTGCACCCATGCGACGTCGCTTCTGCTTCGGCCTAACCTCCGCCCGCCGTTGCTCCTCTCTCTCCCCGCTGACCTGACCTCCGTCCTTCCCTGCCCCGCTGACCTGACCCGTGCGTGAGCCCTGCCCGTGGCCCGCTCACCTGCCGGGCCGGTCACCGCCGGCCATCAGTACCTCGGTGTCCTGGCTCTCGCGCGTAGCCAGCAGCACCAGCCTGGACACGGAGCGCTGGCCGACGCGGCGCGTGCCGCCCGACGAGCAGCCCAGCGCCATGCCGCCCCGGTCCGCAGCCGCCGCGTCGCCCCGGTACCCCATCATACTCTGCCGGGGGACGCCGACGCCGTCAGGCCAGCCGGCGCCGGTCACCCGCGCGCCACAGACGGCGCTCACAACGCTCGGTCACATCACACGGTGGTCGGTGTGGGAGGGCGCAGGCGGCAGGACCTGGCGCCGGCCGCTGCAGTTCGGACGCCATGCCCGGCCGCCGTACCTGCGTGAGCGCTGTGCCCTGCTCCTTCTCTTTGGTGCTTAGTCGGATCAGGTTGTCCGGCACGGCCACGTCGCGCAGCAGCTGCCGGCGGGAGCGACCGTCAGACGGGCACCGGTCCGATGCACGCGTGCACTCCCCGGCCGTCACAAGCCGGAGTGGATCACCGGACGGACTTGGCGGACGAATGGACGCTTCACAGACCAGTATAGACCATACAGGCCAGAACATGCCCTCCACAGCCGTTGAGCCATGAACAGATCAGAAAAGGTCTCTACAGGCAGACGTGAGGCCTCCGCAGTTAATAACACGCCTTCTGCAGATCAGAATGCCCCTTAACAGACCCAGCAGTGGCCTCTTTTGGTCAGAACATGTCATATATAGGCCGGAAGAAGAGCTCAACAGGAACACATACAGACTTGCACAATATATTTACAGTTAAGAATACGCCTTAACATGCCATGTAGGCAATCATCATAATACACACCTTGTGCAGGTGCACCACTCACGTGCTTGCGTCTGTTCCAGGCGACGCTCCGGGGTGGGCACTGGGCAGTGAGGAGGCTCGCACCTCCCATGCCAGAGAAGGGTAGCGGGTGAGAAGGTCACAGACAACCTTCTCGGCCTGATGTTCGTTGGCCAAATCCGCCACCAGCTCCTGATGGAAATGTAGGATGACTACGCAGCTTGGCATGCAAATACTTAACAGGATGTTCAACATCACTTTAACGGTGAAACATACTGCTTAAAACAATGAGGAAGACACCAATTTTTTTCAAGGCAAAGAAGACACCGATTCTAGCATCAATTACTGACCATAACATCTAACATTTTGCTTCATAGTACATTGTGTGTGTAGCAAAACATGGGATGGTTAGCATACAGTGACAGTAATGCTACTTGTTTAATCACTTGCCCAGTTAGCCTGACCATGAAGACCAAGCACACATGTATGCACTGAAGGCAGGTGGTCTTGATACCATGACTTTGTAAAGCCATTATCATTAATTTTTCTGATTACACACTAAAATTCAGAAGATGCATAAAATACCGTTACCCTAGCACAGGAGGTTTGAGCCGAAGCTGCCTCCTCAACTGCTCTGTCCCTGTGGGGCATGACATGATCATAATGGCAATGCAAATGTAAGGAGACCACTATGCACCATATGTTTACATTGTCCTGTATTTTTACATTGAGATGGGAAAGTTGGACCAATTGAAATTAAGCATGATTTTGTACATTGATATACACAGACCCACACAACACAACTGCACACTCTCTACTTCAACTTGCACAAGTTTTAATCATGGCTAGACTAAATTCTGTAAGAAAGCATCATGACTGATTCAAGTTATGTTCACATGGCATGTGTCGTGCAATCATCCGCTAACGTGAAGCCACCACTTAAACAGCATAACCAGTGCACACAACTGTTTTATACAAAGTTATTCTTCATGTAAATGCATCAGCATCTCCCAAAACTCAAGGACTGATAAATGCAGCGACAGCATGTGCATATTAAACAAATAGGATCTACTGATACAAATACGCTGCATGTGCACCAATGATACATACATGAAGATCAGAAAATTAGATCACTGTGTGAAAAGCTAAGTAGAAGTGAACATGTCACCAACCAGCCCCAGGGGTTGCTCACCCAGATGCCTCCTGAAACAGACGCCTCACAGGTGCTGTTCGGGTGGGACGTGGCAGGCGGCCTCTGCCACGGCCTCGTGGCTGCCGAGACCCATTCATGCTACTGACACAAGAAGCAAATTACTTCATAAGGTTATCACCAAACAAAATAGAAACAACAAATTCCAAAACAAAATAAACACAGCAGCATCACTAACAGCGTTTATTATTTGCAACTAGAAATGGAGACATACCCAAAAATAAACAATAAATTCGAAATTGCCATGAATTAATTGTCAAGGTATTGTTAATGTTGTGGTAAAAATTGATGAATAGGATAAACCACTGAGCTTTTGTGTAAAACTGATGCAAGGACTATGCACAGCAGGCAAATATAGGTCAAAAATCCGGCATTACGATACCCAACATTTCTCATGACAATATATGACGGTTTTCACAGCAGGCCATACGTTGATTTATATAAACTGGCAAAAAACTGGCGATTGTTACGTTGCGCATGTCAAACAGTTCACCAAACTTTTCCTTCGCCCAGGAACAAGACACAAAGAATCTGAACACCGCCCTCTTACCCCGCACCAGACGCAGCTGTCACCACGAAAACGGCGGCTGGCATCAGCTTGCGTGTATTTAGAGGTGTTCCTGAGGTGTGGTTACCAAATGGAAGCAGATGTTGCTGTCGTCACACAACGAATCCATGACGCCATCAAACAATGCCGTAATGGGACGCATTTTTAAAACTTTAAATTTTGCTACTTAGGGTCATTTTTGAACCTTGAAAGCTTCCCAATAGTTACAAGTAAACCTTTAGCATCATATCCGATGCTTATCTCAAAATCTTCAAGTGTGGAACATTCCCTTTAAGCGATGCTTGTCTGGAAACATTCAACGTTCAGTCAGAGCCGATAAGTGGTGCAAATAATGTAACGTTGCGTTACTACAGTATTTTTGAACGGTAGTCTTGAACATGTGGGAGTTCTGAACATGCGCGATCGCAAATGTTAGCAACAAAAACCTAAACGCTAGGCGTTGCAGTCTCCGCGGGCCGCGGAGCCTCGACCTGGTGGCTAACATTAAGCCACGGCCAAAAAGTGGATGCAAATTATGGCGTTTCTGAGAGAGGTACCCTTGAACGCTCTCAGACGCTACATCCTACATTAAGGAGGTATTACGGGCGTATGTTTCAACCGTACGGTTTTAGAGTGATAAAATGCATTGGCCTTTACCGTAACGTGAAATGGTGTCGGAATCTAGTGGTGGGACTAGAGAAGTAAAGATAGCACCTCTATTTTTGGTGTTACTATAACTGCTAGTCTGTTTAGAAGACAGCCTCAAAGCTGTAAAAGTGATGCGCCCAGCCTAGTTTTTAAATGACACGACTTACTTTTGAAAGACGTTCGTAACCATCATTTCATCCCGGTCGTTCTCGCGCGCATGACGTTCGACGTTTGGTGTTACTTGCAGTGACCAATGCCGTTCGGTTTTACGGAAACTGCAACCCTGGCCATCGCTGTCCTTGCTCCCGAGATTGCGGGTACGCAGGCTCAAATCTTTTGATGTAATTTATTTCAATAGTCGATTCTGTAAAAGAATGGGCGTTCTCAGGCAAATGTGGAATCGCCTTGTTCGCCTTTGATCTCATTTTGACGCCCTCCATTCAATACTAACAAGACTCCTTATTTCTCTCCGAGCAAAGGGCCCCTTGAGTAGAACACTAGAGGCACAATTTTGTTTCTCGTCAAAGGCTGAACGGCCATTCTGTCCCACCACGGAGTGCCTTCCGTTTGTCATTCTGGTGACACGGGGCGGGATCCCCTGGCTGATCCGGAGACCCTTAGAGGGATACAACATGTTACATTGTTCCCCTCCTTGACGCGGGAGGCCAACCGGCGCGGTTGGTGCCACACCGACGTGGGAGCTCTCAGTGATGTAACAACATCTCTATGGGCCCCTCAGAGCACAAGGGGGGGGGGGGGGTACGTGCCCCTTGTGCCCCCCCCCCCCCCTCCCACCTGCGCAGCTGCCTCATTCTGCGGTGCCGTGCAGTACAGTACCGACCGTGCAGTGATTTAAGGGAATGCTTTAAATTTGAAAATGTTGAATCAAGCATCAAATGTGGCGAAACGGTCTCACTTGTTGGTATACTTTTTAAGGGACAAAATTACTCTAGACGGCACAATTATATGGTTGGTAAATATGATTCTCGATGCGTTTTGGTTTGACTACGTCATCGTACCCTGCACAGCATTGATTGAGAGCCAGCTGACGGCCGTTGCATTTGAAAACCCCACGCCAGATATGAACGCCTCGACATCCGGATTTTACTTGCGAACAGCACCAAATGGCATTCAGGATGGCAAGTTCACTTCAAGACCCCATATAAACGTGCAGCGCATTTTTTGAGCAGCGCATCTAGGAAAACAGTGGCACGGGGTTCCACCCCCACGGTGCCCGCTCTTCCTGTCAGGGTGAGAGGCGGACGCGCCATACAGCCTGAGCAGTTAAGTGTGTCTCAAACCCTCAACCAGACACACTCGAATGAACAGCTGTTGGCAAGTTCTGTGGCTGAATACACCATTGTTGATCACGCCATCCACATGCGATCAAGACCTGCTTGTTTGCCGGACATAGAAGGCATCAGCATCGTATCGATCGTTGCTAGTCGCTGCTATGACAACAGCGCCGAGCGACAACTCACCTGTAAATACTTATTCACTACTTATTGCACTTATCACCTCTTGGCCGACTAGGTAACGGACTTACGTAAGGTACGGACGGTCGTCAGGCGATTGCATTTGTTCACAAGCAAGTCGTCACTGCTTACAGAGCAACGCCTAGGAACGGTGGACGTCCGGTTAACAGTTTGCATAAGTCTCGAACCTAACGGGCAGGGGTCAAGAGAGACTTCACCAGCCATGGAGGCCGCGCTATGGTCACCGTGTGTGCTTGCGTCGGGAAACAGCACTGGCGGGAAACCCCCTGCGACAGCCCGTGCACTGAAATGGGACCATGAAAAGAGGCCATCCAGAAAGATCAGTGGTTATGTACAGGATTGCAGCCAAGAGGGGAGGGGGGGGGGGGGCTCAGGCCAGACCAGATGTTTTCTTCCGGTCACCATGAAAGGCTCCTCCCAGAATGTTAAAAATCGGTTTGATTCTCTGCCACCAAGGTCCCCTTTCTTTTGAAGGTCCCCTTCTCGCAGATTCGTGCTCTTGGCTTCACCAACACGGCACCCGACGCATTGGAGGCGCAGTGGAGGGTGCGAGTGCCAGACTACATGACGGACAAAACCTTACAGGGCCTCCAGGACCAGGTGATGTTACCGACCATCGCCTGGATGTATTAGTAATATTTTCGAATAATAATGCAACCGACGAATTCCAATAACACTGTTACAAAGGAACGGGGCTCACTGCATGGAACACAGAGAGTCTGTCCGAATGCTGGGTGGATACTCATGCAATATTTCGGTATAATTCCTCGTGCCCCCCCCCCCACCCAAATCGCCCGGTTTGATCAGCCCATATATGTCATGTATACACGATAAGCAGTGGATATCGGCAAGGTGAGCACCGTGCGACTCCCATGGGTTGCTGACCGTGCGACTCCCATAGGTCACTGACCGTGCGACTCCCATAGGTTACTGACCGTGCGACTCCCATAGGTTACTGACCGTGCGACTCCCATAGGTTACTGACCGTGCGACTCCCATAGGTCACTGACCGTGCGACTCCCATAGGTCACTGACCGTGCGATTCCCATAGGTCACTGACCGGCCCTTTTACCCGTCTGGATTATGTAACGCTGGACGACAAAAATGTGGATTCATATAAAAACAAGGATGTGCATGTTTATGTCAAAGACGTTTTGCTCTTGCAAGGGCAAACAAAATGGCTGACATGTAACAGGATGTAATTAATGCGCCTGTTCGTCACATCGAAATGACTGTGTCGTCGTAGATCCAAGATCCAACTGTGGTGGAAGCGGCGGGACATGCGGACAGTGTGGAGCTCACGACCTTCCAGCAAGCAGCCGCGACTCCTCCAGTACTCTTCCTGAACGAAGTCGACGAGCACGACGGGGTTAACGAATGAACGAGGACAAGCTGCGTGGCGGTGACAGCGAGAGGAAAAAAGTATCCTCTGCCGCGGGGGCGAGATTACAGGCAATGCTCCACATTTGAATACATTAAAGCAAACACCAGATGTGATGAGATAAGCTCACTTACAACTATTGCCTAGATTTAATGTATAAAAGGCTGCTCCGGACAAAATAATTTCGTTATTTCGTGAACATGTTCCTCAATACGCCGTTGTTTGAGTGCGTCGTCGTGCCTTGCACAACATTGATTGGAAGCCCATTGACGGTCGTTGTATTTGGAAACTGTGCCCACGAGCACCTGATATAAGCGACTCGACAATTATATTTTGATTGGCTTTGATCGCCGCATGACAAATTTAATGAGAGTAGCTGAATGACGCTGTTATGGCGCAATGGAACCCTGGGTGAAAATGCACAGAATGATCTTCGCAATAGCTATTTAAGTTCAAGCCCCCATACAAACATGGACACTTCCCTTATCATTCAGCACGAGGCGCTGGCCTTCGTTGCCGGGCTCGCGGCGGCTAAGTATAGACACCTCGACCCAAGCATGGGACCGTGGACCCGTGAAGCGTCACCCAGCTGCGTGCCGAACAGCCGGATACACATGAACAGTAGCGGTGATCTGATGGCACCGCCACCGGTCTGTATGAGCGTTGTTGATACCCCAAGGTCGTGTTCCAGCTAGTCATGTGCTCAGGCAAGACCGAGACATTGGGGTCGTCGACCGCCTCACGAAGCTGCTGCTGCTGCTGGAAAAATGCTCCGTGCTAAACAAGTGGGTCGCACGACAGCTGATGACGACGTGCAGCCATCTGCACATCAGATGGCTTAGTCAAGCTAGGGCTGAGCGGGCTGCGGCCAGGCGCGCGGCCAAACAGGTGCGACAGCACGGTACATTGCGTAGTGAATATCACTGTACCTTTCTTTTTGGGCTTTGCAGGGGTATGTATCTTTCTGAGCCATAGGTGTTTTCTTGTCAGAAAAACGTTTGGACTATTTTAGACGGGTTTGTCATGTCGCATCACCATGGAATTGGGATGCAAAAATATAGCTGTGTTCCCCATCTCTGCCGCCCCCCCCCCCCCCTCTCTCTTTGCTCTGTGTCATCACAAAGTGTTCGCAATGATGCGTATGTCGTGTACAGGAATCGTTTTGATTAAAATACGGTGAATGATGTGTTCGATGAATGGGCAGGATGGCTTGACAGATCTGCTATTGATTTACGCCATGCGCCTCGGCCTTCGGAGGCTTCGTCGAATAGTTGACACAGTGTGCAACAATGCTCTATTTCCTACCAGGCATGAGACAGCACACCGCCTCCGCCGTCTCAAACTATCTCAATCGCAAACCAGCGCGACCCCGCACGCCATTATGCACAGTGCTGAAGTTCACCGCGACAGTCCAGATGATGACGCTGGTGTCGCTCAGCTTCTCCTTCGTCAACAGCTCGACCCTGGGCAGGTCCGCCAGGTTGGACCTGAGCACCTGTAGGCCGGCCAACTTCAATGCATCGCCATAGACTCAATATTTGCCATTCTCAGAAGGCGGAGGTGTTATGACACACGGACTCTCGGTTCCTAGGCCTATGTTCGCCGTTATATACTAAGCGCGGAAAAAATATCCCCGCTCCACATTTCCCCAGAAAATTTCCTGAAGCGCCCTGAGGCGAACAGGCCGCGGTCGCAGGTATGCCGATGTGGCAGACGCGACGGCACTGCAGGCGGTGTGGCGATGCCAAGCTGCGATCTTGTGACGTCACTGTAACAGTGAGGAGAAGTGCCGGAAAAATCCCCCGATGATCATGCCTTATTACTCGGCCTTGGTATGCGGGGAAGATGAGCAGGCCTCGATCGCATGTCATGATCATCAATGGTGTTCTTGCCACAGACCTTGCCGATAATTGTTCAATCGAGCAATAATCAAGTCCACCATTCCAATGCGCTATATTGTGCATGAGGCTTGATCAGAGCGCTCTTCATTGACGGGCGTCTGTGACGACACCGGTTACTACCTTAATGAACAGAGCCTGGGCCCGAAGTTTGCGAACAGCTGGGTCCTGCAGTGACGATGCTGGGCGGCGGCGGCAGGCGCACAGCGTCGAGGCGCTCGCGGTTGGAGCAGGCGACAGATGATCTTAAATAATTGTATCCTTCCGTGCCCCAGGAAAGGCATAGAAGGACTGCTGATCATTAGTCAGTCAAAATAAACCGATCATGTTTTCAGAGAAATTACGGAAAAAATCATGCAACTGATTGCTGCCAACTGAGACGTCGCCGGTGGATTTAATTGCATTTTTGAGTTCCAGGAAGGAAACAGGTGCCTCCTAGTCTTCTGTGTTGTCAGAAAGAAGGCCATGAGGATGGAGACAAAACGGGCATGCACATGATACACAAAATCTGTCTGGTGATTTCCAGAGAAGCTACAATGAGCAGGGCTCTCAGCGGGAACATGTCATAGGTGGCCCTGGCCAACTGGTTTGGCTACTAATGCGTAAATGAGGCAGGGAAAAAGAAGGGCGTTCTCCGGAAAGTGCTCTAGCCATTATCTATAGTTGGCCCAGGAGAGAAGCAGCGTTCAACAGACAAATATAGACTTGCCAGAGCGACGTTTGGCATTCCTTAGATTCAACGGGGCTTGAGGACGTTCATAATCTCGGGCAAGAATATGGGGTACAGTCACGATAGCGTCGAAAGTAGCGGAAATCCCTGGTTCCAAGGCTCGCTTGCGACCCGTTCGTAGCATCTTTTACGTGCCCTAAGTTCGCTTCCGGTCTCGCACGGCGTGGTTCAGAAGGCCGTTTCATGACCGAACTTGCGTGTACTGTTAACGAATAACCTGCTTCCCTTTGTTCTTTGAGAACAACTCGTCATGCATGCCGACGACGCTCATTCTATTAAAAGCTTCGCTCAATATTGGTGCCCTCCGCGTTCGGATATAGACAACCCTTGCATCGCACTAAACTGGTTGGCGGAGCATCGTCTTAAAATCAATCCTCGGTAAACTGTTCTACCCTTAAAATGACTGGACTCAAATGAGAGAAAAAATGATGCCAACTTTGAGCAGCCAAAAGCGTAAAATATCCTCACCTCCAGCAAAGGTTGTTGGGATCATTGCTGATGCTTACTTTATGTGGGAACGTCAGGTTTCTGTGACCGAGGAACGATGCTATAGCACTTCAGCAGATCTTGCCAAATTGAGCCACCAGCTGCCAGTTGGAACTAAAAAGATTGCGATTGACGGGTTCGTTCATCTCCACAGAAGATGCTGTCTCGCAGTGTGGGGTGGCTGCTCTCAAACACGAAAACAAAGTATCCAAAAAACGTTCAACTTTGACGCCAGAATTATCAGTGGAACCAAGAAATCCGGACAAATACCACCACCCTGAAAATGTTCTGGTAGCCCAAAATTAATGGAATTTTGGACGAGCGCGACCTTCTAGCCCTCCACCATCCACTAAGATCACCAACCGGCCAGCGTGTTCCCGTGCCCTTGTTTTCCAGCGCTGCCACGTGTCTGCCCGATCTAGGCCAGGCTCTGAACGCCTTCGGTTACAGGCTCCGCGCGCCCGAACTGAACTCGGCTGCCTATCATTTGCGCAGCGCGCCATTTACACGTGGGGTTGTCCACCGCCGGATACCAGGGCCCTAGAATCGGCGCGCCATTTTTGAGCAGGTGTCAAAGTGGTCACAAGCTGAGTGTGCGGAGAGTGCAGCCTAGGTCCTTCATAGCCCCTAGGTCATTCTCTTCATAAAAGATGATAAATTCGTACGTAAATTGCTTATGGACCACCAAATAAGTTCGTCGCTGTGTTATGTACATGTACTGACTCGGAAATCGGAAGAACGAGGTTTTGGAGACTTAAGAATGCACATACACACGTACGCACGCACGCACGCACGCACGCACGCACATACACACACACACACACACGCACACACGCACGCACGCACGCACGCACGCACGCACATATGCACACACACGCGCACGCACGCACGCACGCACGCACGCACGCACGCACGCACGCACGCACACACACACACACACACGACCAGGTTTCCGGCTGCAGCAGCACTTTGGTACACCAGTGGTTCACCACTATATTGGGATGCGCCAAGATGATGGTCTTGTGAGTGGAAATGTTGCATCTGCTGCCGCATGGTTAGTTACTTAGATTTGGACTTTTTGGCCAGAAATGATCATTCCAGGCTAGCTGCAGCATGCAAAATATCTATCGCAAGTCTAATACCATGTTCTGATGAATCGTAGCAATGGTAGCTGACAAAACAAAGTTCGTGAACTTTTGGCCCAGTCGGCTTTCCGCAAATTGCATCTGGATGTAAATCGTGGAGCTGTGCTAGCGGTGAGAAAAGGCGGTGTTAAATTTGATTGGGAAATGATCGCTGTCGGGCACACCTCCCTCAGCACTCCGATCAAAGAAAGTCGCTACTGTGGGGCGCGCAGGCGACGGGTTGATGGCGGTTTCCGTGTATGTGGATGGATGGTCGTAGGCACCATGTCGTGTGTTCAGTGCGCTAAGACATTGCACGTGTGGGCTGGTCACCGGCTGGGCGCGCCTTGCCTGGAGCGGGTGCACGGACCAGGACGGGCGATTTGCAGTTTGCCGGCGCGCACTCCTCTGGAGGAATGGGATCGCCTGGAGGGGGTCCTTTTTCCGCTCGCGCTCGCATCACAAATATAGCTTTCACGCCGTTAGAGGTTAGCGGACAATAGTTGTCTTTATATGACACATTTTGGTAGAGTTTGGACTCTCCAGTGCGATATTCTCTATCTGTGAGTGTTGAGGATTGGGCTGAAAAATGCTTCGTCTGATGTCGGTACTTGTTTGATTGTCAAAAATTGTGGTACTTGTTTGTCAACTGAAATTACTTGGGACTTAATCATTTCTCTCTTCATTCGGCGCTTGGTGGTGATGGCGGCTACTTTAAACATTTCCAACACTGTGTGCAGCCGGTGACGTCATCGATAAGCATGGCCTCATGGAAGTGGCATTTTGATCCATTCGTGCATTCTTGGCGATACAATGGTTTCATAATGCCTGAGTGAATACATAAAAGCGTCGTGTTTGTCGCTCAGCCTCTTGACCAAGGGAAGCATGCTTCACGTTGGCGTGGTAGCGTTCGTTTTTGGTTCTATATTGCTCACCTGCGTTCGGAAGCCATGCCATAGCTCTTCGCAATAGTACAAGCCAGAGTTATGAGAGCGATCAACCTTGGTGGCCGCGGGTGACTAATGTGAGCACAGATAATATCTTCGACCAAATTTCGTGGCGATTAACAGTGTGTGTGCCGTTGTTCCAAGCTGGGCTGTGGCTTAAACTGTGTCGTCGCAATGATGAAATGAGTGATTTTGCAGGTTGAAGCTATACGAGTCTGTGGCACGAAACCAAGCTTCCCATGCAATGATAGTGGGTTGGAGCTAACATGGCAAAAACGCTTTTATTTCAGATCGTTTGGGAACAAGATCGTGGCGATGCCCTTAGATGAGAGACGACGCTTAACGATGCGTGAACCCATCCACACGGGATGGTGGGAATCAGCCGAACGAAACATTCTGTGCTCGTCCCATGGCCACCCTCGCCGCTTGGTGGCACCGGCAGTCTTCGCCCGGGCTTATTACGGCTAACGTACAGCCGGAGGGACCCGGCTGCTGGCCGTTCGTAGCTGAAGGGCTTGAACATCGGCCGGTCACGGGTACCATGCGTGGCCGGAGGGCGGGCACTCCGGCCAGCCTGGGGACGGCAGGGCACACGCGGCTGCGCATTTTAACGACTGACCAGGGCCGGCTCGAGGGAACGCGCCTGTTGGGATTATGTGTTTGATCTAACCGATGCAGTTTTGAGTGGAGCACACATTTTCAGGAGAGACATTTGGTAAGTCGGTTCAGTCTAGGCACTGTGTACCACACGCTTCTTTTATTTTTGCTCCTTGTGCGATGATTCTGTGGAAGACGGCAGACTTTTGCCTCGACATTGCTTCGCGCCTGTTTGTGGGACGCATCTGTCTTGACCTTTTCTGAGCAAACTTCTCTGTCCTGTTGCCATGTAATGCGCTGAAAACAGCTGGCGTGTGATAAACTCGCACAGCTGAAGCAGGTCTGTGTCTTTGTGCAGGCGGGTCCCCGAGAGCGGTTTCGCCACACTTATGACATCTGGCACATTGTCAGCAAGTACTGTAAACTTGGTTTGCAGCGCTGGCTGCCGTGTCCGTCCCGCTGACCTGAGTGGATCGGGTGACCCTGACGTCACATCCGAGCGTGGTCAGCCGTCGGGCGTGGCACGCGCACTCGTCTCTGAGGTTCGCCAGAATCTCCTCAGTCATGCAGCGGAGCCCGTGTGCGAAGAAAGCCCCTTTGATTTGTTATGTTGATAGTGCTTTGGTGTTGTGTTGGTGGCGCCGGGCCTGCTGGTTCAGCCGCGGCCGGTTAGTCTCGCGCACGGCTCGGCCGCCTGCAAGGCTGATGGCGTTTGCGATCGGCATTCTCGTTCTAAAGTCGCTACGCAGGCACAGTTTCACCCGGCTGCCATACAGTTGTTGCAGACTGTCAGTCACACGTGACTGGCCGTCGTATGATTAGCCTCCTGTCTTGCGATGGCCGCGAGTTGCACCCAGTGGTGCAACTCGCGATCTCCTGACCCTCTGACCGTGGGCAGTGATAGTCACGCGCGTTCGTGTGGACTTGCCCTTTGTCAGCACTCGTACAGGTACAAACACAAGCGTGGACACTCCTCGGTCTTGTATTTAAACCCACACCATTAAAACTTCCACGTTCGTCAATGACACCACCACCTGAGAGTACGCAACCACATCACGAGCAGAACTCCCAGCGGGCTACATCCTGATGGACGCCGCCGAACTCGACCTGAACCCAGTGGGTTTGCACTGCCTGACACAGGTTCAATTCTGTACGTGCTTGGCGCATCACACAAAGCTGGCCTGACCCGTGACCAGTGCGACAGAACGCTATACTGCTGCCAGTGCGGTGGGCGCTGCCCCTGCGCTACATTGGACACTGACGCGTGGTAACACTGCAGCTGCAGCTGCAGCAGCACCTGACACTGCAGCAGTCGGACGGTGGCCGCTGCCGGCCGAGTCAGGTCACCATCGTGAGCCTGGACGGCTTTTATCAAGTATACGCGCCATTTATCGAGTTGCGCGCCTCTCCGGTTCGGGCGATGCCCGAGACAACCAGTCATATTGATAGAGCGAAGCAAGGCCCAGTCTCTAGGGCCCGGAAAACCAATACGCAAGGTACATCCGTGCGTTCAGATTGTGCTCCCGATGGTCAGGCAGCCCTTGTGGGCCGTCACATTGATTCCTGCCGACATAGTGTGAGTATGGTCACACTGGTAACGTCTAGTTAACGACATCGAGACTAGGATTGGTAAAAACGAGGCCAGGAGAGGGATCGGGGTCCTGACAATGGTAAGAAGAACTTGCGGGCAGGAATGGTGAGCAAAAGCCAGGTGAGACACAGCGTGAGAGGTGGAAACACCAGACAAAACAAACCGTTGATCAGGTCCAGACAGAACAGACTGTCGATCAGGTTCGGACAGAGCAGACTGTCGGTCAGGTCCAGACAGAACAGACCGTCTGTCAGATCCGAAAAGAATAGACTGTCGAGGAGGTCCAGACAGAACAGGATGTTGATCGGGTTCGGACAGAACAGACTGTCGGTCAGGTCCAGACAGATAAGACTGTCGATCAGGTCCAGATATAATAGACTGTCCATCAGGTCCAGACAGAACAGACTGTCGACCAGGTTCGGACAGGACAGACTGTCGATCAGGTCCAGACAGAACGGACTGTCGATCAGGTCCACATAGAACAGACTGTCGATCAGGTCCAGACAAAACAGACCGTCCGTCGAGTCCAGATAGGACAACGTCTCGCACCAACCAAACGATGGGCTGCTACTTGGCTGCCCAAGCGCAGCATCACACCGGTTCTGGAGCCACAACACGCAATCATTGTCTGGCATTGGAAAACTACTAGGCATGCGATGCAGGGGAGCGCTTAAGTCACCACGCCACAAGTCACCACGCCATCGCTTAAGTCACCACGCCATTGTCACAACCACGCGTAGTCGCAACCGGACAAGCTAAAAAATTAGCACCCGTCCACCTTAAGCCGCACCAGTACCGACGACGTTTAACCACATTGGCACACCAAAATAACATCGAAACACTTCCAAAAGTCTTACCCAGCTGGGCTGAGAGCCGCATCACGTATAAATCGGCCGGCCTAGCGCCCGTCCGGCAGCCGCCGTTTGGTCTAAATGCGTCCATAAAATCGCTATCAAATCACTGGAGAGGCTCGCTGTGCATAAAACGATAGGAACGTAACTTACCCGCGGCGATTACGCAAATAAGTGTCAACAAACAACCGGCATATATCACGGCTCATACATCATTTGTGCGCACATTGCCGCTCTGTAAGTACAAATAAATATTGTGACGATTGCCATGCGGTTAAGGCATTTACCCCCTCCCCCTGACAGCGCCCTGCTATATTCCAAATACGCAAAAATGCTTTCCAGCACTAACCACTAGAGGAGCGCACGCCGAAAAGTACAAACATGATACATTGTGACGCGGCGAGGTCCATCAGCTTTAGTCACGTCGGTCGATCGCCCACTCACTCGCTCCACACCGGCCGCCGCTGTGGCTGCGCCACAAGCGCAAGACGCGTCTGAGATCGAATGCGCTGTTACACAGCCAGGTAGCAGCACAGTCGCCGTGGCCGTGACCTTTCTCCGACAATCACCGGCTGCGGGCGAGGCTCGCGCGGTGCGTCCACCGCGCACCCGTCCGCCCCTCTGCGGGAGACCCCAGTGCGACGCGACGGCCCTCGCGCGCGCGGCCAGCAAGCCGGAGGCGCCACGGCAGATCATCAGCGGCGGCTGCTGACGCTGCTGCAGCTGATCAGATCATCAGCAGCTGCTGCCGCGCGCCGCTGACACGTCTGACAGGTCTGGTGCGGTCCGACATCGGTCCGACACAATTCGACACGGTCCGACACAATGACACGGCCTGACATTGGTCCGACACAAATTGACACAAACCGACACGGTCCAACACGGCCCGACATCGGTTCGCAAATGTCCGACACCGATCTGACACGGCTCGACATCGGTCCACCACGGCTTGACATCGGTCCGACACATGTCCGGCACGGCCCGACACGACCTCTGACACGACCTGTTACCGTCCCTAGCCGCCGATCACAACGTGTTTTTGCAGTTCGGCAGCCGGGCCCTCACGTCGCAATGATAGATGTGGCAGTAGCGTGTCAGCTTGTTGAAGTCTCGCAGGGCGGTCAAGTTCCTGTCGGTGGGACCGACCACGAAGCTGGGCTTGAAGACGGGCTTGGGGCTCTGCTTCTCCAAGCTAAAGGTCTGTTGCACCGTCAACTCGATGCACTTACTCAACGTGACGTACATCCTGAGGGAGAGCCAGGCGAAAAGCGGGTCAAGAGGATAAGGTCTCAGGCACGGCTTGAAGAACAAATGTGCCATAGATGGTCCTCATGTATTGCTGTTGCCTTCAAAAGGGTCAACGCCTTTGACGGCAGCAGTTTCGGACAAATTCGCCCGCGGTTACTGCTGGAGACAGGCCCGTGAATTGAAACCTAGCTGGGCTCCATATCTGCCTCGTTCTTCAACTGACCTGATGCCGTTTTTTGTGCTTTCGTCCGCGTTTTCTTCCAATAGGTCAAATTCTCAAACCGCCCATGTTGCAAATTGTATCGTGCGTGCTGTCATCAGGTCATCCATATTCTCCATTAGACCATCAACCGCTTTTGGCTGGCATTCGCCGTTAATAGCGCATGTGGTACACCAAGCACTTCTTGGCTAGTATTTTAAACGTTTTCCTGGTGTTTTCAGATACACTTTTTGGATGAGTTTGGAAATATTGTTGAGCTGAGACATAGTTAACGTAAGGAGATAATATTTCAATCAGCCTGCTTTGATTGAACCAGGGCTTTCGGACCGTCTCTTTTTGGTTGGTTTTGGCCGGACAAGAATATGGAGAACAGATTCAAGCACACAGTTACGAAACCCCAACAAATGCTAAAAAATCACGACCAAGTTACCCGTTTAGTTCGATAAATCGATGCACGGCATGAGTCACTACTGTATCAATACAGCCATGTAGAATAACCAAGCACATGATACATACGCATAGTGCGGTGACAGCTTACTGTCATATGACATGGTAAAACTCAACGAAAACTATATTGAGCGGATGTTAACAAGCGCTCGGGTGGGGGTCAATCTGATCCCCCCCAAAGGTTTTTCCAAAATGGCTTCCAAACGGTGCGGCGTAGCTGCGCCCAATTTTACATGACTGTATAAAATTGAAGAGCGGATTGTTTGGGATCACCAATTTAGATGTACTTTGTAAGGTCGCTGACCTATGGCAGGTCCAAAGTCAGGCCATGGTTTCAGCGAAGGCAATTTCTGGGGAATCCTTCAATCTGATCCAACAATGGAGCGTTAGACGAACCCATACATCTCTGAGATACTTTATTAGGCAACACAACAGTTGAATGAGCAAATTACATTGACCTAACGTCAGGTATGAAGGTCACACCAAGGTCAAAACCAACCTGTTTTGTTACTCTTGGGTTTACTTTATGGGATAGTTTCTAGTGCTCATTTCGAGTTTATTGATAGCAGGAACTGCATTACGCATCTTCCATGGACTTCTTAGAGGTCAGAATAGGTCATTGACCTGAAATGACCCAGGTCAACATCTTGTTTTAGGAACATACTGTCTAGCGTAATCTTTGTCGCTTAGTCAAATACAAAACCCAAAGCAATCTTGCATGATTTTGGTCACCTTGACCTTCACAAAGTCAAACAGGATCACTGACCTTGAATGAGAATGTAACCTTTTACTTAGAAACGGTCATCTACGTTCTGGGGGCACTTTGGAGAGCCAACCTGGAACTTGACGTTGCTTGACCTTTTTGACCCGAAAGTCATTCCCAGGAACCTGAAACTTTGACCTAAGTGAGTTCACGTACAGGTCAACACACCCTGTAAATTTAGGTGCCTTTAGCTTTCTTAGTTTTTGAGATCTCAGGGTGGTCAAATTGTCCCCCTCCCCCACCCGAGCGAAGGGTTTCTAGCCGGCCACCCTGGTGCGTGTTAAATCGTGAATGTATTGCAAGTGCTTTTGTCAGGGTTTGTATTATCTGTCTGCCTGAAATGTATCACCGGCCACCTATCTTCCTATCGTTGCCTCAAAGGAATGCGTACGTTAAATTTTGTGTAACTTTTTTAGGTTTTACTAGATTTTCTTAATGCGTACCCGAATTCGTTTTTCATCTTGTTGCCCGCGCAAGACTGGAAAAGAGGTAGAGATGATCCCGAAGTCAGTCAGTTGGAATTAGAGAGAGAGACCAAAATTTCAATTTTCCCCGCAATACTGCTTAAAAATACGTAACAGAGTAACATTAGTTTCTTAAATGTATTAGTGGTGTACTCACTTAAATATAAACTACAATATTATGTTCACAAATATATAAGGAATATCTTCATGCAAGGATCAACTAACGCCTTCATCGAGCCACCTTCTTCTCGTACACTAATGACCGGGTTTTTGCCGCGAAGGAATTCAACATAAGGAAAAGGTCAACGGCGTGGAACCTTGAATAACGACTAAACATTTTTAAAATCTTACTTGCTGTGTAAGATGCGCCTGTCTGTTTGTCAGTTGTTTTTTTTTTGCCTTGGCCCGTCTGCACCCCATGCAGTCGGCAGGTGTTGCGCGGCGCACATTACCAATGGTATTTTTAACCCATTGGTTTTGCATGTGCGGCGCAAAAAATTAAGCCCCCCCCCAAAAATCAGCAAGTGGCCGTCAGAAGCAGAAGACATATCTCGGTAACGAGAAGTCGGAGTGTGTGGTGCCACGTGGCACGTATCACGCGCGCACGAGCTAGAAAGATAAAATTATTAACCATTTTCGGCGCTTTTTGTGGTTTGATTTGAGGCACATCTCGGCACCCATCACAGGTAGAGTCGGGAAGTATGTTTGAAAAGGTTGGCAAATTTATCGGTTTCAACGTCACTTGCATCACGAGTTTGTGTCACGCACTGATGTGAGGACATGATCGGGAATTCCGCGGATGTTGGCATTTGAAAAACGTCGCCGTACACGAGACGCTGCTGTTAAAACTGTGAGCATTTAGTCAACAAAAACTACACCAGCGCGAGCTTCTCTCTCTCTCCTCTCCCCTCTCCCCCTCCCCTCCCCCTCCCCCTCGCCCTCGCCCCGCCTCGCCCTCGCCCTCGCCCTCGCCCGCCCTCGCCCTCGCCCTCGCCCCTCGCCCTCGCCCTCGCCCTCGCCCTCGCCCTCGCCCTCGCCCTCGCCTCGCCCTCGCCCTCGCCCTCGCCCTCGCCCTCGCCCTCGCCCTCGCCCCTCGCCCTCGCCCTCGCCCTCGCCTCGCCCTCGCCCTCGCCCTCGCCCTCGCCTCGCCCTCGCCCTCGCCCTCGCCCTCGCCCTCGCCTCTCCTCGCCCTCGCCCTCGCGCCTCGCCCTCGCCCTCGCCCCCCTCTCCCTCGCCCTCGCCTCGCCCTCGCCCTCGCCCTCGCCCTCGCCCTCGCCCTCGCCCTCGCCCGCCCTGCCTCGCCCTCGCCCTCACCGCCCTCGCCTCGCCCTCGCCCTCCTCCCTCGCCCCTCGCCCAGCCCTCGCCTCGCCCTCGCCCTCGCCCTCGCCCTCGCCCTCGCCCTCGCCCTCGCCCTCGCCTCGCCTCGCCTCTCCCTCGCCCTCGCCCTCGCCCTCGCCCTCGCCCTCGCCTCTCGCCCTCGCCCCTCGCCCTCGCCCTCGCCCTCGCTCCTCGCCCTCGCTCCTCCTCGCCTCGCCCTCGCCCTCGCCCTCGCCCTCGCCCTCGCCCTCGCCCTCGCCCCCCTAGACCTAGACCCTCTCTCTCTCTCTCTCTCTCTCTCTCTCTCTCTCTCTCTCTCTCTCTCTCTCTCTTCTCTCTCTCTCTCTATCTCCTCTCTCTCTCTCTCTCTCTCTCTCTCTCTCTCTCTACACCCTGATGTAGACTTTTTATATGACTTTACTATTCTAATTTTTATGTATTCATAACCTAAACATTAATTTTTAATAAGCACATTTATATTTAGTATTTCGCCACCACAAAGTTTTAAAGCAGAATGGCTGACTGCACGTGAGCGTCCGTAATAAACCGCCGTCGCCAAGCTGCTTCGCCATCGGTAAAACAGGTTATTGGAAGTTGGCTTCTGCTCGTCTTGAGTACTCACCGGCTTGGTTACCTAGCGATGAGGCACGGCACCTGTGCACGCTATATCAATTTGCCTCGGGTTTTAATTGGCGCTGTGTCTATCTGTTTATGCTGCCACTTTGTAAAATTATTAGCATGGCCTCCCCAGCCTGTGCACAAGCTTGCCCCAAAAACAATGTATGACCCCAACAGTACGAGTGGCCAGCATCACTGTTTTGTCACTAAAAACGGCGATTGTCTCACACATGGTGACAGGGGGCTTTCGAAGGTTTACCGGCTTGACCGAATTAATATGTGATACTCAGCTGTCTTATGCTATGGGGCGAATCAAGAGTGATCTGGCATTAAATCTTGACGAGTCACTTATCGAAGTAAAGATAGGTTATTCTCAACAGGAAAATGTTTTTGAGTTGTCATGGTATCTCTTAACATCGGTTTCGGTCCAATCGTGAGGTGGACACTGATGTACATGATGTACATGATGATGTACATATGCGGGTTTCCTTCGCCAATTTCCCGGATCAGCGAGTGATGAGATGTACAATAAACTGATTGTGGAGCTCGAAGTAACAGTGAATCCACCTCAAACTGATCTCAACAGTCGACAAAGACGAAGCAGTCGAGTCACACTTGTCTTTCAACGGTTTGCTTAAGATGCGTTTGTCTGTGTGCCCCGTTTTGCGTAGCGTCGTGCGCGGCCAAACGGCAGGTCACTGCACGATGAAATTTGGACCCGACATGCCGGCGCACGAGGCGGCTTTGCACGGTTTTCCACGAGCCGTTCCTGTCCGTGTTCGGGCGTGGCACTTGGCGGAAAGCCGTTTGAGACCCCATCGGTTTTGTTCGGCTGGCTCGAAAATGCGACCGACGACAAAGCCGACAGGCAGCTGCTCAACACTAATGCCACATCCCGGCAACCAGTGGTCGCAGTGACAAGAAGTTGACCCGCTAAGCTGGTGACTGACCGGCGCGTGGCGTGGTCCCAAGCGCACGGTCGCACGTGTTACAGGTCACGTACACAGAAGCGGCCGAGGACAATTTGGTCGGTCTTTACATTTTTCGCATGTCATGCTGTACCTCGGCAGCCAGGTACGTGAAGGCTCAGTCCAAACTCCCAGCGTCGCCCGGCGAACCGCCGACGACTCGTGTGGCCAACACGAGTTTGTACCCCGCACGGTTGCGCCGGTAATCGTCGGGCAAGCCGGAAATGTCCGCATTTCGAAAAACGGCGCCAACTACCATATGCTGTCGTTAAAACTGGCCAGGGTCGCGGCTAAATTTCCATCGCCGAGTGCACCGATTCCTTGCCGATGTCTGCCGCCCATTTGTAAGCCATTCCGTGCATCGCTCCGTCCAACCATCAGCTTCACCTTAAGCGTTGCAATGTCACATTTCGTTGTCGCCAAAATGCCACCAGTTGACCGCCCCGTCGTCGACGGCCAGTACTTTATGTAAACGACTAAAGACGCATGCGCCGTATGTCGCCGACGTCGGGCAGCCATCATTCATTCAATCATACATTCATTCGTTGTGGCGAGAAACTAAGCCATGGTGACGATCAAATGCGTTACCAGAACTACTTGCTTTGAGAAATTCCAGAGAAACTCCGCGCATCCAGTGAAAAACGATTTGCAACGGGTACCATAGGTGGGTCTACGAAGTGCGAAATCCTTCAGCGAAGCTCTCTGCTACGGCAAAACAGCACTTCCACTAGCTTCGCGGAGTGTGTGCTGGAGTCCCTTAAGAGTCTCGCTACATCAACACATTGCAGCAGTATTGCCAGGTAGCAATGACGAAATTAGGGAGCTCTGGCATTTGCGACCGTAGCAAGGGCGGTTTTCTTAAGCTTCTGGAATGCAAAACAACGCTCCCACCGCATTGGAAATCTGAAGAGCAGCATTTAAACGTCCCCGGTGGACAGCGCGTCACACCCGGCCTCCGTCAGGCATCCCGGCAGCCAGAGCGGCAGCCAGAGCGGCAGCCAGAGTTCGGCTCGGCCAGGGAATCCTATGAATGATGTTATAGGAACTCCGTCGCTTAGCAAAGCGAGTGTGCAGACTTTTGTATGTAACCATTGAACAACAGTGCCACATTGCGCTCTAGTCCTGTGTCATGATCATGCACAGAACGCCTTTTTATATCATGTACACTGAACAGTTTCCCTTGACATGGTTTGCATAATAATGGGAAGCAGCCATTACTACTGTCATTGTATCACCGATGCAAATTCCACGACTTAATCGCATGTACGGCAACTTCATTTTCCTTCCACATCAGGAACACAACCCTCGACTACGAGCGCAAATTACCTGTTTTCCCACACTTTCTTTTCAGTTTGTGGGAACGCCGCACCAGGCTTATACTAGTTCGACAAAATGCGTTCGGTACATACTTTTTCAGGTCCCTGACAGTGATAGGCAGCTGCTCAGCCAGAATGCCCGTGACGTAGGTGTCGTCGATCCAGAAGAAAGGTATCACCGTGGACTGCATCACCAGAGCGCGCGCCACGTCTGGGGTCACCACGTACAGCCAGCCTGCAACACGTAACAACACTGGACATGACATCCATCATCGGATGCGACATACAAAGAAACACATGGCTGTCTTTCTCACGGCAAGCGGCCGTTTAGTTCGGGGAAATTGCGGCATGAATGCAGAAGAGTGCGGTGCTTAGGCTCCCTGCCAATCTGGACGTACAGCATGTGCCAGCGGCCTGACTGCTCACAGACACGTGGGGTCACTAGCGCGCTTTCTCTCCTCACGATATGCGCATGGAACCCGACTGCAGATAAGCACGGACGGCCGTTTAGCTCGGGGAAATTGGGGCACGAATGTAGCAGAGTGCGGCACTTAGGCTTGTTGCCAATCTGGACATACAGTGCATGCCAGCGACCTGACTCCTCACAGACACGTGGGGTCACTAGTGTGCTTCCTCTCCTCACGGTATGCCCATGGAACCCAACTGCAGATTAGCACGTTCACGTCCGCCAGACCGCATTCCTATCGCCGTGCATCCCGTGAGGGCGGCCCCCTCCTGGCTATTCAGTTTGCAGCATCCCATGCGTCCCATCTGGCAGCACCAGTCTGGCAGCAGCGATCGTTGTGCTCGCGTTTGCAGCCGGTTGCAGAAACTACACAGAAAGGGAGGTCACCACCAGACTCGGCAGACGTGCCGTTCCCTTCCCCCTCCCCTCGCCGGACAAGGCCCCCACAGGTCATGATTATTTGAAGAGTTCAGATCACTGAAGCCAAACCATGGGAGTGTCAGAGATGGCGTGCACTGCATCGGACTGCTGTCACAAACGGCAGCACATGTGACCTCTTTTTTGGCGGTAAAACTAGGTTAGTAGAATACAAAACTATGTGCCCATTCTCATCTTGGAAACAATGTATCCGCACAATGAGAAACGCGATATTGCACGGCCTCCGCTTCAGGCATGACATTGGTGTGACGACATTTGTTTGCCGGAGCGTGTGTGACCCATGACATACCGCACACAACCATCACTAAACACGCTAACTGGTAAGCGCGTGACCCTTTCGCACCCCATCACGTGTTCTCAAGAACAACACGGTTACAATGACGCGAGTGACGTTGCTTGCAGCCAGCCGTGGTGACCTTAAGCGCTCCCCTGCATCGCATGCCTAGTAGTTTTCCAATGCCAGACAATTGATTGCGTGTTGTGGCTCCAGAACCGGTGTGCTGCTGCGCTGGGAAGCCAAGTAGCAGCCCATCGTTTGGTTGGTGCGAGACGTTGTCCTATCTGGACTCGACGGACGGTCGTTTTGTCTGGACCTGATCGACAGTCTGTTCTATGTGGACCTGATCGACAGTCTGTTCTCTCCGAAACCTGATCGACAGTCTGTTTTGCCTGGACCTGATCGACAGTCTATATATATATATATATATATATATATATATATATATATATATATATATATATATGTGCATACATATGTGCATACGACTGTTATGATTTTTGAGGCAAGTAAATCGTTAATATTTCGTGCATTGAAGGGCATGAGCGTTCTTTCTATGGAACCACGCTCCATTTTACAAGATACATCCAAATCTAAAAGGCGTTCGCTTCCGCCCAAGTAACAACATGACGCCGTGCGGCCAGACGTTCCGTCGATCCCTTGCTGCAGCGCCTGCCGGAGTTCACGGGCAGCGTTGGAAGTATGCCTCACCTGACAGGTATGGAGGGTACACGTCCCGCGGCCACTCCTCCTGCGACACAATCCACTTGGACCTTTTGCGAAAAGGAGCGGCTTCGTGGAAGATGTTGCCACCGATGTAGCCGGTGTCCGGGATGAAGTGGAGCATTTTAAGCAGCTCGAAGATGTTGTATACAATATCGTCGTCCATCTTGATGATATACCTGGAGCCAAACGAACACAGGGACCTGATACGGTTCTTCAAGCCCGGCCCCACAAGCAGATGTTGAACCTATTACTAAATATATATATATATATATATATATATATATATATATATACATGTTTGTGTGTATACTATGTTAGTACATATACATATTAGTACATAAATATATACCAATAACAGCATAGGGTCGGCGAGTTGTTACCTCGCTACAGTATGATCACGCCGTGATTGCCATGAACCCGCTGCATTTCACCGCGCCGAGTGTGTTACTTTCGCCGCCTGTTTTCGCTGCACTAGAATGGGTGGTACTTGAGCTGTACGTCAGGGTGACCCTGCCAGACGCCATCGTGCGGATTATTTTAGCGCGCCCCAGAGGCCCTCCACTGGACATGGCTGAGGCACACTTTACCGTTGCGTCCCACCACGCGCTCGCTAGCGCTGCGGTGCAGCTGGTTCGCCCAAACTGCATTATGGGTAGCTGCCAGGCGTGGCCGAAAGACCCGTCACATGGCGGGCGGCGCCGGTACAGATAAGGAAACAATGCTTTCGTAAGGCACTGCCCTCGACAGAGTTCGCCGTCCATGTCGACACGGCTGTGACAGATCACAGCACGTGACGTCACTGTGGCGGAGTCACGACCCAGACGAGTCCTTCCCGCGGCATCTTGCTTTGGGTGCGGAGCCGCACGTCAGAAGCGACTCCATCTAGGTTGATGGAGAGTCCCTTGATCGCCGGCATGTGAGGCCCATCAAACAGGGAACAGCTTTGTCGTCCACGTCGACGTCTAATTTCATGCGCATGCGCATCAGGACGCTGCGCAGCTGCCGGATCCGTGTTTTTCTACGCTGCCATTGGCATCAATGACATCCAGGGCCTTGCTTCCGGTCTTATGCCGCTGACCAGGGCCTTGCTTCCGGTCTTATGCCGCTGACCAGGGCCTTGCTTCCGGTCTTATGCCGCTGACCAGTTTCTTTCAGCAGTTTTGCACGCCGCTTGTCTTATACGAAACTCGCGGGCAAACAAAATAAAAAAGACAACAATGCAAAAAGACACTAGAATACGCCGCCCTTGTTCGCAACAGAATACCGCAATTCTAGCTTTTTTGCAGTCGTGATCAGTTAAGCAGGGCACCCGCCTCACGGCCTTATGTTCCCGCCTCACACACTTATGTTCCCGCCTCACACCCTTATGTTCCCGCCTCACACCCCTATGCTCCCGCCTCACGCCCTTATGTTCCCGACTCACTCCCTTGTGTTCCCGTCTCACGCTCTTACGTTCTGGAGCTGCATTCTTCCCTTCATTGCACTCTAATGATGGTACTTACCCAGGGGTTTCACTTTTCAAAATCGGTTACAGAGAGAGGGGCTGAGTCAGTAAAGCTGACCTAACCTGCTCCCAAATCCTCATTGCGGCCACTTTGTTCTGCATCACTGATACCAAAATAAAACATCAAAAGAGCGGGCGGTTTCAAATAGTTTTGATGGTGAGGAATGACTTCTCATTCGAGGCCAATGTGATAGTGATAATGATTATATGCAAATGATGATGATGTTGATAGTGATTCGTTTAGGCACCTTGTGTATCCGCAGTTCAGACAACCGCTGCATTTCTTGGGCTTCGTATTCCCCTTTTACTCATATGTATTGGGAGGGGGGGGGGGGCAAAAGAGCACTGGGGGGCTCAACTTAGCATTGCGGGGGGCCTCAGCCCTTCCGAGAGTGTACAATGTGACACCCCTGAAAGTGTACAATGTGACACCCCTGAAAGTGTACAATGTGACACCCCTGTAGATAGCGCAAGCCGGCTGCTCTAGACTTGGCTGTTCTAGACTTGTTCTAGACTTGGTGCGGGATGAATCAAGTCCGCTATCCTGTACGCAGTGCTCTGGTCAACCTATTTTGCGACCACAGTTACATAATGGTGACTGGAAAGGCTCCACACGATGAGTAAAATTTACAACGTAGATTAATAGCATTTGGCTTGCTTGTGATCAACAGAATCATTTTCCAGTACGTAAGAAAACTATTTCGATGGGCTTATCGCTGTAAATCAAGCCTGCAGCTCGTCTGAGCACTGTGCTCCAGTTTTCATCCGTTGGCATCGTCCGCGCCCAGCGCTGAGAGACGAGGCGCGGTTAGTCAGGAAAATCATCAGCGAACGGATCAGCTCAGCACTTAAGCGTTCTGGACAGTGGTGATAGCGGTGACATGGGGCTTGAGTCAATGGCAGCTACACCAGGGGCCTGAGTCAGTGGCAGCCACACCAGGGGCTTGAGTCGGTGGCAGCCACACCAGGGGCCTGAGTCAGTGGCAGCCACACCAGGGGCCTGAGTCAGTGGCAGCCACACCAGGGGCCTGAGTCGATGGCAGCCACACCAGGGGCCTGAGTCGATGGCAGCCACACCAGGGGCCTGAGCCAGTGGCAGCCACACCAGGGGCCTGAGTCAATGGCAGCTACACCAGGGGCCTGAGTCGATGGCAGCCACATACGGGGCCTGCTTAGCCTGGGGAGCATCACCGGCTTCGTTGGCTGGGGACTGATGTAGCTCTGTCAGCGCAAGCGACCTGGTTAGTGAGGGGCCATAGCAGCAGGACAGAGGGCCGAAGGTATCATGGCGAGGAAAGAACGCTACCACTATCATAAAAGTCCCTTGTCGCATGACTAGAACTTCTGCCGTTGGATAGTTTGGCGCTGCAGACGCTTCAACAGTGTAATAATCACTTAGTTCATTTTCGATTCACGCCGTACTAAACGGAGCCACCGCATTTCAGCGAGGCTGCGCCACCCACCCAACAGAGTCTGAGGCCGCCTCTACGTCAACAAGGAGCGCGGCCGCTTCCCATCCCCTTCCCCTCACTCGCACATCTGTAAAGAGCCGGCCCTGCCCCACCCGCGGCCGGCGAGCCGGTCCCGAGCGCTCCTCTGGCGCCGCCGCTGCAGAGGCGGCGTCTTGGCCGCGTGGCGGCGGCTATTCCTGGCGCGGGTCGCCGCCCCTCCCCCCCCCCCCCCCCCCCCCTCCCTCTCCCTCTCCTGCGGGCGAGACCCGTCTCTCCCGGACTGTGACAGGGCATCCCGGTCTGTGTGAGAGCAGGCGGCTGCAGTTCTGAGCACCTGTTCCGGTATTTCTGCCCACGCCCAGCGCCAACCAGCCGCTCCCCGCAGCCGGAACGACTGGAGGTTGACCCTGCCGCAGCGGGCACACGACGTCAGCGGCGGTGGAGGGTGAGGCTTCAGCCGTTGCGTGGACCCTGCATATTATATATGTATATATATATATATATATATATATATATATATATATATATAACGAAACATTATCTCATGCATCTTAATATCTTACAATATGCCTTTTTCACTACAGCTGCGTAATGGCGATTCCTCAAGCCGATCCTGTTGTTATCCGCGAAACAACCGTCAGAGAATGGCCAGCTGGTGGCCACTTCACATTGTGGAAAATAACCAGTGCACAGCACCACGTTCGTTACGCGAAGCAGCCCACAGACCTGTTTTGCACGACCCGTGGGTTCCCGGAAGGCCAGGGGGGTGATAAAACCCAGACGACTGAAGAAGCAGAACTGGGTGAGTAGGTCAGCAGAGTATGAGCCCTTACAGGCCAAAGCCGGGGAGGAAGACTTCAGGTGGAGAAGGAAGATGCCTTGTACGACATGACTCATGTGTTTGCACCCGCGGCTGATAAGCATACTTCAAGGTCACAAGGCTGGCAATATCAAATCAAAAGAGCTCTTCAACATTGTCTTTACACGGGCTGCTCCAATAGTTGACATTTAGCTGTTGGTATTTAGTTGTTCACAATAGCTGTTTTGAAAATAATGCAGATTATCAAATTAGCCAAAAAGGCCAGAGACCACAGTATGAAGCGAGCAGCGTTGGTTGGCCACTTAAGAATGGCCAGTCCGGCGGAGGCCACCCACCCAACATTGGGTTCACCAAGGAGCCGCTTCTGAGAGCACGCGGACACCAGATGCGTTCGAGGACAGGTGTGGGCTGCGTGTTTATCGGGACCGTTGTCCGTTCGGGACCGTTTATCGGGGCCGTTGTCCGTTCGGGGCCGTTTATCGGGACCGCTGTCCGTTCGGGACCGTTTATCGGGGCCGGTGTCCGTTCCGCATTTTTTGCCGCCTGTTTTGCATCAATCAGGCGTTTGTTACACTTATGTCAACGTTTGAAGCGGGGGGGGGGGGAGGGGTCGGTGAGATACGGACCCCAGAACTCTGGGCCAGTCTCAGCAACTTAAGTAAGTCAGGCCGTTTTTTGTGCTTTTCGTTCACAAAAATAGCACGAAAGCCAATTGGAGTCCACTAAAGTTCGATGCGCCAAACGTGCAAATATAGTCCGACACAACGGCAGCAATAACAAAGGTTGGGGGCAGGCTATAGAAAAATCATTTTTGTTTGTAATATCTTCCAACTTGATACCGATTGCCCGGTAGAGTGGAGCGTGCTATCCTGAATTTAGTTATCTTGCGCGGGGCAAAGCCCCGAGAACGGCGGATCGATGCGTTGCAGCGTAGGCCGGCCACCAATGACGGCGACAACTGGCGCCCAATCAATGGTCGATGGCGAAGTGGAACGACACAGCCCCGCTACCCTCCCCACTCGTCGGGCCCCCTCCCCCCAGCTACGATCATTGGGCGGCTGACCGACAGCACCCGAGGTACATTTCCCATGCGAGATGGAGCGTTTCCCAACGCATTAGCGCGTCCTTGGTACCCTTCTCAAGTAATAAAGATTGCTGAACGGCAAACAGGCTGCTTTATGCCAGCTCATGGGTATAGCCAAATATATTCTTATTCCGAAATGGATGCAACTGCTCTCATTCGCGTACTAACCACATTGTATATGATGTGCCCGTGAGGATGTACGCAATGACAAGACAAGACAATGCGCGCACCACACCAAACGTTAGGGCAAATGCTTTGCAAAACTTTCGGTGACTTTCGGTGACAAAACTTTCTTTGTGCGATTTTCAATGCTTTCCTTCACGATGCGACCTTGACCACCAATGATACATACGTGCCTGTCAACGGGCATTAGTCACTGGGCACGCATCACTACCAACGCGGTCCACTGCAAGCCGCGATCTATGACCTGTTATGACATGAACGAACACCGGACCTGCAGGCACCATGTTTGTCCGGCCAGAGCCTGGTGGCTATCGGCATCAACAGAAAGATGACACGGCGGCACCTCTGAAGCCCATCACGTCTGCCGGAGACCTAGGAGACGGACAGGGCTCACTCCGACCCACCTCGCTTGAGGGCAGAACGTGCCGGCCCAATCCAGCGCCATGATGTGCTTGTAGGTAAGGTTGTGGTAGGAGTCGTGGAAGTTTCCTTGCACCACGTCCTTGTACTTGGCATTCTCCTCGGCAACGGTGCTCTGCAACGCACCACCGCCAATTGTCATTCAAGAGTCTGGGCGTGCTGCAGGCGTGCTGCTAGACACTTCGTTGGGAAAGAAGTGACAGTGCTGTGGTGTAACCACAATGTTCATGAAGTTCGAGCACAAATTCGGTGATATTCACGACGCTGAAAGCAGGCAGTTAGTTGACGGCATCAACTAATTATAGCCAAACATTTATCAAGCAGCCGTCACGTCTGCGCTACTTAGAAAGCAATGCTTCTGACCCGAAATGAATAGATAATTAGAGGAGTTGTCTACACAATACTACTCTTTTTCTCAGATGCCGCAGAAAACAAAACTTCAATGACTACCGCAGCACAAGTTCACGAGCCCTACGTCACGTGCCACGAGTCGTTCACGCGTTCGCTCCACTGTTACTTTCAGAACGAACGCCCATCCACACTTCGCCAACCAACGGAAACGGAAACGAACGTGAGCGAACGGCCGGAGATAGGCCTGGGCTCGATCCCGCCCTGGCCGTGCGCCTGCGGTGTCCGACCGGCGCACCTGGGAGATGACTGTCTCCGACTCCTTCAGCTTCTGCGAGGCGTCCGCCAGCATGAAGGCGCGGCGAACGCCGAGCCGTCGCAGCAGCGCTTCTGGCAGTGAGTCGCGAATGGCGTTGCGAACCTCCGGGTGTCGCGTGTCCGAGTGCACCACCACCACGGCGTCGACGGCGCCGGCGCCGCACACGTCATTGTTGAGCAGGTACTCGAATGAGTCGTGGTAGGGGATAATGGGTCCGTCGCGCGGCGCCGAGCTGATGGGCAGCGGCATCAGCACCGGCTCGTGGCTGCTCCGCTGCATCACGCAGAGCAGCATCACCAGTGCGCTAGCAGCGACGAGCAGGTACCACGGGCGCGTCTTCAGGGCCATGTCTCTCAGCAACACGCAAAGCAGACGGCGAACGTCAGCCAGCGCCTTACCGAGCAGCCTGTGCAGCAGACAACAAACGTCAGCCGGCCGCCAGGGAACGGCGCTTCAGAGGCGGCGTCGCCCGCGAACACGCACACGCACACGCGCACACACGTGACCTAGCGGGCATAATGGGCGGTAGCTGTACACACAAGCATCCGGGATTCTCATCGCCCTCCTTGCCCTCTTAACAATGGCTACCAACGATAGGCGTGGAAGTCACATGAGGGTTTATGCAGGCACCATGTTAACCAATTTTTCTGACTCCTGACCAACCATCTACAAAAGGTCTCTGTCGTTAAAATGATAAATCATTCACAAAAATGTCTAACCGATAAATACCAAACCAGGGAAAACTGGCATGTGACCAGCTTCTCAAAGAAAAAGCACGATCTTAACCCGGGTTATTAAGGGAATGTTCCACATTTGCTTTACAAGACAGCACTGTTAGCTTTATTCCTCTCAGACTAACCTGGTGCACCCAGGAGATGACTCTCTCCGACTCCTTTGATAGATAGACAGATAGATACAGATAATGTTTCGGCTACATGCCTTTGTCGAAGCGAATATCCATATCATAATCAATGAAATTCTAGAATTTCAGCGTGACTTTTTGTGCGGTACGGCTAGGTGGGGCGCATCATCATATCAAACGTTAGACGTGATCCGACCGCCGGACGTCGACGGTGCGTGCACAGTGCGCCACTGGTTTAACACACGCTCAAATCGACCCTCCGAAGGTTTTTCCAGAATGGTTTCCGAACGGCGAGGCGTAGCCGCGCCAAATGTTGCATAGCTGTAGAAAATTGAATAGCGGATCGTTTGACATAAACAATTTAGGTGTACCTTGCAAGGTCGCTGACCTGCGGCAGGTCAAAGTCAGGCCATGGTTCCAGCGAAGGCAACTTCTAGGGAATCCTTCAATCTGATCCAACAACGGAGTGTTAGACGAAGCCATACATCTCTGAGATGCTTTATTATGCAACACAGCAGTTGAATGAGCAAATTAAATTGACCTAAGGTCAGGTATGAAGGTCACACCAAGGTCAAAACCAACCTGTTTTGTTCCTCTAGGGCTTGCTGTATGGGATAGTTTCTGGTGCTCATTTCGAGTTAATTGATACCAGGAACCACATTATACATCGTCCATTGACTTCTTAGAGGTCAGAAAATGTCATTGACCTAGGATGACCCGGGCCAACATTTTGTTTTAGGAACATACTGCATAGCGTAATCTTTGTCGCTTGTTCAAATGCAAAACTCAGGACAGTCTTGTATTATTTTTGTCACCATAGCCTTCACAAGGTCAAACAAGGTCACTGACCTCAAATGGACTTGCGACCTTTTGCTTAGAAGTACTTGTCTAGGTGCTGGGTGCACTTTTGAGACCAATCTTGATTTGACGTTTGACCTTATTAAACCTGAAGCTCATGACCTAGGGAGCTCGAATTCTGACTTAATTGAGTACGCGTATAGGTCAAGACACCCGGTAAATTTGGTGCTTCTAGCTTTCTTAGTTCTCGGGATCTCTGAGGGGGAGGGTCAAATTGACCCCCCCCCCACAAAGACACTCAATTCACAGGGTGTGTTGGCCTGTACTCTCTGAACTCTGTGAACTCTCTTGGGTCAGAGTTTGAGATTCCTGGCTTATGACTTTCTGGTCAAAAAAGGTCAAACATGGTCAAACTCCAGGCTGCTCTCCATAGTGCCCCCGAACCTAGATACCTGTTCTAAGCAAAAGGCCAAGCGCTCTTTTCGGGTTTGGCCTTCAGAAGGTCATTGTGGCCAAAATAATATAGGTCTGCTTTGATTTTTGCATTGTGATAAGGGACAACGACTACGTTAGACAGTATGTTACAACAACAAAATGCTTGTCCGGGTCATTCTAGGTCAGTGACCTATTCTGACCTTTGAAAAGTTCATGAAGTATGTATTATGCGGTCCCTGCTATCAATAAACTCGAAATGAGCACCAGAAACTACCTTCACAGCAGCCTCTAGCGTCCTAAAATCGGTTGGTTCTGACCTTGGTCTGACTCTCATACCGGACTCCAAGTCAGTGGAATTTGTTCATTCAATTGTTATATTGCCTTAGAAGCTATCTCAGAGATCTATGGCTTCGTCTAACACTTCGTTGTTGCATCGGATTGAGCGATTCCTTAGACATTAACTTCGCCGAATCCATGACCTGAATCCATGACGGAAAACCTTCGGGGATCAAATCGAACCCCTCCTGGGCGCGTGTTAACACGCAAAACGCGAAATTCGAAAGTTGCCAAAAATCGCCGAAATGTTTGGCAAAACGCGGCTGGCAGCTGCGCAACGGGTGTTCATAACGGAATGGAATTAGCACCTATAGACGAGAAAGAAACGGACAATCGTGCAGACAAGCCGCGAATCCACGCTTGCTCAGGTACATGCGCGGTCGTGCGGAAACCACAGACTCGACGGTTTTGAGGCATTTTTCACGAGTTGTGTCAGATTTAGGCAACCAGGGAAAATAACGACGAGAAAACACCTACACCCTGCAGGCGCGTGGACCGTCTACAATCACCCAAACAGCCCAACACATTCAGGCCCACAGCGACGCAAGCGGACGACAGGGAAGAGGCCCATGTCGCGTTTTACAAGCACAATCTCGAATGCAGTCCGCTGGCGTCTACACCCAGCGAGCTCGAACCGTAAAGGTGACACTGACGCAAAGCCTCACTCACGGTGACCAATATCCACTCGAAACATTTCCACATGTGCCATCAGTTTGGTTGTGAACCTCCCACACGTCCGACATTGCACAAGTCGCTGCCGTCGGCGCCGCGAACCGCCGCGCTTATTTGCCGAAAAATCGTCGACTTTGCGATGGCCTGGAAGTCTGGGTTTTTGGTCGGTGGTCTTCCGCACGCCAAATATTTTGGCGCATCAATGAACATGCAGCAGACAGGGACTAGCTACACAGGGCAAAGGCGATTGTAGTGAGACGACAGCAAAGTTCCAGCTAGGCCCTGCACCTGTTTCTTCGCGCAGCTGGCTTTACTCATGCCTTCGGATGGCAAAGCCGAATTGACTTATTCACATATGGCGTAGGCAACACGCCAATGCATCGGCTAGTGTGCGGGGCTATTCGGCAGCCCGAACCACAGCGGTGCGGAAAAAATGACTGAGACGCAAAAACGTGTGAGCACACCTTGCTGTTCTACAGTAGCGGTCTAAAGCAGCTACTCAACCCCCCTCCCTCCCCCCCCCCGACCAGCACACAGGGTCCTCTGCCTGGCATTGGATGCCCCTGGATACGACCTCCGAAAGGTCTTTCAAGCCTGACCCTCAAATCAGACTCTTAATCGCAGGCCCCGAGGAGCCCGAAGAATCATCAGTGCCTAAGGCGAATGGGGTGTGCGGGGGGGGGGGGGGTGGGGGACGTGCCCCCTGTGCTTCCTGCCTGCGCCGCTGTACGTGATAAACAGAACCACGTGTTGATGCTATGTGTGGATCTGTGCAGATTGATGATGAACTGGGGACATGATTTGGCAGCAATGTTGTGCGCTATTGATAAGTTCGGTTAAGTCAGCTATCTCCCACTTATCAGCTTCTTACTGTTCAGTTTAATCTCAAGATGCTGCCCACATAGAGAAGCTTCGTTTTGTACATCAAGTACATAATGGCATATAGCAAGCGCATAGCGCCTGTGCTTCCTACACATATGCCGGGTATTGGAGATGGGACAGTCAGACATCAGCTTCCAGAGCTTTAAGAAACTTAAAAAATTAACGTGACCTGCCACTGAACACTGACAAATGGGACATTTACGGACTCAAACATAAGCCTCTTGACTTACTGATGGTTGGGAACAAATTTATATTATGTGACTGATTACTGGCCACAGGCTTCTCTGTTGTTTTTATGTTGCCAACTATTGCTTACGGGGTAGCGATCCACAAGTTGTGTGCAGCTGTGTTATTCATGTGCATGCGATATTAGAGTTAACTTATTTGTCGTAAGGGGCTATTAAATTACCGTTTATTGCACACCAGCCTGCTTTCACCCTGGGTTAACTCTCTAGGCAACATAACTCGCACGGACACAGACAGCATAAAGCTATTTATTGTCCGAACCACACAGATTTCTCTGCATCCACCCCGAGGGCACAGCCATGCCCAGGGTAACTGGAACACTTGCATGACCATCGCGTGACGAGTGGTCGTTACTGGTGACGATCTCGCCTGCAACTGGCTGCACGAGGATGCCAAGCAGCGTGTTCGCTGATTTAATTACTTGCTACATCGTATTGCTCATCCAGCTTGCACCTGCATCAAGGTGACCCGCTTGCCCAGGGAATGAGAACAACTGCTGAAGTGGTTATCCCCGACTCTCGGATCCAACCAGATCCAACCAGATCCAACACACGGCCGTCGTCCCTGGGCACTGCAGTGACATCACCTGGTCACCTCATCAACACCGATATGTTGATATAACGTGCAGACAGCGAGCCAAAACGGGCGGACAAGATCCCCGCGGCGTGAACCGACCCGGAACCAGCCACGGCCTGACCCGCCCGGCCAACCTCATTGCTAATGCAGCGAGCGACCTGTACATGGCAATAAAGTGTCTTGCAGGCCCTACCCATCAGCTGCTCTGCACATCAGCAATCTTTCTGGGTTAATGGGTGGTCTGAGCTTGGTGGTAACCGGTTGCGATGGGGCACCGGGTGAATGGCCAGTCGGTCCGAACTTCGCACCGCTGCCGAGTCTGGCGGATGCCAACATTAAGAATGCACGTGGTGTACCGGATGGTGCGAGCACGACCATGTGACGAGCCGTAGAAAACACATGAGGTACAACAGCTTATGTGCCATTTGCTACGAAATCCTGCCTCCGCCAGCACTTCATACGGTTGCGCACTAGTGCACGACGATCCTAGTTGTGATCTTGTATAATCGTTCTCTGATGCCTGAGTGTCTCTTACGTCCAACAGTGTAATCAATACTACTGCCTAATGTGCTCTACTGCACCACTCGCGTAAGCGCAGCGGGAGCTACACCGCTTTCTTATTTGTTTATTTTCGATTATGGACATGAAGCTGTAGATGATATGACGAGTGGATTGGCGCATAAACGGAGCGCTTAAATCTGAGCGTCTCTCCCAACAATAACAAATGTAGTCATCGCCGCCAGGGAACCCACGACCGACAGCTCACTAGTCTGATCTGCAAGCCGACGCGGGTCAGGCGTCCGCCGCCGCTCCGGTTTACACATGTAGCCGTCTCGGGACGGCGGCGGACGCCCGGCCCGGCAACGCCACCCAGTGGCCCGTCTGCTGCCCGCGCCCGCTGGGAGTTTTTAAGCGAATCGTTTGGTCTGAATAAGGAAAGCTGGCGAAATTTTTGCTATCTGCTGCCAGTGCAACTTTGTAAACCGTTTCCTCTGAGATAGATTGTTTGAGTGAGTTGCTCTTTTGTTGTGAGCTGTTGTGAGTTGCTGAGTTGTTCATTGTGAGTGAGCTCAGAAAAGTTTGGAATGATGCGATTTGTTTTACGTAGCATTAAAATCCTGATTTCAATAGCACTGAAATTCTGATTTAGCAAAGACAGTTCAATACAAGGTGTTAAGGGTTTTCAAATGGATACCCACACAAGCAAGGGGGACTAGGTGTAGCTGGATTTTGAATTTCGAACATGTGAACATCAAGGTCTGACATTTCCAATCTCAGTCCAGTATCCAGGATGTTACCATGCCTGAGAGGCTATACCATGCCATGGCTGTAATACATTGGAGGCGCAGCCGCACTGCAGCGCTAGTACATTTGCCGTTTCAAGGAACGAAAAGACTGGAGAGACGACACTTCAAGCGAGAGTTGGTTCCATCTGCTCGTGGTCAAGGAATGATGAGACAGTCAGCCCATTCTCAGATGGAGCCTTGGCATGTTGAGGCTCTGTTCGGTGGTGATGTGATTGTCATTGCATTGCGTAGTGGACGTGCTGTTGCAAGTGCTCATGTGTCAGGTAGAAGTGCAGTGACGTTTTTTGGCGGTTGATGTTGGTTGTGCATGAGGGCGCAGGACAGCGTTAGTTTGTGTACTTTTCCTCCTGACTTGAGAGTGTTCCATCCAAAATCGTCCAATATTGCGCGAGTGTGTGTGTTGTAGAGTGCACCGGTAATAAGTCTCACTTCTCTGTACTGTAATCTGTCAAGTGCAAGAGAGTCGCTGGTTGGCAAAAGTTTGGCATATACTACGTCTCAATAATCAGACAAAGGAAGAATGTAAACCGTGTACATATCGTTGAGAATACGTCGAGGCAAAAGTCGTGATAGCGGGTACAGAGGCCCACGGGCGCAACTGATTCTGGAGATGGTGCCATTAGTGTGCTGATGAAAGCGCAAGTCAGTAGATATCATCAGGCCAAGGAGTTTATGGCTTGTGACACGAAGGATTTGTTAGCCATCAAAAGTCAGCCGCGGTGGGCTATGTGCGTTACTGTTGGTGAATGTTTGCTGAATTGTTTTCGTGGCGTTGAACGTGATGAGCCAGTCTTTACCAAACAGTTGTATACTTTGCAACTCGCGTTAGAGTGCCGCTTGTGCGGTCACTGGGTCGTGTGATTGTGCTGTGCATAGTGAGGCATCGTCGGAAAAGAACAATATGTCGTTGTCAGTCCTGTCGGCTAGGTCGTTAAAATCTGTACACGCAAGGAGAGGCCCCAGAACCAAACCCTGCAGGCGTCCAGAATGTGCTATCATAGGGATGCTTAAACTGTTGCCTGTCTTGACTACCTCTTTGCGGCCTGACAGATATGATTCTAGCCAATTTAGGAGAGTTCTTGAGACACCGCAATAATTCTCGCACTTGAGTAGAAGGCTTCTATGCCATATCTTGTTAAATCATTTACTTGTGTTCAAGTAGATGCCTGAAAAGTAACTGCCTCAGTCCAACGCTAAATAGATTGTTAATTAAAAATAAGCAGATTTAGCACGGCTTATTTTGGACGGTATCCTTTTTGTTTCTAAGAGAGCAGCCCACTCTCAGTTATGTGTTAATAGGTACTGTTAGAGATAATCATTTCAAGAGTCTTTGTCACAAAAGGAAGTTAACTGATTGGTCTGTAATTAGCAGGATCCGAGCTTGACACTTTGTTTTTTTTAAATGGGATGAACCTTTGCTTCTTTTCAGGTGAAAGAAAAACGCTCCGGCTTAGAGATATGCTTAACAGTCAAATGAATGGAGTCTATATGAATATGACAGTCATTTTTAAAAGTTTACCGGAGATTGCTAGAACCGCATGATTTGTTTGGATCGAAGGAGTTGAGTGCTGCTCAGCACTTCGTCCTCTGTCATAGTTATGCTATCTAACGTGGGTGGTGGATCCGCACGCGCGGTCTCCTGGACAAGCAGGTCGTCAGTTGCGAGTTGTGACTGCCTGATGAAAAAGTTACCTGGTAGGTTCGTTTCATCTGAGTATTCTGTCAATGGCATTGCATCAAATCCTCCTAGCGGTGGCACTGTCTCAGCTTGTAACCGTCCTATCATTTGTTAAGGAATGTGATGGTTCACGTGTGGGTTTTGCTTTACATGCAGAGGTTGTTCGTTTGATGTTGCAAGTGGTTCTTCGTAAGTTGTCTGATCATACGTGTGGTCAGATTTCTTCGTTGCCGCCCGCGGTCCCAGCGATCATCAGTCTTATACCTCTGAGAAATTCTGAAGTCCGTCTATTTTCCTCATCTCTCCCCTTGGTGCAGCATTGACCCAAGGTTTGTCACAGTCCCTCATTCTAATAATCTTTATTGGGACGGCTTCAGCAGCTGTTGTGAGCATGATCTGAGTGAACTTATTTGTGGCTGAGCCACTATCGTGGTCAAGTACTCTGTCCCAGTCAGTGAGGAGAACCCCGCTGCCTGCAGTGATGTTTGTGTTAGATGTCAGTATCAAGTCTCGCTCGTTGGCTGTGTTTTACGTAATGCATGTTGGCTTATCAATGGGCTGAGTCAGATTGAGTGAGCCAACTGTGTATTCTAGACTGACTTTAGAGAAAAGATATGGCTGGGTTTAGTAGAGTGAACTTGACTGAGACAGTTGTTGCAGTATTGAAATCTCCCAATATCAATATAGATGTGGGGTTATCTTCCTGTGCGATACCAACATCATCTAACCAGGTATCTAAGAAGTCTGTCAACTGGCTGCTGGAGAGATTGGTTGGCACATAGACACAGCAAACCATAATAAATTATGATTTGAACTTAGTGGACCAAATCCATTTAGCTCATTCCAGTTAAACATCCCGTAGTCTTTTTGCAGCGAGTGTTTGTAAACTTTACTGCTCCTCCAATTACATATCGATCCCCGTGCTTTGTCAACGCGGTGAGGCAGCCGCACAATTGTACAAGCTAGGATGGAACTGCGAGTCAAGTTTGGTTTCAGTCAGAAGCAGGAGGTCAACGCTGTTGTATGTGATGAAGGGAGCAAGCTCGTCTAGGCGTCCTGGAGATGTCATGTTGTTCATGTTGACATGCGGCATTGTGACATTCTTGGTTGCTGGAGGTCCTGGGTTGACTTCCAGTCCACTGATTATTAACCACATCTCAATGTCAGAATAAAGCCTTAAGTAACACTTTTGAACATATGTGCACAGGAGCTGAGCAAGTTAAGGTAAGATGTGTGCTTGTAAGGGGATAGTGGGTGAAAATTGGATAATGTCACGTCATAAGGGTTGAAAAGGATATGGAAAATGCACCAGCAACTGCCGAGCAGCTCGCCTCCATTGTCCCAGCCGAAAAGGTTGACTGAATGTTGTCAGAAAAAAGCCCCTGGCAGCAGCAAAGTAGCTTTGGCAGCAGGCGTGCAGAAGCATCCCGTAACCAGTAGCAAGTGGGCAGCGATTTCAGGGTCGTACGAGTAACAGTGTAAACGATAAGGTAGATGCCATTAGACAAAAACCCTACAATGGGCAACAGAAAACAAATAAGCAAAATGGCTATTTTGACCATTTATCAAACATGGCTGTGTCACTGGGGCAGACACACCAGGCATGAACAGGTCACATTATGAGCTATGTAATCTCATCCAGCAGGACAACTACAGTCAACAAATGCAGATGCAGTCAAGAAAACACAAATATTCAGCAAAATATGCCTGATACTTTGAAATGATGACTGTGAGCATAAGTGAAAGAACTCAACCTACAACAAACAACCGTAATTCAGGTACACAGCACCATCAGCAACACAGCATCAAACACAACTTCCATGCCCGACTACCAAAACTCAGCAATAATAAACAACCACAATTCAGACAAACAGCAGCGCCAGCTGCACAGTATGGGACAAAACTACAATGCTCGACCATAGATGTTGCTGTCAACAACAGAAAACGGGTGGAAAACCAGCAAAACCGTATGAAACAAAGTTACCATGCTCGACTACCAAAACTCAGCAATAATAAACAACCACAATTCAGACAAACAGCAGCGCCAGCTGCACAGTATGGGACAAAACTACAATGCTCGACCACAGATGTTGCTGTCAACAACAGAAAACGGGTGGAAAACCAGCAAAACCGTATGAAACAAAGCTACCATGCTCGACTACCAAAACTCAGCAATAATAAACAACCACGATTCAGATATATAGCAGCACCAGCTGCATAGTACGGAACAAAACTACAATGTTCGGCGATAAATGTCGCTGTCAACAACAGAAAACCGAAGGTGTTTTTAAAAGGTATTTTTCGACAAGAGCGTAAAGGAGTCTTCGAGAGTAGGATTATTGTCAGCGCCATCCGAGGAAGGCTGGCTTTACCGCAGTTCAGCGGTCAGCGCCATCCGAGGAAGGCTGGCTTTACAGCAGTTCAGCGGTCAGCGCCATCCGAGGAAGGCTGGCTTTACAGCAGTTCAGCGGTCAGCGCCATCCGAGGAAGGCTGGCTTTACAGCAGTTCAGCGGTCAGCGCCATCCGAGGAAGGCTGGCTTTACAGCAGTTCAGCGGTCAGCGCCATCCGAGGAAGGCTGGCTTTACAGCAGTTCAGCAATCCCGCGGGTGGGTAAACTAACCGCACACATAGCATGCGTACAGAATTGTCATGTCACGGAAACTGGACAGCCAGCCCAGCCAGCAGCACTGTTACAATCAACCTGCATTGCGCGTGACACTGACACAAGGTGCGTTTCGTTTGACACAGGTCAGAACTGCGTCGGAGGGGGACGTTTTTAGTCCAGAGGCTCAGCTCGCAGCAACTGGAAACAGTGCCCCACTGCAACTGCAGCAGACTCGCAACGCGTGTTTATTGAAATGAGTGACGAAAAAAGGAAGCTTAGCAGGTGATCACCCGCCTAAGCGTCTTCGGGAAATCAACTTTGTTCAGTGGTGCGTCGAGGAGCGCTTTATGTTTTCCTTTACAATAATTGAAAGGCATATGCTTTGTCGATGAAATTATGGGCTGTCAATGATGTACATACGCATATATACATATATATAGCATATACATACATATATATATATATATATATATATATTCTTTTTTACACTGATCACCAATCCTTTTCACGAATCGACACCCGTGAGTCCTTTACCATTAAGGCCCCGTTCAAGCTGTCGTCCGCACCATTGCCAGCTGGACTGCGCGACGTCAGGCGCGCTGACAGCGCGTCCGATGTGACAGCACAATTTTTAACTTTAATTTCCCTCCCTTTTTTTACTTCAGTCCACACACTAACTCTGACTTATCGCCGACTATGACACACTACGTACAAAGTGGTGTTTGGAAGTGTGGCTTCTGTTCTGGTGTTACCGTTATCTATCCTATCCGTACGTCGAGTGCTTCTGCCCATGCCTAATTCTTTTCAATTTCGTCCCCCTCATTTTAAAAGTTTATTTATAACGCGATCACTTTACTAGGCAACGCGACCACACACCACACCAATCCCTGCCACTCACCTATTCATGGGTACTCTTGGCATCTCAAGTCGCTCCTTATCTATCTTACGTCGCATTTTCCCCAAAATTAGAGACAAGCGTCCCCATTTCACCTAACGGCCGTACACGCCAAGGGAAGAGCCATTAAATCAAACTCCCGCCTGAGCCAGAGGGATTTTTTAATCTGGTAGCGCTTTCTCCCCATGCCAACAGGTTGACCAAAAAATCCTGGCATCATCGTCAGCCGGAGCATGACGTAACAGACCACGTGACTTCGTGGTCCCGTAAAGAGACGTAGGGCGAATGCCGGGCCATGATTAGTGCTGACAAACGTACACACGACAGAACGAACGCGGCGTAAGATATGCTCAGCACACAATGTCACGAACCACACTCTTCTGATTTACGAAGAAACACGCTTGTTTCAGTTTCATGTCGCTACCGCGCATGGGCATCGTTTCGTACATAAGAGCATGACATGCCAAAAAGTTTCGATACTCAGGAAAATTGTAACTTGTTCCTTCTCCCTCAGGTCAGTTATTCATAACGCAACAGAATGTTGGCCACTGGCGAGATCTCGCTGAGACGAATCTACTGGTCTGTTTTCCGTGAGGTAGCGGAGGTATCAGTCCACGCTATGAAAAAGGCAAATCAAGGGAGCCTACCTCTACCTACCTCACCTACTCCTCGACAAGCCCGAGACGACCCAAGAGTGTGGTGGTGAGCCGACAGGCCTGAGGATGTATATCAGTACGGCACTCCCAGCGCAGCAGCGGCAGCAGGCCCCGCGGACGCCGCCGGCGTCGCTGCCAAGCGACGGTCGTCTCGTGCGGCGGTGGTGTTCCGGCCAGCCGCGGGCACTGCCGGCACGTCCGCACGAGTACACCAGGAAGGCATGCACCACAGTGTCGCACCGCACGCAATGCCGCCCCGATCTGACGTGCCCTATCGGCGCAAACGCGGCGCGACCGGCCACTATCAGTCACGTCTCGCGGCTGAGATTGGCCACGCCGGGCAAGCACGTGCGCGCCGATAGGGCGAGCGCTGCCGGCGGCTGGTGAGGCCCGGGGGCGGACGCGGGCTGTGCCCACGTGACCGGACGTGGCGTCAGCTGTATCGGCGGGGGCAGCTGACTCACCGGTGGACATCCTCCGCTCTACGGCTTCATCTCCGGCTAAGTGCACCATACGATTTTCAGGAAAAAAATGTCGCGTAGAACTGTTGTCACCGTGGACTGTCGCCTTCAATATTCACTGAAGCAATGATGTTCCAACACCACGGGATGGGCACCTCCAGCCTGATGTCTCCCAGCTAGGTGACCCCATGTGCTCGTCCCCTTCAGCATTTTGGTGAGGTTTAACCTAAAAAACAAATTGGGATGGACAACTGACGGCTGTAATTTATGGATCGTGGCTAATTGTATCTAATTGTACAAATGTTGCATTCAGTGCTGGCCCAAGAAGTAAAATCGCTTACAAGTACAGACTGGCAAGGTTTTAACAGCAGACATAAAGAAAGACATGGGATTTTTACTGTAAGTTTTGTATAACTCAAATTTATGTGAGTTTCTATAATAAGTTTTGCTGTTTGCTGCTAATGCCATCTATATATCATGGCAGCTGAAGCAATGCCGCGTATAATAAAGGACAATTCAAGTTCTTACGTTTGAAGCGATGCTGCGTATTACTAATGTCGTAGCGCTCCTGTCGGTACGTGTATTTGCCGCATCGCTAAGGCCGCGACCCCCATCACCGGCCGCTGTTCCCTCTTCCCACCCTCCCTTCTCTATCCGACTAGGCAAGGCCGCGACAAGCCGTTGCTACGCAACCGACGGCTGCGGGCCGCCCGTGTGGCAGTAGCCGCCGCGGCAAATACAAGGGGGCTGGGCGACGACGCGAAAAGCCGCGTATGCGAAACGACCGGGCTCGCCGGGCGGCAGCCGCGCCGCGGCAGTTGGGTTCAGTATTCAAGGCCGGATGTGATCGGTCTGCCATTATTGGGGAGGGGGAGGGGGAGGGGGCCTTCCATGGTGGGGCGCGTGCGCAGCGCGGCTGCCCGGCTGCTGCTGGCATTCCGCGTCACCAGCTGCCGCTAACGCGCCTCGTCACAACGGCAAATTTAGAATGAGGGGCCCATTGGCTTGCGTGCGAACCGCATGTCTTATGCAATGTACCACAATGATATGGGCTTTGAACCGAAATAGCCATCTGGGGGACCTTGCGGTGCTGTTAACAACTTGCCCTTCTGAAGACCTAAGCGCCTCTAGCTTCTGGGGGACACGCCCGCCGCGGGGGCGGATCCAGAATTTTGTCAAACGGGGGGGGGGGGGGCACGCAACATTGTGGGGCCCCACGCAGTTTGGGGCCCCCTCCAAAAAAATGTTCTTGCTTTTCCGACATTGCATTTTAAGACAAATCGTATGTAATATATATATATATATATATATATATATATATATATATATATACATATATATATATATATGTATATATATACCTATTTATTTAACTGATAAATCGGAAATCCATCTTACTGTGTACAAACCTATAAAGCTGGCGTGCTACGTATGCATACACATAGAGCTCACTCATTTTCTACAGATCATGTTAGATGCTATGATTTTCAGGCTAGGTGTTCTGAGATAACAGGTACAATAAACTTGAGTTGGCTGCTAACAGCCATCAAAACCAAGTACGGACTTAATTCGTAGCTTCTATATTTACGGCTGGCCGGCTGGGCGATGTAATCAGCTGATGGCTGATGACTAATGCAGAAGTTTTACTTTGTTTTCAAGGAGTACAACATATCCTGGCATTCAAAGTATGTTTAGAACGTGATGCACTATTATGATAAGTGTCACACACTCAAAAGGCAATGGAAATGACACATATGACGTCGACGACATGCAAAATTGCGTTTGGCAAATGCGCGTAAAAATTCAACGGCGCATATTCCACTACTGCTCTAAGGTGAAGGCACCGAGGCCAATTTGGACAAAACCTGAGCGATCATGGGTGCCACAGGAGGCCGACAAATTCGCTCGCGTCAACAAGTATAGGATCGTCAGAGCAAGCAAAAAGAACCCAAGACCAACGAGGTAGGCCCCCTACCGATCGGTAGTGCTCAGGCAGGCTGACATATGTCGCCCCACCCAGAGCACAAGACTCTCAGAGCAAAAGGGAATTACCCAAGACGATGAATTAATGCCCCTGTGTGATCGGGAGTGTGCGAGAGCGTTAACAGAAAGAGCTTCGATACGAGTGAAGAGACCTCCGCAAATGAGATTAAATGGAAATATATTTAGATCAAGGTAGAGGACCACTGAACGTCGAGTGTCTCGGCGCCTTACCTTATAAGGGCCCCAGCAACAGCACGAGGCCCTCCAAGAAAGTGGAAATAACCGAAGACTTATATGAAGGGCCCCTCAGCAATTGAATGTACCCTGGCATATGGGGCCCGGGAAAAGCGTATAGAGCATTTCGGGCGAATGGGAAAAATCCACGGAGGAAAACCTGAACGATCAAGAGTACCCAGGCATGGAAGCAGATAGCATCCTAATAGCAGCGTTGGGCCCTACGAGGAAATGCAAAGAGATCAAAGGCAACAAGGAAAGCTCCTTAGCGATCAGACTGACACGGCAAGTGGACACAAGGGGCCGGGCAGCAGCGTAAGGCCTCTGGACAGCGCAATGAGCCCCGAAACTTCCCCTCAATTAACACCTTTTTAATCAAGAGAGTATTAACTTCGTCTGCTCGTGAACTCTTTACTTTTGCTAGCACTTGTTCTTAGTCGTCTGTAGGTCTGAAAGCGTTCAATTTTGTTCTAAGAAAACTGCGTCTGTTTGGCCACTTATGGACCCCCTCGGAGCCTTTAGCCCCCCTCGGCATGGTCCCGCGTCCCTCCTCCTTGCTTCCGCCACCAGCACGAGCACCTTAATAGATGGGGCCCGCCGTGAACAGAGGGCCATTCATTCAAATAAGAAATGCTTACGACAAAATATGTAGGGCCCCAGACGATGCAGCATGCCCGAGCAGGTCAAAATATACAGTCCCCGTCAAGAGCGTAGGGCCCTCCATTTAACTAGGGACTACCCAAGATCCAACGTGTACAGCCCCCGAACGATCGGGTGTGCCAGAGCAGGTTACCAGATCGAGCTCCCAACAAGAGCGTACGGCCCTCTATTCAAGTGGGAAGAACCCAAGACTCTCTCTAAATGGTCCCTCGAACGATGGAAGGGGCAGGTTGTGCCCAAGAAGGTTATCAAAAGGGGCCCGACAAGAGCGTAGTGCCTTCGATTAAAATAAGAAGTGCCCAAAACTCAGTGTGGAGGCCCCCGAAAAATGGAGATTACCCGCGCAGATTATCATATGGCTCCAATAGGACTGTGCGGCTCCGGATTCAAACGTCAAGACCCAATATACAGGGCCCCCGAACAATCCAATATAGCAGAGGAGACAAACAGATGGGGCCCCTGACAAGTGCGTAGGGCCCTCCATTCAGGTGGGAAGTACCCAAGACACAATGTGGAGGGCCCCTAGATATTCGAGTGTGTCCGAGCAGGTTAACAGATGGGGCCCCGGCAAGAGCGTAGGGCCTTCCGCTCAAACATGAAATATCCATGACACGATGTAGAGAGCCCCGAATAATTAAGTGCTCCAGAGCAGCTAACAGGCACGGCCCCCGAAAAGAGCGGAGGGCCCCCCATTTAAATAGGAAGTACCCAAAACCAGGTGTAGAGGTGCCCCACGATCGAATGGGTCCGAGCGTCTTATCAGAAGAGGCCCCGACAGGAGTGTGAGACCCTCCATTCAAATAAGAAGCACCCAAAACCCGGTGCGGAGGGCTCCCGAGAGATGGCGTGTACCCGAATAGGTTATCCGATGACCACATTAAGAGCAGAGTGTCCTAGAATTAAACATCAAGAACCAATGTGCAGGGTCCGCCGAGCAATCCAGTGTGGCAGAAGAGGCAAACAGAGGCGCCCCCCGACGAGTGTCCAGGGCCCTTCTCAGATAGCACGCGGGCAGGGCCCGATGTAGATGGCTCCCGAATGATCGAATGTGCCCGAGCAAGTTATCAGATAGGCCTCCCCACAAGAGCGTAGGCCCCCCCCCCCCCCATTCGGAAAATAAGTACTTAACACCTTTTGTGGAGGGTTCCCGAACAGAGTGTGCCCAAGCAGGCCGTCAGATGCGCCCCCGACAAGACTTCAGGGCCCTAAGCAAGTGGCAGCGAATTGGAAATACCCTAGACCAATGTACTGGGCCCATGTGCGTATCGCAAGTGTGTCGGTAGGTTAACCGAGGCACACGTAAAGGGCCCCTGACCAACCAAAACTATCCCGGCTTTAGCTTACAGAGCCTTTCTGACGAATGGAAAAAACCCATGGAAGGGCCCGTGATTGACAAGAATGTCCCGGTGCGCTGACAGGAAAGACCCAACAACAGTGCATGCCCTCCGAGTAAATGCAAGTAAGTGAAGGGCAACGTGGAATGCTCCTTAATGATCGAAATGATCCTGCAAGTGCGCATATAGGTCGACCGGAAACGGCATGGGCCCCCTACACAGTGTAATAAGGCTTAAAATTTACAGCTTACATTTTTTTTCAATCACTGAATATATATTTTTTAAATTCTCATAGGCCCTTCACTTTCGGTCATAACTGTTTTTGGTCGCCTGGAAGTTCAGAGATACCAGTTTTGTTACGTTTTGTGTAAAAAAAACTCCACCTGTTCACCCGCCTATGGGGCCCCTCGGAGCCAATGGACCCCTTCGGGGCCCAAGGGGGACCCCCTCCCTCTGGATCCACCCCTGCGCCCGCGAAAATGGGGAAAGCGACATCGGGAGAGTATTTCGAAGTCATCTTGGCATTAATGACGTTATATTAACGTCATTTAGATCCTGCCATTCCACACGCCATGCGGCGATCAAGGCCAAGAAAAATATAATTGTCGAGGCGTACATATCTGGCGTTTGTGAGAGCGACTTTCAGAAGTAACGGCGTCAAAAAACTCAAACGATGTTGCGTAAGGTGCGATGACGTTATCATACCATGACGCATTCAAAAGCAAATTTACTAAACAGAACATTGTGCTGTCTAGAGCGGTCCTTTCCGCTTAAAAGGTACACCAGGAATTAAAAGTGACTGCTTCATCATATCTGATCCTTGCTTCAACATCTTCAAATGTTAAACATCTCCTTTCCGTGCACGGCTCAACACATATAGACTAAGGTACACCGACACCGACATCAACGCACACGTGTGAGCCACACAGCTGGGATGAGGCGGGTGACCGGCATGTTGGCGGGATGGTAGGTCCGGGCAGGCACCGCGAACGACTGCCCCCGTCTCCCCCCCCCCCCCCCCGTACATGTTGTGTGCCCTTAAATTAACCACGGTATCCCACTGCCACCATTTGGCTGATGATAATATTCACACGGGACAAAGACGGAACCACATGCATTGGGAGAACTGACCGTCCAGAGTGTCATGGTAATCCAATATTGGCAGGGATCCTACGCAACCGGTGAATTACATTGGCAAGGGCCCGTTGGATATTGACTCTGAGACTCATCCAATGGGACCCATCGAACACATGGGACCTCCTGACCCATCGTCCTTAATTAATCCACGCAGACTTCATGCATTCGGCGTCCCACCACATTGACTGTATGCATACACATCCGCTGACGCCCACATCCCCTCACTCACTCTTGGCTCGCACACAGGTGGGATCCCCGCCTTTGCGCTCCCCTCCCTTATTTTGAGCTTTGGCATTATAATTGGGACGTCTGCGCGAGTCCTCGCAGAGCTAAATTAAAGTTGTTACCGCATTTCAAGCATCCAGTGAGGTCACGTGTATGCTCTGTCTAAAACATATGAGGCTAATTTGTTATAAGCGGCACCGACGCGGCCACTGGGCCAGCATCCGGTGTACCAAAGCTGGACGACCCGTTCCCTCGCCTGACCTCCAGTGTGCAAGCTCCCTACATGAACGATGCTCACTCACGTCTCGTCCACGGCGGGACGGCCCAACATTCCTTTGGTCACGCCCACCGCTCGCAGCTTCCTGCTGCCGCGCACAGGCCCTCGGCGGCGCCCCGTCCCATGCGGGGGTCACAAAAACCGGTACGTGACGCAGTCACGCGAGTTTTCCGAGAGGCCGCACTTTTTCTTGGAAGCAAACATAAAGAAAAGCAATAGTTATTAATGGTGCCATACTTGTAGCTTCAACAGACAATTAGGGTAGGTGGCATGCTAAATGTTGAGGTTTGGCAGCAATCAGCGTGGTAGATTCTAAGCTAGATGTTGTCTACAAGTAAGAATTTTTGACTTTGTGATGTTTGACGACCTTTGATCCGAAACAGGGCCGCCAAATTTGGAGCTGCGGGAGGGAATCAGGTATGGGGCATACAATGGTGAAGGTTTGGCAGTGATCTGTTCGGTAGGCCCTGAGCTTTAAGTTGTCTGCAAACAAGAATTTTGGACTTTGTGAACTCTGACGACTTTGGTCCCGACCTATGGTCACCAAATTTGGAACTGCGATATATAATCTGGAATGGGGCATTCAATGGTAAGGTTTTACAGTGATCGGTCCAGTAGGCTTTGAGGTCTGCGCTGTCTGCATTCGCATGTAAAATTCCCCTTTCCGTTTTCGAGGTTTCGACCTCAGGTCATGTTTCGATAATGCCTCTCCATGACTCATTACACGGGATCGATTGGTGAAGGTTTCAAGGCGATCGCGCAAACCGTTTCGGAAAACTTGCGTGTCGACGTCATATGCCGGTTTTCAGACCCTACCGATAACGAGACGTTATCTCCAGCGCTTCTGCGCTCTCGCCTTCCGCGTGCCGCGGTGAGCTTTGCGAGGCATCGCTCCACATCTCGCCCCTCAGACGCCTGGAGGTAGACAGCGCGCCTGATGGGACGGTGGAGGCCATCAGCAGACAGCGAGTGCACTGCATGACTTGCGTTTATGCCTTACGGTCTCTACGGTCGGCGCACTCTGGAGACTCGGCCTGGCCGGCCTGTTCGACCGCTTGGCCCCTTGTCGCCCTTCCTATAAGCATCGATGGCGGGATCTATATTCGTAACGAGCATCCCCATCAAAGGCTTACAAGGCCTAGCATCCAACGTAACAAGAGAACGGGCCGTGTCTTGATCCCATCCGAGGTGTTGCACACCAACAGATAGATCCAATTATCGCCGTGCATAGCCCTGCATCCCCGCAGTCCGAACTGGTCCCTGGGCATACCAGGAACTTCGTCTCTTCATGCCGTCACGCCCGAGGTCGAATGAGCGGCAAATAAACGAGTCGACCGTCTCCTAGTTCATAAAAAAGAACAAACCGTGCCCTCGAATCCCGCACCCCATCTCAAACATTTATCTGCGTAAGAGCAGGACTGCGGTCGTCTGGCTCGTCCATCCCGACCACAGCCGAGCCGCACCGCTCGGACCTTAAGAGCTGGACTGCGGTCGTCTGGCTCCTCCATCCCGACCACAGCCGAGCCGCACCGCTCGGACCGTAAGAGCAGGACTGCGGTCGTCTGGCTCGTCCATCCCGACCACAGCCGAGCCGCACCGCTCGGACCGTAAGAGCAGGACTGCGGTCGTCTGGCTCGTCCATCCTGACCATAGCCGAGCCGCACCGCTCGGGTGCGTTCGCGCCTGTCACTCTTCGCAGCCATTGCCGTTACTGCGCGACTTGTCCCTCGTTCAAGCGACAGCCGGATGCGAATCGACTAAGGGATCTGTCAGTCTGGTTAAAGCTTTGCGAGCTGGATCAATTAACCAATTAAAAGGGGAAAGAAGCGTAATTGTAAGCAGAACCCGCGCGCACAGGCTGGACGGGGTCTACCGTAGCTGAGGGCTCTGCCATTCCCAGACAGAGTTAAGCTGACAGCTTTACCGTCCCCACTCATCGAACAAATTACGGAAGCGGGACATAGACGAACCGACGAGCTGACGAAAAGAATGACGTTCCAGGCACCGACAAAACTAAGGTATATGCGGACGCGGCCCGTACGTCGTGCCCCGCCGTAACGCATGACTGGTGAGGGCGATAACGGAACAACCTGGATCCTTATGGCCGCCTACAACAGGTAAAACAACAGAGCCCCGGCGCAGGCCAGTGAACGAGCCGCCGCGCCGAAGCGCGCGTCACCGGCCTGGGTCATGTTCATCGACGCTGGGCGCGGGTGCCCTGTCGCCGCCCGATCAAATCGCCTCCGGCTTCGCTTAAATGCTTCAACAGTTAAAACGCAGCCCACCACCTGTATTTAGTCATTCGCACATAGCGACATATAAGAATACTGGTCAAGCTTTCGCTCTCCGTTCTCACACGGTGACAGCCCCACCCCGGTTCAGCGTCGAAACCGCGTGACATAGCCCCTTCCCCCGCACATCATTAATCGTGGGATCCCACCTCTCGCCCCAAGTCGCCTCTAGCGAGTTTTTAGGAACAGGTCCCAGCCCCGTACATGGTTCAGATGATAATGGAAGGTTTGCCGCTGGCGTCCGCCGCCGTGGCGATGCTTCATAAGCCTCGCAGAAGCTTAAGCCATCACCGTCCGGCATCGCCATCCCCGTGGCTGTGTCTCAAGGCCTACCCGCGCGTGCCACGCTCTCGGGCCGGCTGAGGTGGGGAAAGAGGGCTTTGGACAGTTGCGTCAGTACCTGAACTCATATCTGCACCGGCCCACGGCATGTGAACTCACACCTGCACCGGCCCACGACATACGAACTCACACCTGCACCGGCCCACGACATGTGAACTCACGTCGCTCAGCGTAAGCAGTGCATAGGCAGGACGATGAAGGTCGAAAAATGGGCAAAATGGACAATGCAGATCGTGGACGGCCCCGTGTATAATACCGTGTATGACGGCCCCGTAACAATGACCGAGCTACTGCCTGAAATGCAACGCAGCGCACGTTGCCTGTGCCCCGGTGGAGCCAACCTCGTGGCAGCGGGCGCCGGGGCTTTGGCCTACCGCCGCGGCGCTGCCGGCGGGGTTTTAAGTCTGTCATGTGGTCCTAGACCGGGCGTCACTGCGCTACATATTGACATTTGGGTTTGAATTTGGCCCGGCCGTTCATGAAACACGCATGAATTCGCACTTCCCTCACCTGTTTAACGGTCTGTCTCTACTGGGCCCGGTCAAAGACCGGTTGAAAGAGTACGCTTCCGCGTGTTTGGATACCGCTCGCTAATTGTCAGTATCACTGCTTGCATTTGGCTGTGCAAACGGTACATGCAACACAATCTTTGCACAAGCTCTACGGCAAAGAAGCCGCAAAACTGCTGCGTGTGTTTTTGATCGGCGCTCACCTCTCAAACAAACGAGCAGTATGCAAATGAGGCAAACGAACGTTTGGCAACGACAGGGCTTGGCGGCAAACTCCGATAATCCAACCAAGCGTTGGCAAACCCCTTCGTAAAAACTCCACTGTCTCCACTGTCTCCTGTCCTCCACTGTCTCTTTAGCGGCCCAAAAAAGGTCACGTCCAGTGGCTGTGTTAGGTGGGTGCTGTTCGGCAGCAGACAGATGAGAACATGCCGTTTTCCTTGCAGGTCGTGATCACCCTCTCCGAGAGATGTGACGACAGGTTATCGCCAACGATGGCTTTCCTGCCAGTTTTTCCGTCGGAGATACGGCAGACAGATCCGGAAGAACCGGTCCTCCAAAGATTGTTCATCGAACCACCCAGATGGTGAGAATGTGTGCTTGGCACCCAGATGGACCGCCTGCTGTCCACTCCTGACACATATTTTGCGCCTTGTATGCTACATATGGAGGCAGACGCTCCCCAGATGCGCTCACAGCAAGCATCGCTGACACTCCAGCCTTGCTGTGGCTTTTCACGGACCCTGGGTACTTCATGCCCCTTTTCACAACAACTGTCTTACGGCTCGGATCGTCACCCAACGCCGTCTCATGGTAATCGACTAGATTCTCGGGTGTCACACCATCAAGAAATGTCTCAAGGTGTGTGAAGTACTCCTAAATCGCATCGGGGTCGGCTTTCGCCCGATACACTTTGATGTTGCTCGACATGCGGTTTGTTAGGTCGTTCCAGTGCATGAAGCTCTGTGCCCAGGCCCATCCAGGCACGTTGTTGAGGAACTGTGGGTGTTTGATGCCATTTCAGTCAAGGCCTTAACTATCATCCTTACGTCCATCAAAGTATAAGGAAATCCCCATTCCGCCATCTGGATCAGCCTCTTGGCGAGGTACCTTTCTTCTGGCTCGCTTAGAGCGCAAGGACGACCTGGTTCCTGGTCATGTTTGCGAGATAGTTTGTTTGCTAATGTCTGGCAGTTTAGACCATGCAAGAGAGCCGCTTTCCTCACAGACATAACACTGTTTACATCTTCAATCGCTTTCCTAATGGTTCCTAAAGTATAATTTCTACAGGGACGAGGATGAGGCATGGTGCAAATCAGGACTGGGCTTTGACCTGGAACTGAAACGCATGGATGAGGAAAGGTCATGACACTAAAAAAAAACATGGAAAAGTTATGTAGAGCATTACGTGGAGTTTCACTTGTGCATCCACTATTTAATGACTGGTAGCATACCTCCTAGGGTCCCATTTAAGGAAACAGGGGTGGCTAAGGTTTGCATGATGCCAACTTTAGCCACTCCTCCTCACCTTTAGTCGCAGCTCCAGTAAAAAGGAACCAATAAATCGTGTCATACTAAGTCGGCAATGACAGTAAACGCCTAAAAGGTTATGCAGAAATGCTTATTTTTGCTGTGTTAGCTCTTCCTACTTGTCTAGAGGTACCATCAAATTCACCTAATTTTTTAGGAACTTTGAAGAGTGTTCGAAGCCGCAAAATAATTATTTCTGATTGGTGAAATGACTGCTGTTCAGTACCAACTTAGTCTTATAAGAACGTAAATCACGCTGGTAAAGTTTATAATCCCCACTTTGAAACATAACATGCACGTGATGGATTTAAAGTCTGAATCACAGTTTGGCTAAGCTTACCCTAAAGGCTAAAGTTACCCTGAATGATGGTATCACTTGCAACTTTCGGCATGTGAAATACGCTATTTTCGCTAAAGTGGAGCAGTTTAAAATATGAACCATGTAACAAACATAAAAAGACCAATTAGTATGCACCCTATTAACTTTTGCTTACTTCGGTCTCCTCCGGGCCCTTGGTGAGGGCATTTCGGTACCCGTAGAACCTTTAGCTGCAGACAATGTGACACACTGCACCGACACGGTGGCCACCAGCGGGCGGACACGTTGTACCTCGTGAACCAGAGCTGGCACGCCGTCCGGGCCAGGCTGAGGTGGCCTGGTCCGTTGGCAGCGGCTGCACCCGTGGCCTCCCCTGACCGGACCTACCACGCAAGCTCTCGGCTTGGTGTGGGCTCGGCGCCTCCAAGACACGTAAAAACTGCCTATGATGGTTTTGCCGTACCCAGAAACTTTATCACTCGACGAACCGCGCTGTCTCAAAGGCCGTTGCGATGCCAATATTAAAGGCGTATAATAAAGTATACATAATCAAAACGTCTCATACAGCATTGTTTTCGTTTTGGTGTAATGCGTATCTGCAAACGTCACCGTTTCAGTGACGTTCACTTTCTGACAAACAGCACCAACGCGCGCCACTTCATTTGACCAGTTGTCTACACTCGAGATGGAATGTCCGGCGAGTCTAAGCACCTTGCTTCAGTTTTATCGCGACACGAACGCGCATCATAGAGCGGCACTGGACGGATTAATTAAATTACCGAAGAACATTCCAAGCAGGTGCAAGGCGTGACCCCACAGACCAACTGGTCCAAACAAAACGCATGCTTTATCGACGGTCGCTGCGTTGGCTTGCCGTATGAGCCTCAGTAAGAACCGTTGCGTCTGATCGCTCAGCGGGCCATCACTGCACCTGCTGTTAGGCTGTGATGAAAGCATGAGTCAGCGGTGAACGGCCTGGATCAGGCTTGCGCTTGATCCTGTTTTAGTGAAATTGATGCGGAATCCGACTCAAAACGGATAACGGCCAAAAAGAGTTCGTTGCAAAGTGCCTTCAAAAATGGAAAATTGTAACCGAATGCGAATGCGAAAAAAACGAAACCGAATGGAATAAGCACACCATGGAGTGTTTGCACGGCGACGCACTGCCTACAACACCGAATTTTGCTTGCTAGCCTCAAACCGTTTGTGAGAGAAGCTAGGGCATTATGGGTGAAACCAACAGGCTGGTCACCCAAAGATCATATAAAAACAGATCATATAAAAACAGACCATGTAAAAACAGATAATATAAAAACAGATCATATAAAAACAGACGAGTAGCCTTTAAATCATGCATGCTCTTCATGAAATCTCTCTCAAACAAATAAAATGACGAAAGAAGCTGTGGAAGCCTTCAAACGGCCATGAAGAGACATCGTCCAGATCCGAAAGGTAACTGATGACATGTGATGGCCTCTTCCCCCATTATGGCCTCTTCCCCAGCTATAATGGAGCAATTGTCTCCCATGCCGAGAGAGGACAACCGAAGGACAGTCAAAGAGACCAGTCTTGAAGTGAGTATCACATACAGGTACAGGCACAGGCACAGGCACAGGCACAGGCACAGGCACAGGCACAGGCACAGGCACCTCAGCCATGAACAGAAACAGTGCCGTGCCACCATCTCACCCCTTTATTTGGCTGCTTCCTGGCGGGAAGGCCACAACTTTCTGAAAAGTATCGTGGCCTGCGATGAAATATGGGTTCATTGGTGGAAGCTGGAACACGCCAGAGCGTGGAGGGTATGGGGGCCGATTAACCCCGCCCAATGGGCTTGATAAGTAAGTGGGAAGAGGCGACCTTTGGTAGATTCGCTCTAAGGAAAGATGAATCATGTGGGAGAGTTAAAATCCCAACTTGATTTACGGTCTCGTTTATCTCATGTCTCGTGTATCTGCGCCATAGTGATCGTGGTACATTTGTGGGCTCTGGCGTAAGCCGACCGCTCTGGACGTAATCTGTTCTGGTGGTGGGAAGAACAGCGAATGATGCGGTGAACGCTGCGGTATGACGGCTGCGATGAGGTGACGGCCTTGGCAGTGAGGACAACTCGCAAGGTCTTTACGAACCGTCAGGGGTGAGGTAGAGAAATAACAGGCCTCGCGATATTCGTCGCCAGGCACACTCGGGCGGCTCAAGGCGCCCGCAACGTACCGCTGTAATACAACATCCGTCGACTCCCAAACACATTCGCAACAACACTGCACTGCTGTGGACACAGCTGCAAAGCAAAAGTTTGTCTTATGACGCTAATCCAGGTCATGGCGCTGGTGCACTTTAAACTGAATCATCAGAACACATGCCCGCCATCCAGTCCTCTGCGCGCTTCACTTTTGTCCTATTTCATTACCAAAACACAGACACAAAAAACAATATTTGCAAAACGTAGCTGGCTATTACGAGATTTTACAAAGTGCAATACAAATTTTGGACATAAAGCCATATATATCCACTCCACTAATGAGGATCAGCATCGCTCGAAACGAGTACCGTCAATATAATAATCATTTGGCGTTGCAACGTATATTAAATGTCGAAAGTAAATATGAGAACAGTGGACCAACAATGTTACACGAATTCTGTGTTTGTACGCATTAAACACTGTTAGCTTCTCTGCTGCTTTCCACCTGCTACCAGTAAAAGTATCATAAAAATCCATTAATATGAAAAATAGCATCGGTCCGCAGATCTCGAGGCCTTCCAATCGCGCGCATCTGGATTCACCGCCGTCATTGGGACTTTAAAACGCACTCAGCTTCTGAGGCTATATGGTGTATCTTGTCTCTCACCCAGGTAGGAAATGCGGGCATCGAGGGGGATCGAACTCCGCACCTCTGGTTTCTCTGACACGCAGTGGTTTGCGCATACGCGTTGGCCACTGCACTATCAGCACCCTCGATTTGGGACTGATACAGACCTGGGATCCAATGCCGGGACCAGACTATTAGCACTGGAACCATTATATCTGGTACTTCTGGCATGGCCAACAGAGGAAACTTGGTTGCAAAGGAACAGAGTCAATGCAAATTTGTATCATGCCTATTACGCATTGTATTTCATTTATCCTTGTTTGCGTGGTAAATCGCTCTTAACCTTACCCAGGAACGGTTTCAAAATGTGTTGATAGGATCTATATATTTAGAAACTGGTGATCAATAGATTTGACACGATAGAATGGTTTGACCATGAAAAAGATTTGTTTTAAATGTGACGAATTGGGCAGTCCCGAACTGTGTTGGTAACAGAAAAGGCGAAATAAGAAGGCGAGTCTACACTTCATTTGAAGAAGTGACCAACCGAGGTTGGCTGCAAACTCAGCCACTTTTGGAAGACGTCATCGCACTTGTCTACACCTCACTGACAATTTTGGCTCCACCCAGGCGGCAGTATGTGATTTGCGGAAACGTGACTTTTTCACCTTCTAAATCCGCATCATACATAATGATTTTGCCGCATTAGTCTTGGTTGAAGCGGTCATCGGTAGCAAGAGGCAGACAATGAATGGATGACATCCAGCAATAGTGGGTTTGATTCGACTGGATTGTAAAAATGCACTCCGTCGGTAGCTCTCGATGTCATACCTCACTGTACCTGCGTCCTGTGTTAGGCAGACATTTCTTACAACTTGGCCAAATGCTGAGTGTCAAATGAGAAATGCCTCTTACAGCTAAAAGCAGAATGCTGGACGAATATCTCGTATCAAGAAAAGGCAGCGCACTCAAAACCTCAACTTGCGATGTTCAGTGCAAACGGCGATACGCCCGGATTACACGCACGTTGCGGCCATCACATGCTGCAAAACGAGCTTAAGAAAAGCAAAACCGCAATCTGATTCCCATACTTGTCATCCTATGCTTTACACCAGCACGTCCCCCTTTTACTTACCTGATTTTTTTAGACAGCATGTTATCTTGGCGATGGGCGCCTGGCGCCCTGGGCAACTCCTCAGTTCACCAACAAATTTAAACGGGGCTTCAAATGGCGCCTCTAAGAACGCGTGACCTCATCCAACGTTATGATACTTGCTTCCTGTCGCAGACCACGGTGACAAGGCGTACACGCCAGGCACGAGCGCGGGTACCAGTCGCCGGTCCGGTGTGAGTCCGCGGAAGACCCACCGACCTGTATGGCACGCCAAGGCTGGTGGTGGGTCTCGCTGGCGCGGGTGAGCTGCCGCCGCCGCCCCCGCTGCCACCGGCCTCCCCCCCTCACCCGCGATCCTTTGACGCCGACTGGGCCGTCTCGCACGTCGTCGGCCTGTCCCCCGCCGCTCCCCGGCCTGGTCTTCCTGCGCATCGATCAACACGCGGACTGACGTCATTCGCTCGCTGGGATCTGGGCTGCGCGCGCCGCCGGCAGTGCGCCGCCCCGCCTCCAGTGCCGGGCAGAGGTCATGGCTGCGGAATGTGGCACCCGATCCCGCCGGGTGGGAGGGGGGGGGGGGGGGGAGCAGCGGCGTAATTTTGCAGCATAAGTTTGGGTAGGAGCTGAGCAGTGAACCATAACGGAATCTATCGCAAAAAAGTTAACGAACGGTCTCTGCGGATTTGGCCCGCTTTCTTTTAAAAGTTGGGTATCGTAGGTTTCGGGGTGTTTTTGATGGTCCTTGGCCTTACTCTTGGTCGCCGTATTTTGGGAAGGATGGATATCGATCACTGTGCATCATTTCGTGAAGATTTCGTTTCCATCGGCTCCATGGGCTCAAAGCAATGGGTTGCTTGCATCACATTCGGGGGTTTTCAAACGTTTTTGATGACTTTTAACCCGACACAAGACTTGATATGGACCACTGCGTATCAATTAGCAAAGCTGTTTCGATCGGTGTCAAAGGGTCAGACCATAGGTTAGTCGGAAAACTGGTTTTTCCTTATTTTACGTTTTTAATAACCTTTCACCTAACACGTGGTCACCATGTTCGGTAAAAGACAGGTTATCTGCCATCACGCATTGATAAGCAAAGGCGTTGCGCCGACCGGTCCCGTAAACTGTGAGCACGGGATTGTTTGCAAGCTCATTTCTGGTGATTTGGGACTCGTTTGGCCCAGGCCAAGTTCAACACGTTCTGGTGAAGATAGGTTATCAACCATGTTCCATCGATTAGTAACTGATTTGATATATTATTATCACACACACACACACATATATATGTATATATATATATATATATATATATATATATATATATATATATATATCTCTCTCTCTCTCTCTCTCCCTCATATATATATATATATATATATATATATATATATATATATATATATATACGATAGCGTTCCCAGCGCTAGAACGACGTCCGCCACCATCAATCTTATCAAAGAGCACCACGAACAAATAAACACAAATGGACACAAAACCTCACAAACAACTACGTGCGGTTTGGTCAACGTTATTTCAAACAGATGGGGCCAGTGGGTTTAAGAAGCCGCATTGCCCCACCACTGGCATTTGTTGTTATGAACGCAATCGAATCGTCGGAAGCGATAAACGACGACCCTCGTTTCAAAGCATGCCCATCCGGTCGCCCGCATGCGGCATATAAGCGACATTGTGGGGATATTTTTTTAAATTTTGCATCGGTACCTTTGAATAGATATATGTCTCGGACCAGAGTTCACGCTAAGCAGTGCTTGGTATGTGAGCCCTGGCCCCCATCATCCGATCTCGCAATTCCATGTCAACGGCAGAATTTGGTGGCGAAAGCTCAACGTGCTGCAATGCTAGGCAAAGTCTCTCCTGCGCTCTGACGCCACCTGAACTTTATTGCGGCCGCTGCCACCGACCACGGGCCATATCTGTCAAGGCCAAATAGCGAACGCCTGGAGCGGCTCACACTCACCCTGCCACGGTAGGCTGAATCGAAATGTAGACGTTCTAACCCATTGAGTCATCGGGACGGACAAGGTTTGGATTTGTATGCATGGGTCTGAGAATTGGGATAGTTATTTGAGCTTAATCAACAACTTCCAGCCTATTTTTCAAATTTGTCATGAAAAGAACAAATCACTCCAACTCTAGCCGGGCCACCATGTTCTGGAAGGGATAGGTTATCGACCAAGCGGCAGCGAACTGTGAATGCTTGGTGTCAACTGGTCCCACAGGCTCAGAGGATGGGACTGTCAACAGGTTTTGTCGGCCGTTTGGTCCTTCCCTGCACTGGAACCGTATGGCGGTTCTGGCCGGTTTCGGTTTTCGCATTGCTTGCGCTAAGCCCGTTGAGGTGGCCTTGCTTGCCTACCGTCCGAGGGAGATTGCTCTAGGCTTTGCCGGATCCGCGCCATTTTGCTCTGCGGTCAAAAGTGGGACGGTTTGTAAACTTGGCGTGGAGGAGGAAGGGTATTTGCCTAAGTTTTTCCGATGGGGCCGAATTATTGTGTTGAAGTCTTGACGAGGCGAGATTGCTCTTGACGAGAGCCAACCCAGGGTTCGGAAGGCTAGCACAACTTTGTGTGGATCCGTGGAGGGTGCTTGTATATTGAATGAGATTAATGTACACGGACAGCGCCACGGGTTTTGAGTTACGGGGGGGGGGAAGGGGGTGACAATAATTTCCAGGGAGCTTCCTGGATAGACTGGAACCTACTCAAAGCGTGGGCCAGGACTCCTCGGCACTACTGTATTCTAGGGGAGGGGCCTCGAAGGCACGTGCCCTCTTGTCGCATTGTTACCGGCATCAATATCCACGTAAAGTAATGTCGGTAGTCAAAAAACCGGAAGGAGGGTCTTTTAGTGAATGCTGGTGTCTTGTTCATCCAGAGAAGGGCCACCCAACCCTAAAACAAGGTTTCCTCTGCCAGAAAGGGGCTTTCTGATGCAGAACTTCCCGATTCAGAGCAGAACCCTTCCGAATGACGACAAGGTCACCAAGCCCAGCAAATGGTTCCGTTATCCTAAAGCAGGAAAGACTGATTGGGAAATGCGGCTTTCTGATACCCATAGCTAGGCGGGAGCAATAGGTGTAAGTGCATCCACGCATTCAGTCTGAATGAAACCTTTGGGCCCATTTCCCAAGCAGAAGCAAAGCTTGTGCCACGATTTGTATTGGTCTGGGTCTTCGAAACAATGCTCAGGGGCTCACAGCACCTTACAGGGGTCATGTGTCGGCTAGTGGCCACGAGTCGTTCACGGACATCGCTTGAAGAGGTCCGAACGGGGGCCGAAGGGTCTCTCGGGACAAAAGGTCAAGGGCCCGCTTTGAAGGCTAAATGGCTAAAGGTCACATGACGGGCTTCGCTCGTCCCGCTAATGCTCGTTAAGAGTAACATCACAATCATGTCAATAATTTAAATTTGTATGTAACTGGTCCTTAAGTAAGGACACCTACATTCGTGGTGATATTCTATTCGTGTACAGCCCGAATAAAACTTTGACAAAACTTCTGAGTTATACCGGTTTAGAAATAGCTAACTAGACCAAGTTAAAATGAGGAGCACCGGTGCTTTATTTCATGATCTCGAGGTAGCTTCTGGCTTCCATTTCAGTTATAAAGGTAACATGTACTTTTGGGCCTCGTGATCCGGAGCATAGGCCACGTTATTCAAAAAGGCGGCCAGGTGATCCATAAAGAGGGCCTCTCGACGCAGAGAAAAGTCTTTTGAGCCGATTTAGCAGCCTGTAGCTCAGTAAGGGGGCCTCCTTGGTCAGAATTTTGGTAATCCACATAAACGTTTTTTTCTGGCAAAATGGGCCTCGCAAAAGTTTTGGGAAGGGGCAAAATGGGCCTCGCAAAAGTTTGGGAAGGGGCAAAAACTTCCCCCTTCCTGCCTGCCGGGGGACTACCTCCTCCGCCCCCCCCCCCTCCCCTCCCCCCGCTCCCACTGCACCGCCCAGGGTAATGTCTATGTGCATAATTGCGCGCCATTTTGCTACATAATGTCCGACAGGACGTTAACCAAATGATGATGCTCATGATAGAACGAGCACCAGTGACCAAATGATGATGCTGATGATAGCACATGCACCAGTGACCAAATGATAATGCTGATGATTGCACGAGCACCAGTGACCAAAAACGCATGACTAATTTGACACATCGGGGATCCAGATCGCACAGATTAAACATCTTTAAGCAATTATGTCACCGAAAAAAACTCAAGAGTGATCGTCAAAATTGTCAAAGTGTAGCGTTATCTCAGTTAACAATAGGCAGGTGGTCATTCGCCGAGCACAACTACCCGCTGCACTTGGCTGTTATGGTGAGGGTGAGGTGCAAGCAGACTTGGCTCTCTCATACACCAACTAGATCTTGTAATCCACATAAATGATTAATGACATAAACGGGAAGTTGTGAGCCTTTCATTACCCCAGTCTCGCTCACTTGTTAATTGACATGCCGAAGTTATTCATGCCGCAGATTTATGCATTGATACATACCGCAGTTACTTGTTCATGTTCATGTTATTAAGGAGTCATTCCAACAAGTGGTTTATTATTTCACTCCGTGCAATTATAATATCAATTTAAGTCAAATATTAAATCATAACAACAAAGGGACTACGTTAGCACATTGTTAGTCATGCCGTTCGATCACGCAGCTTCGTCTAAAACAAAATCATTAAACATCAAAACATGTTATACAACAAGCAAGTAACGATACACAGCATCGTGCATTGTTCACTGTCCACTGCATTCACGAATAATTCCAACAAGTGGCTCAGTGTTTGATTCGGCACGGGTCCAGTAGGGTACACGGGTAAGTAGCATTAAATGCGGGATCAAAACATGACAACAATGCGACCATATTTGCATGCTATCAAACATCTGGTCGTTCGCACAACTTCGTGAAAAATCAAAATACAGATGGTCAACACCTGCTATACAACGGCAAGCCAGCAGAAGGGACCGTCTAAATCTGCTACGGTGTTATTGGCGCCAGGAGATTCCGCCCATCCGAACCCAGGCCAGACCTCGCTGCAGCCTCCAGGACTTGGGCTGCACGGAGCTCCTCTCGGCTTGGCCAGCACCCCATGGAGTTGCAGTTTACGATGAGACGCTGGTTTCGGAAAGCCACAAGAACGCCCAGTGGTGGCCCACATTCAGTTGCAGCAGGCAGGCGACAGCCGGGGTTTGGCGTCTATAGAGCTGAAACATGGAACGATGACCAGCCCACTTCAGGCTCTGGCGCCAATGTACCGGTAACGCCAGTGCCGGAGGTGAGGCCAATGCGCCGCCGAATAGATTCGCCGAAAGATCGGTTAGCGAGTCGCCATCTGGGACAGGTTCCAAGTCACGTTTCACCTGAGGGGCATGATAGGCTGGTCGGCAGCGCGCTGACCGGACGTGGCGCCAACTACGCGGCGATTACAAGCCGTGACAGAAGCAGCACGGCGCCCACAGGCCGTGATAGCAGCAGTAGAGCGCCCACAGGTCGTAGCAGCTGCAGCAGGGCGCCCAGATGCCGCGATAGCAGCAGCAGAGCACCCAGATGCCATGATAGCAGCAGCAGAGCGCCCACAGGTCGTGACAGCAGCAGCAGAGCGCCCAGAGGCCGTGGCGTGAGCGGCGGGCAGCTGACCAGTCGATCTGGTGATTGATGAGCAGCGGTCTATAGTTTGATATGGCAATTTTGACGAAATTTGTATAAGCCGCCTCAAATGACTGCGTTTTTTGATCGTCTATACTTTTTCCCTTAGATGAGACAGGCAATTTGTGTTGAAATTTTGTATTTGGGTTGATTTCATTGCTCTTGTTTTCGTAGTTTACATATATATATATATATATATATATATATATATATATATATATATATATATATATATATATATATATGTGTAATTATGTTTGAGTCGATTGAGTTGATTTCATACGATTTGCAACTCGGCACCAGTTTGTTGGTAAATAGATGAGAAATCCCTCATATATATTTTTCTACGAAGTTTCGACCACATAGATATTAATGGCCAATATGGTTTCTTCAGCCAGATTGATGAGCATTGGTCATTGGTCATTGGTCTTTGGTTCGATGGGGGCAATTTTGAAGAAAATCGTAGGGGCCGCCCCATAGGCATGTGCTTTTTGTCGTCTTTAACTTTTCCCCCCAACAAGACAGGCAATTTTGTGTTGGCATTTTTTATTTGAGTTGACAAATGTTTTCGGATGACGTGCAAATCGGCCTAGATTGGCCGGTTAGTGAAAAATTCCGTTGTATATTTTGATCTGTGGTTTTGACCCCCCGAAAATTAATGACCATAGGGTTTTTTTCAGCCAAATTGACGAGCTTCGGTCTATGGTTTGAAGATGAAATTTTTGAGAAAATCCTAGAGTACAACCCAAAGACATGCTTTTTTGAACATGCATGATGTTATTCCCAGACAAGGTGGGCAGTTTGTGTTTGTATTCCTGCATTTGGGCGACAGAGTATTTCATATGATATGCAACTCGGCATACATTTGTCGGTAAGTGGAAATTCCGTTCTATATGTTGATGTGAGTTTTGACCCCTCAGTTATCAATGGCTCATGGCTGGTGTGCGGCGAAGTCGTCTATCGCATGGTCTGGTGAAAAACACTTACCACAAACAGCCTGGTTGCAGCAGGTTGCAGCAGGTCCTCATATGCCCAAATCGCTGACAACCGAAACATCGCATAGGGTTGGGAATCAAACGACATACTTTTATCCCCATATAGCCCACTCTGATGTCCTGCGGTAGGTCGATCCTGTCAAAGGTAAGGAAGATTTTGTTGGTGGGAATCAGGTCAGCACCACGCCGCACCCTGATCCGACGCACGTCAGTAACCTCAAACTCAGCCAATTCTTCCACAACATCCACTTCACTCACGCCATTTAAGCCAAAACCATTTATGATACCCTTGGCAATTTTTTTTTGTCTTATGAATTTCCACAGTCAGGGCGAGAAATTCGTCTCTCTTACCCTCTGCGTCCCGCACGCTGCACACGAAACGTATAGCACCCATTGTTCGCTTTGCATCCTCTTCGATGCTAAATTCTACCTTTATGCTTGCTGCCATTTCGAAGTTTATCACATCACACCACAGCGCCAGAACGGTTACATCCATTCCGACGCTGAAATGGATAAAGGGTGAAAGGGTTCTTTAATCATTGCGAAAAAACAAGATCCGAGGAGCAGGAGCAGGAGCAGGAGCACTACTGCACCCGGGCGCCTCGACGGTCCGTCCCTCTTTCGGGGGCCGGGTGCTTTTGGTAGTTGGAGTTGCTATGCAATACACGTTTAGCTTTCGGCACCGGGGCTTCCCACCCACCACAGAGCCCAACTGGGGGACGGCCACACACTCCCTCGGGAGGTGGTCACCGCCAGGACTACCCCGGTGCTATACGGGGCGAACGACGCCTCCCACACGGCCAGGTGTAGCCGGGGAGACCCCTCCCCGTCCTGACCGTGATTCAGTGCCGCGGCCCCTCGACCTCTTAAGTCGCTGCGCACAGCCAGGCGCCCCAAGCGCAGACCCCACGGGGCACCCAGCCGCAGCGTGAGCGACAAGCCGCTAGATCCGTATGGGGCCCTACGGGCTCCCCGCGCCCCCGGATATCCTGGCCAAAGTGGAGTGTTGGGACGCGCCGTGACTGACCCGCACGATGCGCCCCTTAGACACCAGAATCCGATCAACCCAGGGACACGGGCGAGGAGGCACGGTGACCCCGATAAAACGAGGATTAGGAGTGATGAGTGGGCCGGATGCGGGAAAGCGGGTAATGGGAAGGAAGCGGGCGGGATAAGGGGCAGGAGCTCACATACCGGCAGGGTTGCTACGCCCCGAGAGGAACAGCTTGCGCCGTCCACCCGTTACCGGAGCTGGGACCCGAGGGGTCACTAGTCCCCGACGCAGGCCGAAGCCGGTGCCCCTGCGGGAAACCAATTTGTTGTTGTAATTTGATGGCAATTAGGATTATTTCTCACTGTTCAGCTGTTCTCACCAACTAATTTTGCGAAACTACACCCATGCAGTCTATGCAGGCTTGTTTTTGATCAGTCATTTCGGAGCCACTAGTGGCTGCTTTTCTCTACTCCCGTAACTGTTCCTGGCCATTATTGACCATGATAGGCAAAATTGCCTTTTGTGCCAGATTCCAAGCACTTGGTTTAAGGGGATGTGGTGGTGGTAATCTGATCAGAGTCGAGCACTAAAAAATACTTGAAGCTTGTCTATGTGCAGTTCGGTCACCTCGTTCAGCATTGTACTTTCTGATCTTTGAGTTTACTTCAAGAACTTTCATGACTACACCGCCATCGCGCTGTTTCGCTGTTAGTTTAGGGCTTTGGCTGCCATCCCGTCGCGCATCCGAAGCGGCGCAGTGTAGAGGAAGTGAGCCCACATCCAGCCCAGACCAGATTTGGCAGCACAGATGTAGCAAATTCCCTTTATCGGTCGTTAACCATATCCATATCCATAATCCATAATCACGTTCTGATACAGCGACTTTCATACACTTGTACCCAAATTCCTGGCGCTGGCTCCAGGATTTTTTTTGCAGCAGGCTCCGCATAGCTGGGTGGACTCCGTAGAGATCCAGCTCAAAGCCCAGTATGAAAATGGCCGGGTATTACCCCTCCGACTTTGTGACTGGCTGACTGCGAATGCCGCGACTTGACTTGATGTTCACTGGTGTTAACACACGGGTTACTGCGTCGCAAGGGTGCAGGGAGGGGCACTGCTGGTTACCTCTTCTTGGGTAACAGCATAAAAGTATCTCACCACGGACGCCGACATTTTGCACGGGAGACCCAGCACTTGAGGGTCCGCTTTAATCTAAACGAAACTGTGCGCATAAAATCTGCCTACTTTGTTTAGGAGAAAACTTCGTGCGATCGGAAGCACATGTCTGCGCGGCGGCGCTAACGATTTGCTTCAAAATTGTTGCATCGAATCATACAATGATGCTCATCAATTTGGCTGCAGAAACCTATAGGGCCATTGATGACTAAGGGGTCAAAACTCATATCAACACATATCACGGAATTTCCACTTACCGACAAATGTATGCCGAGTTGCATATCATATGAGAGACTCTGTCGCCCAAATGCAGGAATACAAACACAAACTGCCCACCTTGTCTGGGAATAACATCATGCATGTTCAAAAAAGCATATTTTTGGGGTGGACTCTACGATTTTCTCCAAAATTCCATCATCAAACCATAGACCATAGACCGATGCTCGTCAATTTGGCTGAAAAACCCCATGGTCATTAATTTTCCACGGGTCAAAACCACAGATCAAAAGATACAACGGGATTTTTCACTTACCGGCCAATCTAGGCCGATTTGCATGTCATCCGAAAACATTTGTCAACTCAAATAAAAAGTGCCAACACAAAATTGCCTGTCTTGTTGGGGGGAAAAGTTAAAGACGACAAAAAGCACATGCCTATGGGGCGGCCCCTACGATTTTCTTCAGAATTGCCCCCATCGAACCGAAGACCAATGACCAATGACCAATGCTCATCAATCTGGCTGAAGAAACCATGTTGGCCATTAATATCTATGTGGTCGAAACTCCGTAGAAAAATATATATGAGGGATTTCTCATCTATTTACCAACAAATTGGTGCCGAGTTGGATATCGTATGAAATCAACTCAATTAACTCAAACATAATATATATATATATATATATATATATATATATATATATATATATATATATATTCATTAACTACGAAAACAGGAACAATGAAATCAACCCAAATACAAAATTTCAACACAAATTTCCTGTCTCATCTAAGAGAAAAAATACAGACGATCAAAAAACGCAGTCATTTGAGGCGGCTTATACAAATTTCGTCAAAATTGTCATATCAAACCAAAGACCGCTGCTCATCAATCACCAGATCGGCTGGTCAGCTGCCCGCCGCTCACGCCACGGCATCTGGGCGCTCTGCTGCTACTGCCACGACCTGTGGGCGCTCTGCTGCTGCTATCACGGCATCTGGGCGCTCTGCTGCTGCTATCACGGCATCTGGGCGCCCTGCTGCTGCTGCTACGACCTGTGGGCGCTCTACTGCTGCTATCACGGCCTGTGGGCGCCGTGCTGCTTCTGTCACGGCTTGTAATCGCCGCGTAGTTGGCGCCACGTCCGGTCAGCGCGCTGCCGACCAGCCTATCATGCCCCTCAGGTGAAACGTGACTTGGAACCTGTCCTAGATGGCGACTCGCTAACCGATCTTTCGGCGAATCTATTCGGAGGCGCACTAGCCTCACCTCCGGCACTGGCGTTACCGGTACATTGGCGCCAGAGCCTGAAGTGGGCTGGTCATCGTTCCATGTTTCAGCTCTATAGACACCAAACCCCGGCTGTCGCCTGGGTGCTGGAACTGAATGTGGGCCACCACTGGGCGCTCTTGTGGCTTTCCGAAACCAGCGTCTCATCGTAAACTGCGACTCCATGGGGTGCTGGCCAAGCCGAGAGGTGCTCCGTGCAGCCCAAGTCCTGGAGGCTGCAGCGGGGTCTGGCCTGGGTTCGGATGGGCGGAATCTCGTGGCGCCAATGACACCGCAGCAGACGGATGGCTGGACCTGCGGCTGTTGGGTCTGCTGGCTGGTCGAGGCTGCAGTCACGGGCACCAGAATGACTTTCAGGGTCACCTATAAGAAGGCTCAGTTGAGCACTCACCTCGAGGTCAGCGTGTTTGAGCCGCAGTATTGACTAAATAAGTGGATTTAAGCGTAGATGTGCCACAGCTTTAAAGCAACGCATTAAGTACTAGATTACCTAATAATATTTCAATAATCAATCTTCGGATCGCATTCATTGAGCGGGTAATTTTTAACAATCGTTGTCTGCGTGCGAAAACTGGGAGTCGATACTGTAGTTCCGCTCGTACCATACCCATAATGCCGTCTTTGTTAGGCTCAATTTTCTGTCTGTTTTACTTACCTTCTCTTTTTCTGTTACAGGCCTAGCATGGTTTTCCGCTGACACCAACTCCAGTGCGCCGGTGCGAGAGCTCACAGTCCATGGTGGCGGAGTCGCTCCTGAGCCGCTACCCCGGCACCGGGGCGGGAGAGCTCACAGTTCATGGTGTGCGGAGTCGCTCCTGAGCCGCTACCCCGGCACCGGGGCGCGAGAGCTCACAGTCCATGGTGGCGGAGTCGCTCCTGAGCCGCTACCCCGGCACCGGGGCGGGAGAGCTCACGGTTCATGGTGTGCGGAGTCGCTCCTGAGCCGCTACCCCGGCACCGGGGCGCGAGAGCTCACAGTCCATGGTGGCGGAGTCGCTCCTGAGCCGCTACCCCGGCACCGGGGCGCGAGAGCTCACAGTCCATAGTGTGCGGAGTCGCTCCCGAGCCGCTACCCCGGCACCGGGGCGCGAGAGCTCACAGTCCATGGTGGCGGAGTCGCTCCTGAGCCGCTACCCCGGCACCGGGGCGCGAGAGCTCACAGTCCATGGTGGCGGAGTCGCTCCCGAGCCGCTACCCCGGCACCGGGTCTTCATGAAAGCCAATCTGGCTACCTGGCTATGATGCCCGGCGCAGAATGTAGGTAAATGCAGGTATACTCGTTTTTCTGTGCGTCTGTTGTATCCTGATATTGTTCCCACATTACTAGTTGAAGTAATATGGTATCTTTGCGCATCTCTGGTAACAGGTATCGCTTGATCATTACTTTCACTCCTCTTAAAACATGTAGATGGAGGGCGATGAATGGACACGCACAACGATGTCATTATTATTTCATCGTCGCTTTTATCGTTACGGTCGGGTAATAGAGGAGCAAGCACCATTTTCCGTCGGTTAAGTTGGTGGGTCAGGAAGTGGCAACAAGTCTTGAATAATAAGACGCCATGAAGCAAAGCCGTCACGCGTCCATAAAAGTTTACTTGCCAACCGACTAAGTCGCCTTCCTGTGAGCATAACGTACCTTCCGAAATAGGGCTGTACCACATGTGTATAGTTTGCCACATTTATATAGCTTACCACAGGCATATATGTACCACATCTATAAAGCTTACCACATTTCTAGCCAGAAATAAGGTTGAACAGTTTCAGCTGCTGAATCGTGTTTTCGATAGCGAGCGCTTTGTCAAACCACTCCTTTCTTGTGTTCGGCAGCCCAATCACTCATCACCTCTATTCAAAGGTCGATTCGGGAAAGCAAAATGTGAAGCGTGGCGCAGTTCGAAGGAACTCATCGGTGCGAGGCCAACCGCATCCAGAAATAGTGGCGGAAGAGAGTGCTTTCCCACTCGTCGGCTGTTTGCTGAGATGGCACAGGCCTTACGGCGACCCGACCACGCCTGTCACTTGGCAGCAAACTCATATTTGGCTGACTGTTGGATTTTGCGTGACATCACGATTGCCTGCAAATTTAGCATACGGGGCCTTCTTGACACGATGATTCCGAAAATTATAGGCCTTGGGGTGTGATCTTGTGAACTTCCGAGGTAAAAGACGTGAAACATGCCAGTTTGATATTGTGGGCGCATCAATTGCTGCGGAATTTGAAGTGCGGGGCCTTCTCGACAAACTGATTCCGAAAAAACAGTGGCTTTGCGGTGGAAGTTCGCGCAAAAACTTCAGATAAGACACGAAAAAAGTTTGTTTTATGTAATACATATTTGTATTAACAAATGCTCTTGGGTGGTGAGCAAAGGAGAGGTGCGCTTCCGGTTATAATTTGCCAGCAGACGTGAGTGAGGACGATGGCATTGGGTGCGTTGCTGGGGCACAGGTGCTTAGCACGGCATAAATTAAACTGTTGGCTAAACGTGTGGGTTTGTACGTAGGTTGAGGTGGTATCTCAGAGACAGGCCGCGTTTCATCTTTGCCCTATTGCGGGAAAACTTGATGCGTTCCTCTCATAGATTTCGTTATCACTGGCGTGGACCTGCACTTTTGGCCTGAATTCAACCTTATCTCTTATGGGCACCGATACAATAATTAGAAGTAAGCTTAATGATTCCACCTGGAGTGATCGCAGCGCACTAAAGTGAGTAAATTATTCACATATAGATCATACCCGCCGAGGCCCTTGTACGCAATACCCGAAAGGCCGATCTCAGTGATCTGCATTGTGTTTTACTTGGGTCCGGCTGTTACCCTTCAACGCATGCGCATAATCCAACTGGAGTAGATGGGACACCTGACATGGGTCCGTGACATTCTTGGGCGCCTGGCTGGGACCTCCGGCCGCCTGGCTGGCATTCCCGGCCGCCCGGCCGCCCGGCCGCCGGCCCTCGGCTCCAGCTCCGGGGTCACTGACAGTCACTGTGGCCGCTGCCCGGATACCGGCATTCGAGCTTACTCCCAATGGTGCCCCGTCGCGCCTCTTCAGAAAACAATCACCCTCAACGCGTCCTGCGATCTCGCACCGCCGGGCACCACCCATGTCGCGGCCGCGAACTTTGTGACGCTTGTGCAGAGACGTGCCCCAAATTTCACCAAGAGACACAATTCGAAACATTTTCACTGAAAACCGTGTTAGGCAGGTTCACAGCTTCTTGCGTATCTCGAAACAGCGTTGCAGATCTTGATGTTCTCGTTTTTGCGAACCTATACGCAGTTTTCAACTTTCAACATTTTGTTACGTGCGCATTAATGCATGTCTTAAATTTGGTAAAAGTAGGAGTGGGGCACGTGCCGATGTGGTTTTCTACTCGGCCCCAACATTTGTCTCGGAGAAGTGCCAGAATTTTTGCAATAATAAAATGTTCTGATTTGTTTAATCCATGCCTGGCACCAGCAAAACAGTTCACAATGGTATGTTACAGGCCATGCTTTGCTGGACTCCTGTCTACCCTGAAAGACAGGCAGGACACTGTCTTGGAGTCCCTGGAAGGGCATGCTTCTGGTGTCAAACCTGCTTTTGAACAGGCCCAGGCTGCTGAGCAGGAAAGGTAAGGCACATGCAATGTTAAGAGCAATGTGCAATTCTTGAACATCCCTCTATGACAAAATGTGCAACAAATCTTGAAAGGTACCAACAAACTTCGTGCGGGCTCAGCATAGCCAACTAAGCGAGGCAAATATTTATAGGACCAGGATGGCCACCATGCTAAAAACCCATTCAAAGAAACTAGTCATGCTGTTGGATGCCTAGTAAACATCCCCACTTGCCAATCTGTTATAACCAATGATGTGTGACAACAGCAATTACAAGAAAGGTATGGTAAGGAGCATTGTATGAATGCACCTGTACCTCTTGAAAAAAGTAAATCGGTCTATTTCTCAGCTTGAGGGTATGTTCAGATTTTTCTGAGATGATAATGCTAATACTCATATTGTCCGCTACCTTTTCCACTTCCTCGTCCATCCTGTCCCGATCCCGACGAACTGGCCAGGCTTCAGCAGAAGATCTCCGACTTAACGAACTCTCTGAACCGCAAGACGGAAGAGGTCGAGGCCAAGTGCTTGGAGGTGGCAGCCCACTACCAAACCGAACTAAAGGTCCTTTTTGCTGACCAGCAGGTACATCTTCATTTTCCTCCATGCCTTGATTCCTGTCGCCTCATGGCCTATGTTTGTTAACGATATGTGAGTCACATCCTGCCCTCATCCTGTTCGAATATGATGTGTTTAGTCACGCGGCCTAGTGCACCGAATGCCTTTTAACTGGTCGCTGTTCTCAGCCGTATAGAGTACACATTTAGCGATTTCTTTATCCCTAATGCCGGTGTTTGATAGCAGTAGAGCTGTTCTTAACGCTGAGGACGGGAACGCGGAACTTTACCGTAAAGCAGGGTGACACTTATTTTGTTCCGGACATGCTGCGGAGCTACCTTCATAACAAGCCTGCCCGCGAGCGTCCTTGCACCCTGATGTTTGACGAGATGAAGGTATGCTATGCAGCAAATTTAGTGATACGTGGCACTCGGAAATGCCGGGAACCGGACACGTCCCTAAATACCATGTGCCGTGTTACGTCTGAGCGCAGTCATAGCTTTTGAACAGGAAGGCTGATAGGCTTAGAGCTCTCCTGGGGTTCACAACGCAGAAATCATGCATGCATCCATGTATTTGGTCGCTGCGTGCTCATTTAACTTTTTTAAAATGTCTGCCCCTTTCCTTTTGGAGGAGTTAACAGCTACCAGGTGTATTATTTCCAGATTAGCACCATTAGATTAGCAGCAGAAAATGAACTTAGTGGAAACCATCGCTTTTGACCCTAAGCACGTGGTTACAAGCGCTCCAGACATTGTTATTACACACACCAGGTAAAATTACATTGCATCTGCCCATCCGACGCCTCAGGTCATCAGGCTATGAAAATGTCAGGTGCCTCTCTTAGCATTGAAAACAACTGCTATCACCTTCGGATTGGTTGCACACTAAAATATCTCATTTGCATTCAGCTGACTTCATCTATACCTGTCGCCGGTTCGAAACAGCCCGCATCTGGACCGTACGTCCAAAACAATATGTGACAGTAAGGATGATGATCACACCACATTGTGGTAAAAGTCGCCTTTATTGGATGCAAGGCATGGTACAATGATCCGGGTTTGTGTTGGAATATGTGACCAGCCACAGCTGTTTTGCCCCCGGGTATGGCTAGGAGACATACCAATAAACGTCTTGAGACCCTTTTCGTTGGAAAAAAAAACACCTAAGTAACACTCGAGAACGATTGTCAGAAAATCAGTGTTGCATTGCACTTAAACGCGTGAATGCCTTCGGGCACTCCCATGGTGACGTCACCGTGGGATTGCCAGACCTAGTTTCGACTAGGTTCCGCCCCCCCCCCCCCTGCATGGGTTAGCCATGTTAATACAAATTAGGAACCCCATTTTATTTGCAATCTTCGGCCAGGGAGAACTCAACATCTCTGAAGAACACAGAAAAACACGAAACTGGAGTCTATGTGACAATTATTGAACTACCTGCGGTGATCAGGGATGTTGTTGCATCAATGAGGTTCCTGTGCTGATTCGGGGCTAAGTGCGCGGGTCAGAAGGCCTCCCGTGTCAGGGATGGAAGCAACGTGATATGATGTATCCTTCTAATCGCCCCCGGATCGACAGCGGATCTCGCCCCGTGTGACCAGAAAGATAGCCGGAAGACACTCGCGATGGAATGGAATGGTCCTTCAGCCCTTAACCGGAAACGGTAATGTACCCTTGGTGTTCTACTCAAGAGGCCCCTTGCTCAGAGGGAAAAAGGGGTTTCATTCTTGTCGAGCAGAGTGGGGGTCTCATTATTGTTGAATAGGGTGGGTGGAAATGAGCTTAAGGAAAATGAGCAGGGTCATGCCATGTATGCCCGAGGACGTCCATTTTTTCAGAATGTATTATTGAAACAAATTACATCAAAAGGCCTGAACATGCCCGCCCGCAATCTCGAGAGCAAGGGCAAGGATGGTCCGGGTTGCAACTTCCGTAAAACTGAAAAGTTTCGGCCACCGCAAGTGCCACCAGACGGCAGGGACCGTGCTTATCTGTCTTTTGGATAGACGAATGGCTGCAAAAGCACGAAAAATGCAGATTCTATGTTCAACTACCAGATTTCAGTTCAACTACAAGATTCTAGCCCCACTTCGCGGTGCTTCAAGGGCCAATCCGTTCTTTTCATCAGTGTAAAAATTGCGCACGTGAAATATGTACTCAGACTGCTCCCTGAATGTAAGATCTGATGTCGTGAAGCGTTTAAGGATACTTTTTCAGAAGCGTGTTAATTTTCGTCCACCCGATAGACATAACTTAGTATTGCTGTTAGGCTGACGCTGCGCGGCCTGCGGACATTGCAACGCCTGGGGTCGAGGCTTGGTTTTCCGAGATTTTCCAGTGCGCATGCTCAAAACTGCGCCACACAATTTGTGTTGCTAGCCGATTAAAGTTTTAAAGGTAGTAATTTCAGAAGCGTCATCATTGTCGTCCACCTAAGAGTTAGCTAAGTGTTAGCCTGTGGGCTAGCGCTCAGCGGACTACGGAGACTGCAACGCCCAGTGTTGTGATTTGGTTGCTTAAATTTGCAGGCGCGCATGTTAAAAACGCGTTACATAAATTGTATCGCTGACAGATTCTATCTGAATGATGAACCTTTTCAGACTAGCATGACTTGACCACGTTAATACACATTGTTGGCTACTCGATCTGCAATCAAATTTTCATCTTCAAATTTGGATCAAACATATCGATCTACAATCTGCCTTTGCGATGCCCTCAATGTTTGTAGAACCGAGATAAAACATTGTTACAAAGGTTCTCAATTCTATCGGTTTAGAAAGAGTCGACTCACCATTGTAAATTAAAAGCGCCGGTGATTTATTCGTGCAGTCGTTCAACGCCTGATTGCTGCAGTTTATTGATCTCAAAATACAAACAGAACTGAGTTCACGGTAGCTCATGGTTTCTGTTTTGGTTACGTGGTAAAAATAGTAATAAAACGAAGAAAACCGTGTCACTTGTTAACAAGCAACCTATATCCGGGGATATTTGGGATCACCATAAGATGGCCTTTGTCGACCTTGTGTTCCTCCTTGGCAAGGGTCTGGTTACGCTCCTGCCTACACACAACAGGAGATCAAGTCGTATACGTTGCATGATGGACAATGAAGTGTCCGTTCGGCCGATGCATATCTAAGGCAGACAGCTTCACGGAGGCTATTGCAGTTGATGTTGCAGATGTCTGTTGCAGGTGTCCAACACATGTTTCATGCACCATGTAGTAGTAACGCCGATCCAAAAGTATGCAACAAAGCAGCCATACGATTAGTTCGCAGTCATTCATGCGGGAGGCATCCGGGCCAGGGTAGTGGCCACCGACACCGGACAGCAGCAGGGCCCAGATAAGGAACATGTGGCAGATGGGCCTTATTATGTGGCTTGATATTTAAAAGAGAATCTCCAGTCTTATGGGTTTTTCACATTTTTTCCGGCAGTTTCAAACTCTCGAATTTGTTTTTGCTTAAAATGTTTCTACGAGGCTTATCTCATGAAAAGCAGCCAGCGAAATGAAAGCGCATGAAAAATCTGTCGCACTGTGAGCCATCGATCCACTTTCAAAATTCTCACGAGCCTATATCCGGGTCGTATTTTTGGCATCAACCCTGTGAAGGCAGATGCTTCCTCAATGACACAAAATGCCTACCCGCCCGTTGAATTTCGCCTCCCCAGGAAAGCCATGTTAAGATGGACGAATAATCTTGGGAAGCTGGATAACCTTATTTGCCAAATGACAGATGAGTCGAAAAGGCAAGATCGTGCACCGGTGACAAACAGCTCTAAATGCATATTTAGCATAGCAGCCATGAAATGTGAATAAAGAGCGATAACAACTCTATCCCTACCCCCCCCCCCCCTCGGTCATCGGGCTCGCTTTCCAGAAAAAAGTTGTTGAAGTACACCCTGACCTTGCCCGCCCCCCTTCTTTTGGAACGTTCCTACGCCTATGCGTATAAGTAAAACAAAACCGGACCGTAACGAGTCAGAGCTTCCTAGCAACAGCGCGCGTGGATTTGGAACGGCCCCTTCGGCATACACCATCTCCAGATGAGAGGAATGCACACTGGCCACCGTGCACCAGCCCCACCTAACCTCCCGCTTGACCCGCTTGCCGAGCGACTCGCCCTCGGTCAGTGGCACGAGATTGCATCAGTCGTGAGGTTGGGGCTATGTGTAGCTATTAGACTCGCCTTTGTTCAAGCTCAGGCATGAGCGCTGACCGCATTTCATGCGTTCCATCGGACTATGCCTGACCTCCGAAATGTTGTTCGATGGTTCCCTTAAGAAGCTCCCGTCATCGTCTCACCACCCGCTCCCGTCATCGTCTCACCACCCGCTCCCGTCATCGTCTCACCACCCGCCAGTCGTATCATCCAGGGGTTTGTTGTCAGATGGAATGCATGACGCCATGCATGCTGACGGTGCGTTTGATGTGTAAGCTGACGCGAAAGTTTTTTAACTTTAATTTCCTTTCTTCCTTTACATTTTACTTCAGACCACACACTAACTCTGGTTTACTGTCGATCATGGCACAGCACGTACAAAGTGATGTTTGGATAAGCGGCTTCTGTTCCGGTATTAACATCGGGTATCCCATTCGTACGCTGAGTGCTTTTGCTCATTTTCATTTTATTTGGATTTCGTCGTTCTCATTCTAAATACTTATTCCCAACCCCATTAATTTACTGGGCAATGCAACCAACCACCACACCAATCACTGTCGCTTACCTTTTCATGGGCATCCTTGGCATTTCAGTTCCCTCCTTATCTGTCTTACATCGCATTTACCCCGAAATTAGAGAGCTGCGCGTATACAGCCTCCAAAACGGAGGGCGGTTACGCACCGGGCTTATACACCCTCCAAACCAGAGGATGGTTACGCATCGGGCTTACACACCCTCCAAAATGGAGAGTGGCTACGCACTGGGTTTATACACCGTCCAAAAATCTTTCAGATGGTTGTGCGTGTCAAGCATACACGGATTGCCGGTCTTAAGGGGAAGCAAGTGCAAATATGCAGAATCCCATGCGAAAAGTCGGCCCTATTCGTGATAGGGATCAAACGATCACGAAATCTATTAACTCACTCTGAACAGGTCCTATTCTGGTCACAAATTTTCGGCTGCCGGGCCCGCATCTCAAGTGGATGGATGGTTAGCATGCTGGTTTCGCACGCGGTAAACCCGTGTTCGAGTCTCGATGATGGCTGGCGTCAAGTGTGTGGCTCCATGGTCTATCGATGTGGCGTGATTATGCCAGCTTGCTTCAATTCTAAGCGTGGTGAATTCTAACTCGGGGTTTTCATACCGGACAGCAGCGTAGTTTCTAATGCCAGAGGGAGGACTAATTATAAAGAGGACTCCGTCCCTCCAGGGGGAGGGAGTCCACACCCCACAGAGGTGTTGAGGATACCGTAAAGGTTGACCGTAAATCTAAATGAGGCCAGCAACTTGGGCAAACCTTAATTGAAAATGTGTGATCTGTAAACATAATGTGTAATATAATGTGTAAAATGTGTAAATATTAGTGAAAAGTTTGGTGCACACGACCGTTCTGGGCAATTGCTTAAAGATAATTCCGTCACTGCCCGGGGTGACTACCAGCTGCCATTCTGGCGACATGGAGGCGGGTTCGCCTGATGGGTTCGTCCGGAGGCTCTCACAGATGTACATCCTACATTGATGCCCTCCCTGGCGCGGAAGGCCCTTTGCCGGCTCCTGGCCGGGGCATTTGACCCGGAATAGGCGCAAGAGCCCTCATTGGGGCAACAAGAACTCTGATAACCGCAGGTGATCCAATAACTGGCACAGAGACCCATGTTTGGCCAACGGACCCTTAGCTAAAACATGGTGAAGGGTCCCGCAAGGGCCCCGGGTCACCCCTGACCGACTCGGGACTCCTTCCGTCACAGGACCCCTTGTTGTACACTCTGGAGGCCTGACTGTCAAAAGACCACTCATTGTTGTAGGAACTCCGACCAACGCAAATCGCGGACCTCGGTCTCGTTCCTGCTAGAGAAATGGGGCCCCAGGGATCAGAACAACACGGGGTCAACTATTCGGTATAGTGGTCTCCGGCCGAAATAGGTGCCCGCACTGTCCCAGGGGTCCACAATTGACGAAAGAGGCATATTGGCTGACATTTGGGATCACAGCCATACGGGCCAGGATGACTTGCAGCCTTTCGACCCCTATGGCCATTCAGCCTTCCCATCGGCCCGTTTATCGTCAGCCTTGAAGGGCACATCGGTCCATCTTCAGGCACCCTCGTACACTGCCTGACCAACTTGGGGGTCCTTGTCGACATCGGGCCTCCGGTTAGGCGCTGTGTGCCCCTGGCCGACACAGGGGCCCCTCATTGGCTCAGGGTGCGCTGACCAATGTAAATCGCGGGTCCTGACCTTGTTGCTGCTTGGGAAATGGGCTCCCAGACCCAGGCCGGGGCCCAATCGGTGCAACGGGCCCTCTGGCTGGTATTTGAGGGTCCGACCTGCGCTCCCTCAATGACCTTTAGCCAGTCATTCGGGTCCCACATCGGATTTACGGTGCTCCCATTTGAGATTTCGTCGTGGTCACCTGAATGACATTTCAGGCTTAGGATCAGTCACTTTCTCCCACGACAGTCCGACAACAAGGGCAAACTGAGTTGGGGGAGGGGCAGAAAAAGTGCAAAATAACCAAAGTATCCCCTAAAACGTACGTTAATAAACAGGGACGGATCTAGAGAGGAGGGCCACGTCCCCCCCCTTGGGGCCCGAAGGGGCCCATTGGCTGCGGGGGACGATAGCCGGCCGAACAGGTGCAGTTTTTAACACAAAATGCGACAAAACTGGGTACTTCTGGACTTTCAGGCCACCAAGAAGTTGTGAGCGAAAGTAAAGGGCCCATGAGAAGTCCCAAAACTTACTCAATGATTGGAAAAGTTGTGAACTGGATATTTTAAGCCCCGTTATATCGTTTAGGGCCCCATGCTGTTTCCGGGGACCTATGTGTGCCTTGCAGGTTCATTTCGGTCGTTTAGGAGCATTCCATGTTGTCCTTTATTTCTTTGCATTTGCTCAGAGGGCCCTGCGCTGTTGTTGGGGCCCTTCCTGTTAGCGTGTCGGGGAGCTCTTATCAATAATGGGCCCCTCCACGGATTATTTCCATTCGCCAGAAAGGCCCCGTGAACGGTAGCCAGAGTCCCGTACCTTAACCTGTCGGGGTATTCTCGGTTGCTCAGGAGCCCTTTACGTGGGTATCGGCTAACCTACCGATACACCTGCGGTACGCCCATGGGGCATTTACATTGATCTAGGGCGTTTCCAATTTTCTGTCGCTTGCTTAGGGCCCTACAATCTTATGGGGGGCCCATCTAATGGCCTGCTTGGGCACACTCAGTCGTTTGATTGTTGGATATACGCTCAGTGCAGAACGATGGGAGTTTGTTGGCTGGGCAAGCTTTCAGGCACAATGCGATACACGTGACTTGGCGCGTCGCAATCCACTCGTGAGTCGGTTATATTTCCAAACGGCGCAGCGGAACATGTTGAAACACTGCCGTAATTCGCTGCGCTACAATACCACAGTGATCGTTTGATGTCTATCACACATAGAGCCGACTTTTCGCACGGGAATCTGTATTTTTGCACTTTCTTGCCTCCAAGGCTGCCAATCCGCGAAAGTTTGACACGTACAACCATCTAATGGATTTTTGGAGGGTGTATAAGCCCGGGGCGTGACCGCCCTCTGTTTTGGATGGTGTATACGCACTGCCAAATTAGAGAAATGTGCACCCCGCCCCGCCTCACGTGCTTACCAACGCAAGAGCTACCAAATCACACTCCTGCTTCGGTCAGAGTGATTTCTTAACCTGAAAGTTGACGACAGAAGGATCCAGTTGGCCTGGCCTGAAAGAAGGATCCAGTTGGACTGAAAGCTGACAGGAAGGCCGCCACCCGATCCAGGTTCTCTCGCTTGCCCCCCCCCCCCCCCCCCGCCCTGATCAGGACAGCTTTCAATCCGCGCGCTCTCGGGTTCATCGGCAGAGCCGCCGGTGAGTGAGATTCGGGGGTGCGGGCCCACCCCAGAGCCGCCGATGAGTGAGATTCGGAGGTGCGGGCCCACCCCAGAGCAGCCGGTGAGTGAGATTCGGAGGTGCGGGCCCACCCCAGAGCCGCCGGTGAGTGAGATTCGGAAGTGCGGGCCCACCCCAGAGCACCCGGTGAGTGAGATTCGGAGGTGCGGGCCCACCCCAGAGCCGCCGGTGAGTGAGATTCGGAGGTGCGGGTCCGCTCCAGAGCACCCGGTGAGTGAGATTCGGAGGTGCGGGTCCGCCCCAGAGCAGCCGGTGAGTGAGATTCGGGGGCGCAGGCCCGCCCCAGAGCTGGTGGGGTGCATCAGCTGACGTCTGCGCTCGACAGAGGCCGTCCGCTGGCCAGCCGTGTGCCGCAGTGCACCACTCCCTGCTCTTCAGTCAACTACGAAACTTTCCTCGCGTCGCGTCTACGCGTCCCGGATCGTAACGGCACAGATCGTCACGACACAGGTCGGAGATGCGGCGCCCCCCGTTCGTGACAGCGCAGCCGCCTGACCTGGCGAGCCCGGCCTGGGTGACCTGGTGAACTCGAACATCACAACGTGAGCGCTCCGGCACTCCGGGCGCCCACAAGTTACCAGCGCGCCGGCTGACTGTGGCGCGCACGCGCCGAAGCTGAGCCGTCAGAGCGCGCCAGGAGTCGGGCCGAGCCAGCCCCACACGCGCTGAAGCTGTGCCGCCAGGGCGCGCCAGGAGTCCGGCCGAGCCAGCCCCGCACGAGCTGAAGCTGTGCCGCCAGAGCGCGCCAGGAGTCCGGCCGAGCCAGCCCCGCACGCGCTGAAGCTGTGCCACCAGAGCACGCCAGGAGTCGGGCAGAACCAGCCCCGCACGCGCTGAAGCTGTGCCGCCAGAGCACGCCAGGAGTCGGGCCGAGCCAGCCCCTGTTTGACCAGGCGACCGGGTCATCATCTTCGCCACCAGGCAGACCTGAGCTGTGGCTGCTGTTTCCGTGTATAGTGCCCATATTCAGCAAAGGTGAAAGCAGTGCTTTGTCGTTGAAAAGAAAGCACTCATAAATTGTATTCTAGAAAACTTGCCTTCAGGACGTCGGGAGGCACCTATTGAGTCTAGAAAAGGCCGAAAGCCAGGAACTTACCGTCATTCTCGCGTACCCCAAAAATAACTTCGCAAATCGCTGAGCACGTGCTAAATTATCGGATGTTATTGCCTCTAGTCATTGAGGTAATAACATCAGAACATAAACGCGGAACACCTCTGGATCCCTCACTAAAGTGGAGAGACCTGTGCCATTTGCACCGACTGTAATGGCTATACTGCTTCATATTAAACTAATGCACACTGAGTGAACCAATGTTTACTAAATGAACATGAGCCAACACAAGTTCACAGTGCAGCCCAGCAGTCTTCAGAGATTTTTAATCAGATGTTAATAGAAGTTAGGCTCTAATTTGCAGCTACAAACTTAACACTACCTTAGCACTACTCGACGCGTTGTGATGCTTGCCTTGCAGCACCAAGCTGTTTCATTTCGTACTTACATGGAAAGCGATTGTTTACGCACAAATCGGTGCCTCGTGGTATACGCTGTTACTTATAGACTACTGCAAGACTTTGGAACAAAGTACCTCAAACTGGACCCAGAACTATAGCCATAAATGATTCACTGGCACAGATATCAACTATGATGCTGGTGTGCTACGGCGATGGGGTGTTATGTCCACGTCAGAACCTTGGGATGCCATTAACCGTTTTAAGTAGCATGTACCAAAAGTGGTTTTAAAAATACACCGACTGAGGCCGAATCGTAATGCCGCAACAGGGAGGAGCTTTTTTGGGTGGGGCGGGGCGGGGCTGGCTTGATGGGTTCGGGCAGTCAAGGATTTTAAGAACATGGATGATCATGGGTGAACCTTTGTGACTCTTTGGGGTGCCTTGCCTTTCCCTCCCAAATCTTAGTTTCTCACTCCCAGTACATGGAATCCAAATCGCTAGAATTAATCTTAAAATCCTAAAAACAACAATACCATGCCAACTATGAGACCAACCACAAAATATATTCATAAAGACCACATTCTGCTCCTCCTTCTCTGTTGCACCGCAGTCGACATCAGAAGTTCTCCTCTACGTTACTTTTTCACTGCACGATGAGCTAGGAGTCGACTTTCACCGCGAACTTTACATTGATCTGAAAGCCGCCAAGTTCTGCTAATGGGCCACCAAGCTAAAATCCAGCTGCACTTCTGGAAATCTCTACAGAGACGCCACACTAATTAATTCAAAAAGTTTAACATGACTGCACTGTAACCTCAAATACTTAGCCAGCCGTTGGCAAGCTCATCAAAAACACGAGCCCCCTTGAGTAGTCACATGCGTATCGGCCTGGCTCACAACGAAGCTTCTCGAGCAAATAGATGTAATTGTCCGGCTTTTTTTGCCTACTTTGCTGCTTTGCAGGATACATATATCAGTCTACAGCGTAGCAGCAATGGCTAGTTTTCGCACGGGACAAACGGGACGCAGTATCACCGCTTGGAACGAGTGCGTGTCACCAAGAGTTCAGCGCCCCTCTCCACCAACACTGCAGCTAAGGGCGCGTTCGGCCGAGGAAAATCATGCAATGAATAATTATTCTCCCCCCCCCCCCTCATCATCTATAGAGATTCTTCATTTACGTTAGGCAGGTTCGGAAATCATCCCTTTGTTTCGTTTCCCTTGTGCCATGCACAACCATCGGTCATAGCTTTGCATAGCGAAAACAGCTTCTCCGTCTTGACCACGTTCGGAAAATGTTCCGGTATTCTCCCTTGGTACGGAAGCTCGCTACGGCATTCTTCCTCGGTACTCTGCGATAAATCGCCGTGTTGGCAGGGCTGGTCGCCATTCCGGGAATTTTTCCAGCATTCTGGATAATTCAGCGCTATTATCTGCCGGTCGAACGCGCCCCACGTCCAGCCTCGTCGCCAGCTGTCAGCTGCGTTCCCCGGTGGTGCAGACGTGCCGCGGCGCGTTCTGGTCACCGCGAGACCCGGTTCGAGCGAGCTATCTCCGGTCGGGCAAATGGTCGGCCTGAGAGAGGCCGACCATCTGCCGCCGAGATGGTGGTTTCCGTGGCCGACCATCTCTCCGTTTGGAGAGATGGTCGGCCTGAGAGAGCTATCTTCGGTCGGGCAAATGGTCGGCCTGAGAGAGCTACCTCCGTTTGGAGAGATGGTCGGCCTGAGAGAGCTATCTCCATTCGGTGAAATGGTCGGCCTGAGAGAGTTTTCTCCGTTCGGGAAATGGTCGGCCTGAGAGAGCTATCTCTGTTTGGGAGATGGTCCGCCCTAGCGAATTATCTTCGGTCGGAGACCAAACGAGCTATCTCTGGCTGGCGAGATGGTCGACCCGAGCGAGCTATCTCCGGTCGGAGAGATGGTCGACCCGAGCGAGCTATCTCCGGTCGAAAAGAGGTCGATCCGAGCGAGCCATCCGCGGTCGGAGATGCTGCCATCGTTAACGCGAACTTTCTGTTCACAGGAACTTCCTTATTACGCACATCGGGCATGAGCCAAAAGAGATGGAATAGTGAGAAAAGTGCGAAGTGGAATACATAGCCAGGAATGGTGTATGGTGTATTCGGGATGGACGATGGCTCGCTCGTCCCAATGTTAGTCATACCTGAGGCTCATGTGTTCGCTTCACGAATCTCGCTGTCAGATCAAGTTCAGGTTTACAAGAAAGGTACAATCGATAAACCACCGCTGATTGTAAAAATATGGCAAAATCAGTCACTCACTCCATATTCAAAAATGACAACAAAATTCATTCAGCTCCTCTCCTCCAAAAGAATATCCGCCTTGACTGGACAGGATATGGCGGAGGAAAGCCTTTTCTGTCAGCAGCGGCGATGCGTGTCGAAAAGTATGACACATTCAGCACAACTGCGACGGAAGAAGATCCGCAGTTTATGGTCTGCGGCTATTGTACGGCGTCCAACTCGCACAAAAACCGTGTAGAGAGGCAATTTATGGTTTATCTGCAAGCGAAATGTGAGCGGGCAAACTGAAAACATCCAGCGGTTAATGTAAGCCAGCCACACCTGTCGGGTCCACTACGAATCACGTGAAAACACGTAGTATCACAATGCAGTCAAACCCAAAGAACTACTTCTATATTATAAAGGCTTCCGAGCCGCACCGTTGGCTGCGTGCGACCGAGGAGCGCTTGGCCTCAGCCGAAGCCCGGGAAAGAGGGGGGGGGGGGGGGGGGGGGAGGTGGAGTATTAACCGCCACAATCACCAGTTGGCGACACGGCGCGGCCGCCTAGCCCCTGCAGCTGGCGCAGCCATTTGTGCAGTGCAACTTTGGACAACGTCCTGACCCCTTTGAAATACACGGGAAGCATGCATGTAAGCTGGCCAGTGCTGGTCGGACCAGTACAGGGTTGGTCGGGTTCTGCATACACGAACATGTCCCAGAGAGGACTGCAAGGCAGCAAATAAAAACAAAGCAAAGAAAACCTGAGTATCACACAGTCATAAAATGAGAAAGTGGCTATTCAAGGGGTTGGGGTTGGAGGCACGTGACTTCCTTAGTTTTTTTGTACATAAGTGTAAATCAATGTGGACAATAAAATCGAGATATGCCCGTCAAAATACGCAGGTCGAGAAATCACGTGTCGTAATCCACCACACATCAGCTCACGCACATCCCCAGCGCGCTAAAGAGTCTATCGGTCAAAACTTTTGAACTGAGCCGCCGCATTACGAAATCCTGCATGGGCGCCTGAAAATTATGCGGTTGCGAGTGGTGTATTGTGTTGCTTTCATTCAAGTATTTTTTTGTTGCAAATTCATCATCATATTGCTTTTTGTGTACGTTTCTTATACGTACTGTTGATGCATATTTATCAGCTTATGGCATTAAAAAAGATACATAACCGTGCAAAATAAACTAACCAACAACAAAACAGAACAACCGCTGCATCAGCTGCCATGCTAATTCAACATCCAACGAGGTTCGATTAGCCCCGCAGGGGCACCGGCTTCGGTCGGTGTAGGGGACTAGCGCCCCCTCGGGTCCCAGCTCCGGTAACGGGTGGACAGCGCAAGCTGTTCCTCTCAGGGCGTAGCGACCCTGCCGGTACGTGAGCCCCTTCTCCTTGTCCCGCTTGCTCCCTTCCCATTACCCATTTTCCCGCATCCGGCCCACTCATCACTCCTGATCCTCGTTTTATCGGGGTCGCCGTGCCCCCTCGCCCTCGTCCCCGGGTTGATCGGATCCTGGTGGCTGAGGGGCGCGTCGTGCGGGTCAGTCACGGCGCGTCCCAACACTCCACTTTGGCCAGGATATCCGGGGGCGCGGGGGGCCCGTGGGGCCCCACACGGGTCTAGCGGCTTGTCGCTCGCGTCGCGGTTGGGTGCTCCTTGCGGGTTCCGCTTGGGGCGCCTGGCCGCGCGCAGCGGCTTAAGGGGTCAAGGGGCGGCGGCGCTGAACCACGGTCAGGACGGGGAGGGGTCTCCCCGGTTACACCTGGCCGTGTGGGAGGCGTCGTCCGCCCCGTATAGCACCGAGGTAGCCCTGGCGGCACCACCACCAGCTGGTGAGTGGGCCGTCCCCCAGTTGGGCTCCGAGGTGGGTGGGGAGCCCCGGTGCCGAAATAAAGAACAACCTTGCATGGCATCTACAAACCCAAAAAACTCCCGCCCCCCGAGAGGGGGACGGACTGCGATGAATTTAGGGTGCAGCGAGGAGTCGGTTCCACCTGCCCCACGCGTTCTTGTCTTCCGGAGTGATGTGAAGAACCTGGCATCGCTTTCACCGTTTCAGCGCCGAAACGGATGCGACAGGTTGGGAAAAGTCACCCGCTGTGACAAGCTGAGGGACGGCGCGATCGAAGTGGAGTTCGCAAACGGCACCGATGCGACTCGAGCTTTGACTGTAACTGAATTTGTATATGCCGCGAGAACCGAGGGTGCAAAGCGAGACGTGAGCGTGCCGGTCACGGTCACACCGCACCACACCAAAAATTTCTCAAAAGGTATCATAAACTGCTATGACCTTCGTGACGTCAGCGAGGAGGAAATCGTCGAAGAGTTGGGAATTTTCGGGGTCACGGCAGCACGTAGGATCACGACCAGGAGGGGTGATGACCAAATCCCTACAAACAACATTATACTGACATTCAACCGGCCTGATTTACCGTCTGATATCCGCATTGGCTACGCAGTTGTGAAAGTCAGGATCTTCGTTCCGAATCCGATGCGATGTTTTCAATGCCAGCGCTTTGGTCATACAAAACCACACTGCCGCAATCGAGCTGTCTGTGGGAAGTGTGCATCTTCCGAGCATTCGGGAGACCAGTGTACCTCTGTGCAGCCCTGGTGCGTGAACTGTGGCACGGGGCAGGTACCGCACACAACTTTCGATCGAAGTTGTCCAGCCTTCATGAAGGAAAAGGAAATTATATCACTCAAAACTTCAAAGAACATTTCTTTCCGCGAGGCGCGTGAACAGTATGAGGCTAATCACCCCAAGGTATCTTATGCCGAAAAATCCAAAACCTCTGTACCACAGTCCACCAGCATCAGTCACATGTCAGCGGTCCAACTCATCACGCTCCTGCGATCCTTCGGTTTGTCTGTGGTGCCGGCGGGGCGGGCGACCCCCGCCCAGTCGGATCCTCCTGGTCCTTCAGTTGCGTCCTGCTCTACCAACGCTGTGCCGCCGGACCTTCATGTGTCGTTGGGGTCGCAGGCGGGGGAGGAGGAGGGATGGACGGTGGTCAAGCGCGGCCATGGTCCGCGGGCTCGGCCTTCCTCGCCGTCTGTCACTCCGCTGCCCTCGTCGCCTCCGGCGACGCTGGCGAGTAGTGTGTGGACGAGCAGCGGAAACGATGGAACGGCATGAGGCGGACAGGCGCGCCCGCGACGCCAAGCGGGCCCGCCTAGCGGAGTTGGAGAGGGCTAAGACGGCCAATCGCTTGTCCGTTGCAAGCAAGGAGCCCACCCCTCGCAGTGGCACACCATCGCCGAGAAGGCCAGTGGAGGCCCCCGCTGACCCCCAGACGCCCGGTAGAGGCCCGCCGATGGGCCCTCCCCCGCCGCCACCCCGGACCGGGTACGCTGGCGTCAAGCGTGCCCCGGCCGGTCCCCCGTCTCCATCTGACGGCGGGAGCCCCAGAACTCGTCCCAGAGTGGGGCACCTCCCTGCAGATTCCAACCGTGGCTCTCAGTCAGAAAAGTCTGCTTCTGCAACTGGCGCAGCCCAGTTCTTTTAGGACGTGCCCGGTTTTAGTATGTGACCTCCAACCGGCTTTTTAACACGCCCCCTTTACAGGCCTTTTTACAGTGGAACTGTAGAGGAATAAGGGCAAATGCCCTCGACCTCCAGGCTGTCGTCAGCGAGCACTGTCCTGCAGCCGTAGCGCTGCAGGAGACCAAGCTTGCTTCTAGTCACCACTGCACGCTGAAGGGATACGCCCTGTTTCGCAATGATGTGTTAACCGACGGTATCGCACATGGCGGTGTCCTTCTTGCAGTCCACCACAGCGTGCCAGCCAGGAGGTTTAACCTGCGGTCTACGCTACAGGCTGTAGCCGCACGCCTACATTTTAATCACCGTCACATCACGGTGTGTTCTTTATATCTTCCACCTGGCGTCGGTTTTCCATTGGAAGACATGAGACGTTTAGTGCATGAGTTGCCTTCACCATGCCTTCTTTTAGGCGACTTCAACGCTCATCACACCGCGTGGGGCTGTGATAGCACGAACACCCGCGGAAGGACGTGCGAACATTTTATCCGTGACTCGTCACTGTGTATTTTAAACACAGGGACTCGTACTCATTTTACACTGCCGTCTGGTCAGACTTCCGCGCTTGACCTGAGTCTTTCTAGTCCCGAGCTGGTGGAGAGCCTCGAGTGGTCTGTGGCAGATGATCCAATGGGCAGCGATCACTTCCCAGTGTGGCTTCGATTCCAAATAAGAGGAACGTTGGGTGTAAGACCACGACGTTGGAATTTAAAAAAGGCTGACTGGAGAGAGTTTGAGGCTCGACTGGAGACATTATGTCAGACCGGAGGTGTGAGGGTGGCACCCTCTATTGAGGATTTTACTCACAGACTTCTAGATTGCGCTAGCTATTACATCCCGCGCACTTCTGGATTTCCTCGTCGCACTCCTGTGCCGTGGTGGACGGAGAAGTGTCGTGACGCAATTCGCGCACGCAAACGTGCTTTCCGAGCTTTTGACGCCAGAAGTAGCTTGGAGAATTTAGTAGCCTTTAAGAAAGCCAGGGCTTTCGCCCGCCGCACGATAAAAGAAGCGAAACGTGAATCCTGGCGTATGTACGTAAGCACGCTCAACCGATTCACACCAACTTCGCAGGTGTGGGCTCGGATCAAACGTATCTCCGGGCAGTTTTCATCCGTGCCACTTCCTGTGTTACATGTTAACGGCCAGGTGGTGACTCATCCGTTGGATGTGGCTAACGGGATCGCCCGAGCACTCTCCCACCGTAGCGAAGGTGCAAATATGAGCCCACAGTTTTTACGGCAAAGAGCACAATCCGAAAAAACCGTAGTGAACTTTTCTACAAGGCAACCACAGGCGTACAATGAGCCCTTCACTTTGGTGGAGTTGGAGTCGGCAATCGGAAGACTTCGTAGTGTATCGGAAGGTCCTGATGACATCCACAATGAGATGCTCCGACATCTGCCTCCGTGTGCACGTCGTGCACTATTGGCGGCCTTCAATAGGGTGTGGTCAAGAGGTGAGTTCCCTCCGGCCTGGCGGGAAGCTGTTGTGGTGCCTATCCTAAAACAGGGGAAGAGTGGGCTGGACCCTCTTCATTACCGACCCATTTCACTGACGTCATCACTGTCCAAGCTCATGGAAAAGATGGTAAACGTGCGACTCACTTGGTTTTTAGAGAACAACGATATTTTTAGTAACTCGCAGTGCGGATTTAGGAAAAACCGTAGTACGGTGGACCATCTCTTAACACTGGACACCACGGTTCGCAAGTCTTTTCAAGAAAAAGCGCATATGGGGACAGTATTCTTCGACATTGAAGCCGCCTATGACACCACATGGCGCCATGGTATTGTTCAAAAGCTCTTTAAATATGGTATACGTGGCCATATGGGTGCTTTTCTCCAAAGGTTTTTATCCAAACGATACTTCCGTGTTCGGGTCGGCAACGTCCTCTCCGACAGGTACGAACAAATAAACGGCGTGCCCCAGGGCGGCGTGTTAAGTGTTGCACTGTTCGCAGTTATGATAAATGATATTTGTGATGTGCTCCCACAGTCGGTCGGACGTGCCCTTTTTGTTGACGATTTTACTACTTGGACCAGTGCAGCGAGAGCACCAGCGATGGAGCGGCGTCTCCAGCTGGCTGTGGACCGCGTTGAAAGATGGGGTGACATGAACGGGTTTCGTTTTTCAGGCGACAAGACCGTTGCGATGCATTTTTGTCGTCGCCAGCGATGTGATGATCTGAGCATCCGTCTATATGGTCGCTCTATTCCAAATAAGGCCGTGGCCAGGTATCTTGGGGTACATTTTGACCGCCGCCTTACATATAACGCACATCTTAAAATGTTACGCGATCGATGCTTTAAATCTCTCAACATACTAAAGTGTGTGTCTCGCACATCGTATGGGGCAGACAGAAGCACGCTTATGCTTTTATATCGTTCCCTCGTCCGCTCCAAACTGGATTATGCATGCTTTGTTTATGATGGCGCGTCTGAATCCAGCAAGCGTGTTCTTGATACCGTCCACCATACTGCCATTCGCATTGCTACTGGGGCGTTTCGCACATCACCTTCCGTCAGCCTTTTAACGGAGGCACACGAACCACCACTTTCGACGAGGAGGAAAATGCTTGGCATGCGTTATGCCTTGAAGCTGCGGCAGTTCCCACTTCACCCGACATATTCTGCAATATTTTCGCGGTTTGCAGTAAGTTCTCTTCGTCATGGGCCGCAGCAGCACGCTTTAACTTTTGGTTCCCGAATGAGAGCGTTATTGCTTGAGAGCGGAATTCCTGTTCGGGGTGTAAGGCAAGTAAGCCGCCTGGCTTCTCCTCCCTGGCAAATGACCACACCCTTCATTGACACCTCGCTTACGGAAATTAGGAAAAAAGACGTCACACCACACCTATTGAGATCCAGGGCAGTTGAGCTTTTGGCGTGTTATGAAGGATATACCCTGACATACACAGACGGATCCAAAACCTCGGATGGCGTGGGTTGTGCTTTCGTTAGCGGGTCCGTCACTCGATCGTTCTCGTTACCGGCCCACTCGTCAGTTTTTACGGCGGAATTAGTTGCAATCACCAAGGCGATATGTTTCATCGAAGTGGGTGAAGAATCTTCACACGCCATTTTTACAGATTCACTGAGCAGTCTCTCTGCACTGAAGTCTTTTTATCCATCATGTCCCCTTTTACAGGACATTTTATCACGCCTGACACAATTGAATCGGGTTGGAAAGAGAGTTGCACTATGCTGGATCCCTAGTCACGTCGGTATCGTGGGCAACGAACTGGCTGATGCCGCTGCTAAGCGAGCAGCGGTAGCACCATATACCCGGTTTTTGCCTATCCCTGCCAGAGATTTTTACCCGGCAGTCAAGACCTTCCTGAGAAGCAGATTGCAGCGCTGTTGGGACCAGGTGGGGGGCAATAAGCTCAGGGCAATAAAGACAGAGTTGGGCTTGTGGTCGTCATGCTCTCGCAGTGTGCGGTGGGAAGAGGTGGTTTTATGCAGGCTGCGCATTGGGCATACCTATGCCACCCATGGCCATCTGTTACATGGAGCCGACAGACCCCTATGCCAGCGGTGTGGTGCCGTCCTGACTGTCCATCATGTCATTATATCATGTCCATGCCTCTTCGAAGAACGACGACGTCACTTTGGTTCACAGGCTTCGACCCTGACGATAAACGATGTGCTTGGTGACAGTTCCTCCTTTCTTGGTCCCAAACAGCTCTTTTCGTTTTTAAAAGATATTGATTTTCAAGTCATTTTCACACCGTACTAATTAACAGCATAGTTATGGGCGCAAAATGACCACTGCAGTCGACGCGCCCGAAAACTCCAATGAACAACAAAGAGGTTCGATTAGTCTCAGCATTGGCTTTAAGTTTACGAGCCTTGGTTATCTTTTTCGAAGCAGATTTGTTAACTCCCTCGCGATCGCAAATGGAAGCTGGATTAGGCTACAACTTGCCACCCAGTCTGACACTACGCGACAGCCTTCGATCACTCGTGTCCAGACATGGGGAGGGGCAGGGGAGGCGGACGGATGGAAAAGACACCAGTTTTTCGGACATTTGACGTTACGGCAATGACGACGCATAGGAAGCGTCCCACAAAAGCAACGATGCTATTCCTAGTTTTGATCTGTGGCGGAAAAGGAACACCAATTTCTGGGCGTTTCAGTTATTTAGTGCTGCAGCCTGGTTGATAAATCACGCCAGGCCGGTCCGGCAGCGCCTAAAGGCTGTTTGTGACGTGAATCGGGGTGACGACCGCTCACGAAGTCGTGACTTGCAACTCTTTTGTGAGAACACACGTAGATGTTTTGTCTGATTTATCGCGTATGTAACATTGCAAGTCCTGACGTTGTCATTATTCGTTTCATGCCGTAGCCCATGAAGGCCGGAGATCGAGATCCTATCACGTGCTACCAGAATCCGCAGTGATCCCCAGTGGTGGACATTTCTAAAAAAGCAGCTCGTGCGCATGCGTAGCAGCGGGGTTCCGCGTGCGTCAAGGCACACCACTTTCCGAGAGTGCTCGACATGGATCATGTGTCGGCGCGGCAGAGCATCAACTTCAACATCAGTGGTTTTGGCACCCCTGCTCTCTGAGCTTTCCTTTCATCTCTGAGCTCGTGGCGGTTATTGCTAGATGCTACATGCAATATTATGAATGCCAAAAAATGCAACTACGACCGTGCTTTATCCACATGATTCCTTAAACACGAACTTGAGAGATCCAGGTAGAGATCTCCGCCGTTAGTACCGACTCACCCGCTTGCCTGGGAGCCGCCGAGAACCCTGGGACGCAAAGCGACATTCCGCTCTCACAGCCGCAGCACTTGAATGAGCACGACCTCGCGGCGCCGAGCGACTTTGGCACAGAGCCAGCGCAGAAAAACGAGCGATTGGTGGTGGAGCACGGAGCTGCGGGAGAGCGTAAATGGGCCATCAACGGGGATAGGCCGACGCTGCGCAAGAAGGGTGGCACCTTTGGAACGACAATTGGCTGCGAACACGCTGAATCGGGTCGAGCTGAGGGGAATATCCTGCTCAACCACAGGCGAGGCGAACGAATCATCAGCGGCAGCACGGTAGAGCGTACGCGGTTGGGCTGAGCGCTACTACTCTGACTAAAAGGCCTTCTGCAACAACCATTTGGGCTGGTTCGTTCGCACTGTTCACAAACAGAAACCGTTATTGGCGCGGGTGTGAGCACCCAGACCAGCCGCCAGAAGCTCGACTGGAATGATACCGCCGCACGGCCACTGGTGTGACCGCTACACCACTGCCGGCTGCCGGTTCCGATGCGCAGCCGACACAGCGTACTTCCCGCACGAAAGTCGCTGGCGCGCGAGGTGAGTCGAAGTCCTACATCGCCCGTGCAGCCAGAGGGTGGGATCGCTCGCATTATGGTACCCTGTCAAAATGTACATACAGTGGCAAAGGTAGCAGTTATGTTGGTGCCAGGCTAGAGTTTTAGCTTTTAAATACCTTTTTTATTCTTTCATATATTACCAGGACCTGCCCTCCGCTATTGCTCTCAATCCCGTCAGTCACCAACTAGGCTGTTTGTCATCGCACATGACAACAGCTGGCATGGTGTCTGTGGCATAGTTTTATATATCCTTTAAGTGTGCAAAGCGAATTCGCCAAAATTGATCTGAAACGATTAAAACTATCAAGATGTCTTCAAAATCATGCTCGCGAAGAATCAAATCAAAGAAAGAAATGAAGAATCAAAGAATTGCTGTGCTACAGAGCACACAGCACTCGCGGGAAATGTGCTGTGTGTTCTGTAGGAAATATGTTAAGACATAAAGACATAAAGACTGACATCTTGACATCATGACTGACATCTAAAGACATATGGCCAACCAAGAGCCACAAGGGACCATCAAAGCTGGCCTATCTCAGGTTCCGCATACGTCCTCGAAACTAGCTCACCACCTGACCTGCATGAGTTTAGCTATAAATGAGACATTTGTACCTATAGAACTTGTCAAAACGGCTTTTGAATTTTGCCAGAGACGAACCTCCAAGTCTACGATATTGTAGTGCATACGAATCCATGGCCACAAGGTCATCCTTATATTTTAAGTCGACAATCCCATTAATCATCTTAATTGCTTTTCACTGCACTCTTCCCAGTCAATCTTTATCTTTTTGGGAGCATTTGGACCAAGGCTGTACACAATACTTCAGGTGTGGTCTGACATCAGCTAGGTATTACTTTTGACAACATTCCTTCTCTTGTTATGTATATTTCCGTTACTAAGTCCCTGCATCCGAAGTGCCTTGCTCCTAGCAGCCCCACATTGATTTTAATCCTTTATATCCCTAGAAGTTATGGCCCCAGGAATTTTTGTTCTCGGTCTGGCGTTGCTCTTGGCCTCCAATTTTGCAGTTAATGTCCTTCCTGTTAAAATTACCCCAAATGCACCACCTTACACATATCATGTCTGAATGACATCTGTTACCGAGAAGCCTAGTTCTTTAGTTTATTTAAGTCAAACTGAAGCTGCTCCACCTCATCGGTATTTTTCGACAGGCCTACCAATGTTATACCGCCAGTAAATCTTAGCACATTACTCGCTAATACTATCTCAATGTTGTTTACAAAAATAATAAAGAGCAACAGGCCCGGCACCGACCTCCGTGGAAACCCACTCTTTTCTAGCTCCCACTGAGATTTTGTGCCATTGAGCACCACTCTTCGTTTCCTGCCTAGCAGCCAAGCCTTTACCTGACCAATAATTGTACCTCAATGCCACGCAATTTTAACTGATATAGGGGACGTTGATGTAGCACGCTATCAAACGCCTTACCTGAATCTAGATAGACAACATCTTAACTATTGCCTTTGCCTAGTTGACTAGTCACATTGTCCATGAACTCAAGAAGATTTGCCAAACAGGACCTACTAGAAAGAAACCATGCTGGTTTCTTTTTATGAACTGATGCCTTTCTAAGTGTGACTGAATGCTAGCCTGAATGAATTTCTCTTAGATGTTACATACTAGCGAGGTTAAGCTCACAGGGCTGTAGTTTTTGTAGTTGTTTTTGTTCTCTTTTCTTAAAAATCGGTACTTTATTGGTATTGTGCCAGTCCTCGAGTACTTCTGAGAAAACCCAATAATCTATTACATATTAAAGTAAGAGAATAAGCTAAAATACTAGCTCATTCATTCCATGCTCTACCATGTATCTGGTCGGGTCCAGCCGACTTATCAACCTTGATATCCTTCAAGCTATTTCTTACCATACCTCGGTTACCGTCAAATCTACAAGACTGCTCGCAGTCAAATTTTGCCTTTTTCGGGAGATCACACAGCCTCCTTTTTAAAAACTGAAGAGAACATTTACAATGTCCTTGTCTTCCACTAAAGACGTTCCGTCTTCCCCGAGAGGGCCGACAGAGGATCCCTTAGATGTAACTTAAGAGTAACTAAAAAAATTATTAACGTCGCCAGACGAAGTGTCTGCTTGCCGCATTTTTGATAATCCTTTGGCTGCCCTAATTTCCTTCTTAAGCTTTTTGTTGCAACCCTGTGTACCGTCTTGTTTTCTGTGTCTTGCACTTTTGCCTATCATATGTCTCCTTCTTTACCACCATCAAATTGTGCACACTCTGTGGCTGCCACGGGGCTCCCTAGAACTTTTTTCTCGCATTTTCCTAATATGAAATGCAATACATTACAGAAGTGGTTAAAAAACAGAAGAGACCATGTGAGCAGCCTCTACTACTTAATCGCACGTCATAACAAATAAACCAACGACATAACCGCCGTTTCAGCTTGACATGTCTTATGTCTATGCCATGCTCTATGAAAATCTGCTGCGATAACCCGCATGGCTACGCCCACGGACTTAGCTTCGTCCCTGATTGTGAGGGTAGTGTCGTTCGGGAGCACCCACGGATTTAGCTTCATCCGCGATCGTGAGGGTAGTGTCGTTCGGGAGCACCCACAGACTTAACTTCATCCGCGATCGTGAGGGTAGTGTCGTTCGGGAGCACCCACGGACTTAACTTCATCCACTGTCGTGTGATGCCGTTCGAGAGAGAAATGACGCGTCCGTGGGCAATTTCCGTCGGCGGGAATGGGCTCCCTGCTCGCTGTATGAGTCTCAAGCGACGGTGCTCGACGCGGTCCCTAACAGCATCGTTTGCTGCGGACACCAACGCCCAGCAAACGCCTGCTATGAATGGTAAGGGAACGTTGGCAAGGGATTGTAATGGTATGTGAACGCTGCGCCCCGCCTGGGTCAAGCAAACTAACATATAGGTGATTCCCACAACATCGTTTGGATCCGTATCAAGAACCTGGACAGCCTTGACTTCTTGATCGGTGCTTTCAGTTCTGATGTGGGAGTGAGAGCAGTCGCGCAGCTGAGAGCAGTGCCATGTGTCCGGCGTTCACGACTCCCGCATGCTGGGAGAGATGCCGGGCTCGTAATCCAGTCGCAATGGGCGCGACCACAGAACTGCGCGCTGTTTTGACGGTCTGGCAATAGCCAAAGAGGGTCAAGCCGTGCTAGGACATTGTACGACGTGTAAGGATCCTGTCTGGCAAGGAGGCCGTAGCTGCATTCGACTAACTGCATCACCCAATTGTGGGTGGTGAAATTAGGACGCACGGCACAAACAAGGCTTAGCACGTACTTTGAAACAAAAGCGTTTGTCAAGACCATTCAAGCTAGTGTGAGAAAATATGGAAGCATCACAGCATCCAGACCATGAGCCCTCGAGGCGAGGCACGGCTCGGACTCGGCTGTCGGCTCCCCGACAGTCGGAGACAGATAGCCGAGACCGGTCTCGGCGGTCTGCTCTCTGGTCTCGTCTGTCTGCTCCCCAGTCTCGGCTGACTGCTCCCCGGTCTCGGCTGACTGCTCCCCGGTCTCGGCTGTCTGCTCCCCGGTCTCGGCTGTTTGCTCCTCGGTCTCGGCTGACTGCTCCCCGGACTCGGCTGTCTGCTCCCTTGTCTCGGCTGTCTGCTCCCCGGACTCGACTGTCTGCTCCCCGGTCTCGGCTGACTGCTCCCTGGACTCGCCTGTCTGCTCCCCGGACTCGGCTGTCGACTCCGCTCTGCTCGCCAGGCCAGCCTGACGCCGCCTCGACCGACGGGCTCCGATTTCGGACCAGAGGCCCGAGAGGCCACGCACGGCGGAGCAGAGGCTGCACCGGCGCGCCGAACGACGCCGTCGGGAGAGTCCTGACGGCCGGCCGTTGGCAGGACGCCTGAACGGTCCGGCGCCTGTCAAACCATGCCACTCACACACGTAAGTGGAGCTTTGCGTCTCGTTCCCACAGTTTTATCCCCTGATGCTGGAGTCTGCTTACTCACAATTTGCGCAAAATCACAAAAATGTCCAGGGAATCGGTTTAACTGAAAAATATTTGTTATGCAAAACATCTCGTCGTCAGCCCACAGCTTATTTTTTGTAAAGCTCAGTTATGGACGTTGTGCATTCAACAGCCATGTGAGCCCATAAAACCAAAGATCAGATGGCTAGTCATTGATTGAAAACCGTACAGCGCAAACAATCGGATGCCCAAGTGTTGACAGGATAAATATCGAGACACAAACATAGAAAAGGGAAGTCATCAAGTGCAAAATGATCGTTGAGCCACGGTCAAACGGCAAAACATCAACAAGGTAAACATGGGCAGGAAAAGCGAGAATATGTTAAAGTCGACGCAGTGAATATCAAGAGGAATGCAAATCGTGGCCGAAAACGACTAAATCACGAAATATTGATGGCGCACCGCTTGTCAGAGAGAGAGAGAGAGAGAGTGAGAGAGAGAGAGAGAGAGAGAGAGAGAGAGAGAGAGAGAGAGAGAGATAGAGAGAGAGGGAGAGAGAGAGAGAGAGAGAGAGAGAGAGAGAGAGAGAGAGAGAGAGAGAGAGAGAGAGAGAGAGAGGAGAGAGAGAGAGAGAGAGAGAGAGAGAGAGAGAGAGAGAGAGAGAGAGAGAGGGAGAGAGAGAGAGAGAGAGAGAGAGAGGAGAGAGAGAGAGAGAGAGAAGAAAGAGATAGAGAAGAGAGAGAGAGAGAGATAGAGAAAGAGAGAGTAAGAGAGAGAGAGATAGAGAGAGCTCGAGAGAGAGAGGAGAGAGGAATGAGAGAGATAGAAAAGAGAGAGAGAGAGAGAGAGAGAGAGAGAGAGAGAGAGAGACGAGAGACATGAGGAGATGCTTTAGAGAGAGAGAGAGAGGAAGAGATGAGAGGAAGGAGAGAGAGGAGAGAGAGAGAGAAATGGACTGAGCACGCAGCCGGGTTACATTTAGTTCTGATCAAGCCGACTGTAACCCAAACCGTTTGTAGACTCAAGCAAAAGTAGTGATCGAAAAGAAACTAATTTCCGGGGCTAAGCGCGTCTCTTTTCTGGAAGTAAAACGGGCTACTACTTGCAGTTCAAGGTGGCTGCTCAGAAAGCCCAGCCCGTAACTCTGAGCCGTTAAATTGAGGCCCGGGACAATCACGGCGCGTTGCAGGGCTCAGAGGCAAATAGAGCAGCTGGAAGCGCTGCTGGCGCGGCCCTTCAGCTGTAAGCCGCAGTCCGTCCCAGATAGAGACGATCGCGGACAGTGCTGGTGAATCCGGAAGTACGCGGAGCCTTTAACCGTCAGCGAGCAAGCAAGCGCAAACGAAGTGCATGCGGGCGGTACATCAAAGGCGGCATATCAAAGACGTACGAACAAAGGCTGCCTACACTCAGCGTTCTAGAATAGCGTGTTTCGGCGACCACACTGTCGCCTCCTGCCAACGATATACGCATGTTACTCCCAGGGGCGGGTCCAGCAATAGGTCCTCGGGGTGGTTTAAGTCCGTACACGGGCGGAGGGAGGGGGTAAGCTCTAAATTGACTGTCAGTTGCAATTGAATCAAGATAAATTACAGGTTGAAGCGTTTTCTACATCGCTTAGAGGCGAAATATTCTGGAACACATACCCATCCCCCTGTATGGATCCGTCCTTGCCACTCCTTGCATAGGATGCCTTGAATGGTCTAGTACTAGCGACCTTATTTGAAACACAGCAGAGAGACGAAAAACAAGACCGTGCGCGATTACGCGCGCAAGAACAAACCAACATCCGCAAATAGGACAAAGCGCATCCTTCCGTCACGCCGTTAAACCGAGCGGTTGCAATTCGCGCTGCAATTGACCCGATCCCATGAACATGTCGTTGTGGCGGTATGAGCCTTGTGGCCTGATTTTCCGGTCGGATTCTTGGCCATCGGTGAATCAGACGCAAGTCGTCTGTATCGATCGTGAGGAGCGGAGGGCGCCGGTCGTCTCTGCGGCCCAGAACTCTTCTGCGTTAACTGCTCGCCCACCACGGGAATATGCCTCAGGCGCAGCGTGACCTTGGGGGGGGGGGGGGACGGAGGTGAGGCAGCGCGGTGAAGGAGGATTTCCTGCCAGCTCGTCCGCGTTCGTGGAGGAAGCGGAAGAGCTTCGTGAGCAGGCTTTAGTCGTTCGCTGCTTGCGCTCCCGTAACGTCATCACTGAACTGCGGTTGGCAGATTGCCTGATGGGATTTCCCCCGAGCAGGGACGTTGCCTTCGTGACCCTTAGCACGGACTGCACGAGTCTCAGGCCTAGCGTGCTGTCCACGAATTCATCAGTCACAGCATACTATCGACAAATGCAACAGCCGCAACACACTGTCCACAAATTCAACAGTCCCAGCAAACTGTCCGCGAATTAAACCGTCCCAGCAACCTGTACGAGAATTAAGCAGTCCCAGAATACTGTCCGTGAGTTTGACAGTCCCAGCGTACTGCCCACAAAATCCACAACCCCAGCACGCCGTTCATAAATACCATATGGGGTCACTCGTCGGCGTGCACTGGATGTTGGAATTTGTTCGGTTTTAGTATTCGTGCCAGAAAACAGGACGCGGTGGAAACGTAGATAGCACTCGGACGTGTTCCGCGCGGGTTTGTGTGTTTGGTATTAGTCACAACGGTATGATTTGTTTCCGCACGAATGCTATGAACGAATGCACTAATGCACGAATGAAAGAATGCAGAAAATAGGATGGGAAAACATCCATCAGTTCAATGCCAACGGCGACGCGGCTTGTTACATGAAGTGATGAGCTTGTGAGTTATCTACGGAGCGAGCTCGCCACGCGCATGAACAGAAATTGAGAACAAACAGGATTGGATGAGGTTCGTTAGCTGACGTTGTGCTGATGACCTAAAAGAATTAATCAGGGAACACAAAACGGCCGAATGCCAAACATCTCCGGATGGTAGAATCAAATGCAAATTACGAGTCGCGACCTCTGACATAGGCAGGGCATAGGCAGGCACATTGTTACAACAGAAGGTACCTCATCCCGACAGCTGCCGGCGGACCCCACCGAAGGTACCTCATCCCGACAGCTGGTGGCGGACCCGGCAGAAGGTACCTCATCCCATCAGCTGGCGGCGGACCCCACAGAAGGTACCTCATCCCGACACCTGCCGGTGGACCCCACAGAAGGTACCTCATCCCAACAGCGGCCGGCGGACCCCACAGAAGGTACCCCATCCCGACACCTGCCGACGGACCCAACAGAAGGTACCTCATCACGACACCTGCCGGCGGACCCCACAGAAGGTACTTCATTCCAACAGCTGGCGGCGGACCCCACAGAAGGTACCTCATCCCAACAGCTGCCGGCGGACCGCACAGAAGGTACCTCATCCCGACACCTGCCAGCGGACCCCACAGAAGGCACCTCACCCCAACAGCTGCCAGCGGATCCCACGATCAGGCCATCAGGCCTTTTCTGACCTGACTTGACCTGATCTATCTTAGCCTCGCAGCTATCACATATACCCATGTTCCCGATCACCGGTAGGTACCTGTGCATCATGCAGTGACTTACTGTACATGCGTTGATACTTGCGAGTATTTTCATTTCGGCTTTTGCTACCATGGAACCAATGGGCTGTCAGCATGTCCAATTTGTTCGAGGGAGTTGTTTATCAAGATATCGGTTTCATTGTCCATATTCAGACTATATTTCCTTGTCGATATCAAAATTGTTTCTTTGTCGGTGTGCATACCTTTTGTTGCAATTATATCGCTTTTAGTTTCGATACCTTATTCATCTCGATCTGTATTCAGCCCTTCGATACTAAGTCATTCCATCGCCCCCCCATTTCGCTGACCAACCCCGTCAGCATTTTCTTTTCGCTCTGCTGCATTCCATATTCTTCCAATTCATCATTTGCTATTTGAGATGTTGCCAAGAAACAACTAAACTTCAACAAGATAGCCATAAAGGCAGGCCGTCAGTTGCAAGACGGTACTTTTCAGTTGACTGTTGAAGAGGCTGCCCACGTAGCAGCAGAACGGCCTTCTGCACACACTGGACACCATCGCGCCTCCAAGATATTTTGTGCGCGGGCGTAATGATTTCTTCCAAAACGTACAGAGCAATTACAAGCTGGGCGGATCAAAATGACGTCAGGCTCTAAGTCAGCACCGGCCCGGTCACGAAACCACCACCGGACCAGAGGCCAGTCAGCCAGAGGCACCGTCCAATCTCCCGCCCCTGACTGCGCCCAGCCCCCGCGGAGCACCCAGCCGACGCCACCGCTCCCAGCAGTGTAAGCCACCAGGCAGGGGGGCCTGTCCGCGAGCCTGACCGGCTTGGCCTCCCAGCGGTGCTCAGTCCGCCGCCGACCCCGGCCGCCCGCGGACCCTACCTTTGTGCGATCCCCGGCGGATGGCCTCCCCCGCCGACGGACGCGACCACAACTGGCGGCTGGGCCCGCGCCGCCGCCGACGACGATGAACGCTGCCATCGATTGCACGCAGCGACGCCAGAGGTTCCCAAACCGACGAGATAGCGGCGCACGCGGCGCTGGGGCGTGCGTGACGGTAAGGTGCGCGGCGTTACAGGCGCCGGATCCCGTGGGACGCGAGCCCGTGACGGGCTTTGTAACGCAAGGCAGAGACAATGGCCGCCCGTACATGCCACAGTGACGACAGCTTCCAAGACGCCAAATGCAGGGGCCTTCAAACTGACGCAGAACGTGGCGCGGTGCCAACGACGGAGAGTCGTACGCCGACGAATGACGTCCATTTCACGCGCCGCCGAGACCGGAGCCTCTCAAACCAATCACCGGCGAAGGCCGACGGAGCCGACGACCAGTGGCTTTCATCCCGGCGGTGGCGGGCCCAGCAAACCCAATGGTGATGCGACTGAAACCCCTGCCGGCAAGCTCCCAAGCCGTATCCACCAGGGGTCCTCAGTCGGCCAGCGTCGCGCCTACAGTGTATCCGTGCCGACGGTGCTGCGACTCGGAGGCGTCCTGTGCGGTCGTGGGTCGTGACGGTCGGTGGTCACCTCCCTGCCGGGGACTTGCGATCCACAGAACGCCGTGGCGCTGCCCAGTCGGCCAGATGCCGCGTGATGTACTGTCATGACAACCAGTCCAGTATTCGGAGACTGTAGATGTTATTGTAGATCAATAGATCCAGAATATGTATTTCAAAATACATGCCCAAACGTTTAACAGGAAACAGTCAAAAGGCACACAAGAAGTGGCTAGAAAGTACATGAAGACAAAGTCAAAAAGTTCAGAGGAAATAGCTCGAAGGTATACAGCAAATATCCAAAAGGTGACTCAAGTGTCAGCTATGACACGAAAAAACAGCACATATCCCAAGCAACAGTTTTTCAACTGTTCCCATCGAGGGAATTATTTCCTTCACAACTTGAAAGGAGTACACAAAATCAATAACACCATACACGCGATAAAGCAGGTCTGAGTCAGTCCACATACGACCCCTGAATGCAATGCCCAGGACTTGAACAGCGGGAGCCCGAAAATTCTAAAAGCCAGCCCAGCGTCTCATCTTGAGGACAGCAAACTGTTGACACGTACCCAGCTAATACTAAACCGGAGGGCACCTGATGACATCGTCCCAGATGTCGGCGTTAAGGTTTCGTGAGGAGCTCCTGCTTCCCAGTGCCGTCCGGTCCGAGGCTCCCGCTATCCGTAGTCGTTTGGTCGGGGGTTCCTGCCACCCGGTGCCGTTCGGTCGGGGGCTCCTGCCACCCCGTACCGTATGGTCGAGGGCTCCTGCCACCCGGTGCCGTTCAGTCGGGGGCTGACAACGATGCAGCATGATCCAGATTGACATGTGCGTGCCTATATCGCTACGCCGCATAAACACTCGAGTTCTCGCTCGCTTCTTCAGATCACAACCGGCCACATCGGCTCTGACCAGCGCTGTCCAGTCCGTCAGCGCCGTCGAGTCCGTCCGGCGCGTGCTCGGCTGCCGCCCGGGCGCCGTCGGTCGCACGTGCCGTCACCGCGCGATTCCCGTCCAAGGCAACCTCCTGGTCATCCACCGAGCCCTGTTGAGACGGCGCTGGTGCGGCGCCGAGCCGGCCCAGCCGCTCGGCCAGCTGGAGGCCGAAGGCAGCCGTGAAACCGGGACTAACGCTGTGCAACAGCGCGTACGGCGTCTCGAAGAGCCGACCGTCGCCGCCGTCATCAACGTCGTGCCCCTCGCCGCAGACGGCGAAGCCGCCCGCCGAGAGACGCACGGTCACGCGCCGCCCCTCCAGCGTGGTGATGTTGAGGAGCGCACCGCCCGCGTCCGCCGGCAGCGACGACGGCGCTGCAGACGCCACCTGCGGTGCGATGTCCGCGACTACGGCTTCTACCTCCTGCCGCCAGGCGGCAGCACTGGGCGGGCGTTCAGTGGCGTGTGGTGGCGTCATGGACGGGCTGCTGGCATTGATGTCGATCACCCTGGTGGAGAAATATCCGGCTTACTCTGTGGTACAGCGTAAAGTGGGGCGTAACAGAGTCATTCTGACAACAACTGATGATCGCTTTGCAGGGCTGGCTTTGGGATGAGGGTGCCCGGTAACTGGCTCATTGCCAAGAGCCATGACCACACTGCTGCAGGAGAGCACTGTTGTTCCAGCGCGTGAGAACAGTGTGGCTGAAATATTATAATGCGCCATAAAGGGCCATAACAGTCTCTGATGAGTCAAGTAATCATATGTGGTATATGGGATGTAGGCCCACATGGCCAGCTACTCCAGAAGTTACGTGTCCAGCAACCAAGCAACAAATATGGCACAGAAACCTGCACAGGAACCTGATACACTTATCCACCAGTCATTTTCATGCAACACAATTACATACAGATTGGTAAATGTTGGCAATGGCAAAAATGATACTTGTTCCTATGCATTCTTGCATTCATAGCAACTTTACTTGAGGCCACATCACACACGAGGGCTATATGTTCTTGCATTGGTAGCAGCTGTACTTGAGGCCACAGTACACATCATAAGGCCTATCAGAACATCTTGGGAACAGAATGGTAACGTAAGATGCCTTTTCAAGAGAACTGCGGAAAGGCAAGATGGGACTGTGTTTGGGAAGACCACATCTGCTCGATTTTGGATGGGTTCTCTGATACCAGTTATACCTCCCGGCACGACTTCTGCCATAGGTAAGGAGAGGTGAGGGTGGCAGCCCCAAATTGTGTGGAATTTTACCAAGTGCCGGCATATGCAGTACATTAAATAAATGTTCGACATTCCCCTATTGGGTTGACACTTCCTACAGATGAAGTCAGTGTATATGATAATTCAAGATAGGAACACATCAGTACATTGTTTGCAGATGTCTTTATAAAACAATTATCATCTTTTACAACAACAATTCGATAAGGGACTGATAAGAAAATCAGGAAAGGCACGGCAAATTCATACGATCAAGACGTAATAAAAATCCCGAACAGGCCATGATATGAGATCCAAGGTCTATTAATACGCGTCCAGGTGGCCGGCTACATACCATTTGCTCGGGTGGGGGTCAATCTGACCCCCCTGAGATCTCGGGAACTAAGAGAGCTAGAGACACAACATTTTCAGGGTGTGTTGACCTGTATGTGAACTCAGTCATATCACAGTTTGAGCTTCCTAGGTCATGACCTTCAGGTCAAACAAGGTCAAACAAGGTCGAAAGTGCCCCAGAACCTAGGCAATTGTTTCTCAGCAAAAGGTAACAAGCCCATTTGGTCAGTGACCTTGTTTGACCTTCTCAAGGTCACAGTGACTAAAATCATAAAAGACTGCTCAGAGCTTTGCATTTGAATAAGCAACAAAGATTACACTTGCCAGCATGCTCCCAAAACAAAATGTCAAACTGGGTCATCTTAGGTAAATGACCTGTTCTGACCTCTAAGAAATCAAAGGAATATGTATAATGCAGTTCCTGCTATCAATAAATTCAAAATTAGCACTATAAATTATCTCATACAGGGCCAATTGGAGCATTTCATTTCTTCAAAAGTAGATGCTCTTTGGCTAAGTGAAGATGCTGTGTTACCAACATATTGATGCCACAATGGTGTCAGGTCAAGGTCATTTCCAAGGTTAGCATGATTATTTGGTGCATTTATGCAACACATGATCCAAAAAAATTCACATCCAGTTTGCTTGTGTTATGCAGCTTAAACATCAGCTACATTTTTTTTCTGGTCAGTACATGCTCAAAATGTAGGTAAGATGCCAAGATGTCATACGAGGTCAGGATGTCACGTGGTAGGCTAGCCACGTCATGCATATTTCCGGATGGCCTCTCCCATAGGAATCAAATAAAATCACTTAATCTGGCATCAGGTCATGTTAGTTCCTAAAGAGACCAAAACCTGCTGTTTGTCAAGACCTTCTCTGACCTTTGAAAGGCATTCAATAGCCATCAGCAGGCTCGGGAGATTGATTTTCAACCTGCTGTGGAAACAACTACCACTCAGCTCATGTCTTGTTTCAAATGCAAACTTCAGAGTTTGCAAAGCAGTACAAGTTTCAATTTGCTGGCAATAAAGGAAAGCAAACTATTTTGTAACAACTTGACCTTGTCCAGCACACAGATCACCTTCATTTATGCAGTAATAAAGTGCTCTAGCATGATTTCCTCAGTACCAAGAGCAGCCACACAATGTCCCTATTCTTAATATCAACAATGGGGAATAGGTGAGAGACCTGGTCACAGCATCCCATTTCTATACAGCATGCACAGTTCTTACTATTGGTAGCTTGTGGCACAGATGCTCGTCCAAGATGATTTTGGCTGTGCCTGCATCACGGTGCACAGCAGCAACAGTCTTCTGACAGTTCTTCTCACTGTTAGGATTGCAGATGCCCCTCTTTCCATGCCTCCCTCTTAGGCACCTGTCTCCAACAATTTCATTGCAGGTCCCTGACAGATCTAAGCAAAAAAAAAGTTGGATGATCCAGTTATTACCAGCTTTCATGGGAAGAACTGGCCTTTATGATGTCTTTGATATGACTGGACTCATACAACAAGCCTGGACTTCAAAGCACATAATGGACCAGCTGTAAAATTCCATATCTGATCACTTTCATAGAAATCATCTCTCCTTCACCATATAATGTTGTTTATGTGCACCTGCATTCCTAAGGAAGATGATGTGATGATGAAAAATCACTGTGACATGGGATTCAGTCTCCAACAACCATGGTATGTCATCAGATGGGATTGCAACTCAGCTCTGTCCATAAATATTAACAGCATTATAAGGTTCACTAGCTGTCTTTAATGTCAGCCTGATATTGCACGCTTCCAAATGCTTTCAACAGAAATAAAAAGGCTAGTTATCTGAGTAGTGTCAGGATTAATTGAAGAGATGCATCAGCTTTACAATATAACAATATGATATATTTTGTACCACCAGGTTCATACATGTCTGCAAATGCAGCCAGAGAAACACAACACACACAGATGCACACACATACACACACACACACAAGCACAGCTCAAGACAGCGGGGAAGGCACTCGCAACTCGCTGCAACAATCGGTCCAATGCCACTATACACTAGAATCATCAAAATAGAAATGCCCTGCACCTTTAACATTACAAACAGGCTTACATACGGCTACCGTACACACAAGCAGCATCGTGCGCAGCACACTTCTTTAACTTTCGTGCATAATACACAAAGGCTTTCAATACATCACAACTAAATCCAACAAGCACCGCCTCAATAATTCTCCCACAAAACATCAATAACGTTAACTGAGCAAAAAGTAATAGGCAGCCACGCGAGTCTTTTTCTAGGTGGGCCAATGCAAGGCCTCTTTTTTCCCTCGACGGACATAAAGTCACCTCCGAGGGGGGGAAAATTTACTTCCGGCACAAGGCCAGGCAACGATTACGTTAAACCGGCTTATGCTGTCCGGCGCAAAGCAAGGGAGGGGGTATGCGTAAGTGACGTTACGTTAACCTGGCCCATTTTCGTCCAGCAAGATCATAGCAAGTAAATCAGACGGCGGCAACGGATATATTTATTACATGACGACATAGCACGCATTCAATACGTTTGAACGACAAGTGAGCCTCCTCACCGGCCCTTCCGCCTTACTCCTGGGGTGCCGTGTGTCCTGTGTGGGGAGTCCGTGTCAGCGATGGCCTTGGCGCAGCTGACTTGTCTGCGACCTGTGCGATGGATGGATGCCGGCCCGCTTCATCGCAGCAACGGGGAGATCAGCCACGGGCTCCGCTGCCGGGCACGACCTTGCGGTGTTGTGTGATGTTATTGAGTCCTGGAAAGTGCTAAGAAAGACCAGGACTTCTAGCCAGTAGGGAAGAACCTGTAATCTCTGCCAAATTGTGCAGGAAAAAACCCTTTATTCAAATGAAGATATCTAATCCTGTACTGTGTAAAAACTCGAGGGGAACGATCAAATCAGGATAAAGATCACCAAGGAGAGAATGGAGATTGAGTGGAAGCCGATTAGCGTTGGTGTGAATGATGAGCGGCTGCCTTGATCGTTGATATACTGGACACACGAGGAGGAAGTGATTTATTGTGAAAGGGATGCCGCAGCGATGACACAGTCGAGGAGGAGTGCGTTCGAAAAGGTGGCAGTGTGTGATTTTGGTGTGACCGATACGCTGTCTGGCAAGCAGCACTTCCTTCAGGCGATTATCTTGATTGATTGTCGGCCAGTGCTGAAGTATGGGTTTGATTGGGTGAAGGTGGTGATGAGCGCGTTGATCCCATTCGGATTGGAGAAAGAGACGGAAATATAAATTGATAGTTGCTAGAATATCAGAAACGGGACAATGAAGATGATAACGTTCCGATAGCATGAGACTTCGTTTTGCTTCTTCGTCAGCCGTGCTGTTTCCACGAATATTTGCGTGTCCAGGTATCCAGAGAAATATTACGTGAGTACGTTGAAGGGAGCAGAGCGTTCGTCGCATGCCATTTAAAGTTGGGTGGGATGAATTATGGAGAGTGGTGAGTGCTTGTAAGGACGAATGAGAGTCGGTGCATACGACTGCCCTTAGTAGATGGCCTCGCTTGATGTAGAGCAGGGCTGTCAGGATTGCTGTTAGGTCAGCCGTATACGCAGTATTGTAATTTGACAGGCGGTTTGATTTGTGGTAATTATGATGTATGAAGGCAGCTCCTGTGCGACCATCGCGTCAGGAGCCGTCAGTGTAAATAAAGGTGTGCTGGTCATATTCTCCTTTGAACTCAGCGAAGAGTGCACGCACTTGTGCAGATGGTTGGATGCTGGAGTTCCGCGTTGGTAAGTGTGCGGTTGGGGCGGAGGTGTGCGAGGACGTTGTATGTAGGGTTACCAACGTGGCCTGTGGCGCGTGCGTAAAACCTGAGAAGTTGTAATTTTCGTCGGTGTGATAGGGAGGGGATATTCGTGTCCGCGGGCAAATTTGGGACCGGGGAGGTGCAAAGTGCACCAGTCACCATGCGGAGGGCTGCGTTTTGGATGGTCTCCAGGGTTTCGACATTTTTGGAAGAAATAGCATAAAAAAGAAAGCCATTGTAGTCCAACATCGGGCGTATCAGGGAGGTATAGAGGCGGAGGAGAGTGCGTCTGTCGGCGCCCCACTCCCGCCCTGCTATGCATTTCATTATGTTCAATCGTCTGGCGCATCTTTGCTTAAGGTCAGCAAAATGGGCATTGATAACAAGACGACGATCTAATGTTATTCCGAGGTATTTAAAACTGTCAACTGGAGGGATTATTTCACCATTAAGATTCAGGGGGTGGAAGGTTGAACGTTATTTCGCCTAGAGAAGATAATGTCAGCTGACTTTGTGGGGGAATCTGCAGTCCCCACCGTGCACACCTGGCGTGAATATCATTTACAGCTAATTGTATATAATGCAGTGCGCGATCGACATTAGCATGCGTATGCCACACAGCTAGGTCGTCCGCGTATAAAGAATGCTGAAAATATGGAGAAATATTATTAATATTATTGAAAACATCATTTATCATCACAAGAAAGAGGGCTGGAGATAAGACGCTGCCCTGAGGAAGACCGTGATCCTGCGTCGTCGGAGAAGAATAAGTATTTCCGCAACGCACTGAAAACGTCCTATCAGTTAGGAAGTTTTTAATGAAAGCGGCGAGCCGACCACGAACTCCGATTTCATGTAGTTTAGTGAGGAGGGCACTTTTATTCACCCTGTCGAAAGCGGCCTTTAAATCCACGAATAATGCTACTGTAGTAGATATGGTCTGAAATCCAAGCTAAATTGAATCCATAATGTGGACCAGGCTGTCCACCGTTGAGCGGCCGGGGCGAAAGACGTTCTGAAAAGGTGAAAGAGGGTGATTTGACTCAAGGAACATCCTGATACGTCCGTTGACCATTTGTTCGAATGTTTTAGAAGCACAGCTAGTAAAAGAGATGGGGCGATAGCTCGGAGGGTCAGAGGGAGGCTTAGAAGGTTTAAGTACAGGGATAAGTGTGCTAGAGCGCCATGAAGGAAGGAAGGAGCCGTTAACCCACATATCGCTGAAAGCCGACAGAAGATTGGTGAGTCCAGACCTAGTAAGATTTCTAAAGAAGGGGCAGGCTAACTGGTCTGGACTGACAGAGGTGTCTCCGCACTTACTGATCGCAAGGTCCAATTCATGGGGTGTGAAGAGTACGTTGAATGTCTCAGTGTTAGCAGACGTGAAGTTGAGTGCGAGCAGTGTGGCATTAAGTGTGCTAGTGATCTGTTGGGAATACTGCTCGGATGATGATACACGGGCGAAGTGTGTGGCAAATTTTGTGGCGACTTCGAATGGGATGCTGTAGTGTTGGTTGCTGACTACAAGGTGCGGAGTTTTATAATGTGGCGTGCGTTTGTTTGTGAAACACCGAATCAGTGACCATATTTTAGAAAGAGGGGTAAAGCGGTTAAAGGTATTTGAAAATTGCTCCCAGCTTTCCTGTTTTGCGCGTTTATTGATTATATAGGCTTGATGTTTAGCTCTGCGAAACTCCTCTTCATGAGCTCTGCAAATGCAGTTACGAAAGGCACGCATAGCCCGGCGTCGCAGGGCTAATGCGCGCTGACACTCATCGTTCCACCAGGGCGCATGTTTGTGCCCTGGTCGACGATGAGCGTGTGGAACGAACTGGTGCGCTGAGGCTAAAATAGTGATTAGAAATGTGGGGAGGTCGGGAGTTGCGCCTGACGGGTGTGCCTCGTCCATATAATTTTGGAAAGATGCCCAGTCCGCTCTGCGAACATTCCATCGGGGAATAAAATTGAAGTCTGTTTGCCCTGATGCGACCCCTTTTATGTGGATCGGGTAGTGGTCACTAAAAAGCGTGTCTGATTGTGATTGTGCGTTAAGAGTGGTGCTACGCGTGGTGTTGTTAAGGCTAGATCTATAACAGTGCGTCACTGTGCCTCCGTGGTGATGTGCATGCGTAGGTGTCAGTTCGTTGATGCATATGAGGTCATGAGTGTCCATGAGTGTGTGTAAGACTCTCCCCCTTGATTGTGTCGTGCTACAACCCCATGCGCGATGATGGGCGTTCAGATCCTCAAGGAGACAGGGCGAAGGAATTTGGGCGAGTGAGGCGGAGAGATCAGCTGAGGAGACAGGGCTAGGGGGGCTAATGTATATAGAAAGAAGAGTAAGATCTAACTGTGCTAAGTTTACGTTTATTGCAACTGAATTGAAATGAGTATTAAAATGAACTTGACGATGCAAAGGGTTATTTGAGACAAACAAGGCCGAACCGCCTCGGCGCGGGGTTCGTTTACGTTATGTGTGTAGAGGCAATAACCGTTGATCTTAAACCTATAATTAAAAGAATCCGAGTCGTTTGATAAGGTCCCTTGAACGGCGGCTATCAATGGTTTGTTTTTGATCATATATTCCTTGAATTCTGCCCAATGGGATCCCAGAGATCTCGTATTCCATTGGAGCAAGAATTCACCGAACTGGGGATTCATTTAGGGCAGGGAGGGAGACCATCCAGCGGAGCGGCAGTGAGAGAGCGATCGAGGGGCGCGACGGCGGGAGCGCGTAACGGGTCGGGCTCGGCGTTCGACTGAGGGACTGGCCCGGGGGGTTGGCGTCGGGAGCGCGGCGGCTGAGGCATCGGATGGGGCTTCTTGGGACGCTGGCACGGGTGGAGTGGACCAACAGCAACGTTTTGGGGTGGGAGAGAGGCTCTCCGAGTTTGGTGGGGCGGGTTCCTGCTCAGGGAGGCTCGCAGCCACCGGCTTTGCTGTGACTGGGTCGGCTGGCGCGGACTCGATCGCACGCAGCACTGGACGCGGCTGACCTGCTGGGGAGGGGCGGCGTGCTGAGGAGGAGCGTTGTGCTGAGACACAACACTGGTTCGATACATCAGGCTCCTCAACAGGACGCGGAGGAGGGAGGGGGCACCGCCGCGGAGCTGGTGTTAAAGGGGGAGGATGAGGGTACGCCTCCCGCGACGTGGGCCACTCCTGAGACTGGAGCACTCGGACCGGTGCATAGGCCGCTGCCGCTGCCTGCTGCTGGCGCTCGCGCAGCGCCTCGCGCTGCACACGCCAAGCGGGACAGGCGCGGCGGTCCCCAGCTGCGTGGCGCAGTTCACATGTGGCGCAGCGCAGGTTTTTTGCGTCACACTCCCCCGTGTAATGAGGGTCAGCGCAGCGGCCGCAGGTCGGGCGCGCAGCTCGGCAGGTCCGGCCAGTGTGGCCGAACCGTTGGCACGTGCGGCACTGCTGGGGAGGAGGGACCCAGGCCTTTAGTGGGACCATGAGGTGCCCGCAGTGGATTGCACGCAGGAGCTTTAGCCCCCTGAAATTTTGTCTCTTCCGCGCCACGCATTTGGCACTTAGGAAACATGGACCTATGGCGATGCCGAGGCTGGCGATACACAGGGATGACAGGGGGCTGGCGTGACAGGCCTATTCAATCGCTATCGTATTAATTATGTTTTAAAGCTAGGATCACGATTTGTGGTGTCCTGTTTTATGTTTTTCTTGTGGTGCCTGAGTTTTTAGGAACGCCACTTGGTGAACGCTTAATATGGCAGCATCAGGCACGGATGTAAACAGTGCCCTATCGTGCTGTAATTATTATGCAATAGCTTGGGTTGACAGGGTCTGGTATGCGGGAGCAGGAGTGTGCAGATAATAGAAAGGTTATTATTAACTACCGCATCAAGTCTTGCATATGAAATTTCCTTCGGTTGTGTCCATCAAAATGTCTTGTGCGTCTTGTGATAATAAATTGCATGGGTTGTGTTTGACAGTTCATGTTGTTTAGGGAAGTGTGAGGCCTATGCCATTGAAACTCAGATTTTGGCCATTAGTAAAAGGCTTTCCATCCTATTGTCCTAGTTAAGAGATGCCTCTATTCATGTTGAGGGGGATGGAACCCAAGTTAGGAGACTTAACCCCCTTTATTGGAAGGAAAAGTACACCCCTGTGCTGGTCTATGTTATATTCGACAGCCATCTTATCCTCCAAAATCCTACTGTGGAGGTACTATTATGTTATACTCACACTCTGTAATATCATGTGATATGCAACACTGGGATGATAGCCTTATGAGAAAACTTATTAAAGGAAAATGATTTCAATTACTTCTTGATTGTATGAATTTGCTGTGCCTTTCCTTATTTTTTTCATCAGTCCTTTATTGAATTGTTGTTTAACAAGATGATAATTGTTTTACAAAAAACACATCTGCAAACAATGTACTGATGTGTTCCTATCTTGAATTGTCATATATGCTGACTTCTTCATGTGTAGGAAGCATCAACCCAGTAGGGAAATGTTGAACATTTATTTAATGTACTGCATATGCTGGCACTTGGTAAAATTCCACACAATTTGGGGCTGCCACCCTCACCTATCCTTGCCTGTGGCAGAAGTTGTGCCAGGAGGTACAACTGGTATCAGGGAACCCATCCAAAATTGAGCAGATGTGGTCTTCCCAAACACAGTTCCATCTTGCCTTTCCACAGTTCTCTCGAAAAAGTATCCTAAGTTACCATTCTGTTCCCAAAATGTTCTGATAGGCCTTATGATGTGTACTGTGGCCTCAAGTACAGCTGCTACCAATGTGAGAACATACAGCCCTCATGTGTAATATCACCTCAAGTAAAGTTGCTGTGAATGCAAGAATGCGTAGGAACAGCTATCATTTTTGCCATTGCCAACATTTACCAATCTGTATGTAATTGTGTTGTATGGAAATGACTTTGGTGGATAAGTGTATCATGTTCCTGTGCAGGTTTCTGTGCCATACTTGTTGCTTGGTTGCTGGACATGTAACTTCTGGAGTAGCTGGCCATGTGGGCCCACATCCCATATACCACATATGAGTATTTGGCTCATCAGAGACTGTTATGGCCCTTTATGGTGCATTATAGTATTTCAGCCACACTGATCTCATGCGCTGGAACAACAGTGCTCTCCTGCAGCAGTGTGGTCGTGGCTCCTGGCAGTGAGCCAGTTACCGGGCACCCTCATCCCAAAGCCAGCCCTGCAAAGTGATCATCAGCTGTTTTCAGAATGACTGTTGCGCCCCACTTTACGCTGTACCACAGAGTAAGCCGGATATTTCTCCACCAGGGTGATCTACATCAATGCCAGCAGCCCGTCCATGACGCCACCGCACGCCGCTGAACGCCCGCCCAGTGCTGCCGCCTGGCGGCAGGAGGTAGAAGCCGTAGTCGCGGACATCGCACCGCAGGTGGCGTCTGCAGCGCCGTCGTCGCTGCCGGCGGACGCGGGCGGCGCGCTCCTCAACATCACCACGCTGGAGGGGCGGTGTGTGACCGTGCGTCTTTCGGCGGGCGGCTTCGCCATCTGCGGCGAGGGGCACGACGCCGACGACGGCGGCGACGGTCGGCTCTTCGAGACGCCGTACGCGCTGTTGCACAGCGTTAGTCCCGGTTTCACGGCTGCCTTCGGCCTCCAGCTGGCCGAGCGGCTGGGCCGGCTCGGTGCCGCACCAGCGCCGTCTCAACAGGGCTCGGTGGATGACCAGGAGGTTGCCTTGGACGGGAATCGCGCGGTGACGGCACGTGCGACCGACGGCGCCCGGGCGGCAGCCGAGCACGCGCCGGACGGACTCGACGGCGCTGACGGACTGGACAGCGCTGGTCAGAGCCGATGTGGCCGGTTGTGATCTGAAGAAGCGAGCGAGAACTCGAGTGTTTATGCGGCGTAGCGATATAGGCACGCACATGTCAATCTGGATCATGCTGCATCGTTGTCAGCCCCCGACTGAACGGCACCGGGTGGCAGGAGCCCTCGACCATACGGTACGGGGTGGCAGGAGCCCCCGACCGAACGGCACCGGGTGGCAGGAACCCCCGACCAAACGACTACGGATAGCAGGAGCCTCGGACCGGACGGCACTGGGAAGCAGGAGCTCCTCACGAAACCTTAACGCCGACATCTGGGACGATGTCATCAGGTGCCCTCCGGTTTAGTATTAGCTGGGTACGTGTCAACAGTTTGTTGTCCTCAAGATGAGACGCTGGGCTGGCTTTTAGAATTTTCGAGCTTCCGCTGTTCAAGTCCTGGGCATTGCATTCAGGGGTCGTATGTGGACTGACTCAGACCTGCTTTATCGCGTGTATGGTGTTATTGATTTTGTGTACTCCTTTCAAGTTGTGAAGGAAATAATTCCCTCGATGGGAACAGTTGAAAAACTGTTGCTTGGGATATGTGCTGTTTTTTCGTGTCATAGCTGACACTTGAGTCACCTTTTGGATATTTGCTGTATACCTTCGAGCTATTTCCTCTGAACTTTTTGACTATCTTCATGTACTTTCTAGCCACTTCTTGTGTGCCTTTTGACTGTTTCCTGTTAAACGTTTGGGCATGTATTTTGAAATACATATTCTGGATCTATTGATCTACAATAACATCTACAGTCTCCGAATACTGGACTGGTTGTCATGACAGTACATCACGCGGCATCTGGCCGACTGGGCAGCGCCACGGCGTTCTGTGGATCGCAAGTCCCCGGCAGGGAGGTGACCACCGACCGTCACGACCCACGACCGCACAGGACGCCTCCGAGTCGCAGCACCGTCGGCACGGACACACTGTAGGCGCGACGCTGGCCGACTGAGGACCCCTGGTGGATACGGCTTGGGAGCTTGCCGGCAGGGGTTTCAGTCGCATCACCATTGGGTTAGCTGGGCCCGCCACCGCCGGGATGAAAGCCACTGGTCGTCGGCTCCGTCGGCCTTCGCCGGTGATTGGTTTGAGAGGCCACGGTTTCGGCGGCGCGTGAAATGGACGTCATTCGTCGGCGTACGACTCTCCGTCGTTGGCACCGCGCCACGTTCTGCGTCAGTTTGAAGGCCCCTGCATTTGGCGTCTTGGAAGCTGTCGTCACTGTGGCATGTACGGGCGGCCATTGTCTCTGCCTTGCGTTACAAAGCCCGTCACGGGCTCGCGTCCCACGGGATCCGGCGCCTGTAACGCCGCGCACCTTACCGTCACGCACGCCCCAGCGCCGCGTGCGCCGCTATCTCGTCGGTTTGGGAACCTCTGGCGTCGCTGCGTGCAATCGATGGCAGCGTTCATCGTCGTCGGCGGCGGCGCGGGCCCAGCCGCCAGTTGTGGTCGCGTCCGTCGGCGGGGGAGGCCATCCGCCGGGGATCGCACAAAGGTAGGGTCCGCGGGCGGCCGGGGTCGGCGGCGGACTGAGCACCGCTGGGAGGCCAAGCCGGTCAGGCTCGCGGACAGGCCCCCCTGCCTGGTGGCTTACACTGCTGGGAGCGGTGGCGTCGGCTGGGTGCTCCGCGGGGGCTGGGCGCAGTCAGGGGCGGGAGATTGGACGGTGCCTCTGGCTGACTGGCCTCTGGTCCGGTGGTGGTTTCGTGACCGGGCCGGTGCTGACTTAGAGCCTGACGTCATTTTGATCCGCCCAGCTTGTAATTGCTCTGTACGTTTTGGAAGAAATCATTACGCCCGCGCACAAAATATCTTGGAGGCGCGATGGTGTCCAGTGTGTGCAGAAGGCCGTTCTGCTGCTACGTGGGCAGCCTCTTCAACAGTCAACTGAAAAGTACCGTCTTGCAACTGACGGCCTGCCTTTATGGCTATCTTGTTGAAGTTTAGTTGTTTCTTGGCAACATCTCAAATAGCAAATGATGAATTGGAAGAATATGGAATGCAGCAGAGCGAAAAGAAAATGCTGACGGGGTTGGTCAGCGAAATGGGGTGCGATGGAATGACTTAGTATCGAAGGACTGAATACAGATCGAGATGAATAAGGTATCGAAACTAAAAGCGATATAATTGCAACAAAAGGTATGCACACTGACAAAGAAACAATTTTGATATCGACAAGGAAATATAGTCTGAATATGGACAATGAAACCGATATCTTGATAAACAACTCCCTCGAACAAATTGGACATGCTGACAGCCCATTGGTTCCATGGTAGCAAAAGCCAAAATGAAAATACTCGCAAGTATCAACGCATGTACAGTAAGTCACTGCATGATGCACAGGTACCTACCGGTGATCGGGAACATGGGTATACGTGATAGCTGCGAGGCTAAGATAGATCAGGTCAAGTCAGGTCAGAAAAGGCCTGATGGCCTGATCGTGGGATCCGCTGGCAGCTGTTGGGGTGAGGTGCCTTCTGTGGGGTCCGCTGGCAGGTGTCGGGATGAGGTACCTTCTGTGCGGTCCGCCGGCAGCTGTTGGGATGAGGTACCTTCTGTGGGGTCCGCCGGCAAGTGTCGGGATGAGGTACCTCCTGTGGGATCCGCCGGTAGCTGTCGGGATGAGGCACCTTCTGTTGTAACAATGTGCCTGCCTATGCCCTGCCTATGTCAGAGGTCGCGACTCGTAATTTGCATTTGATTCTACCATCCAGAGATGTTTGGCATTCGGCCGTTTTGTGTTCCCTCATTAAGCCTTTGAGGTCATCAGCGCAACGCTAGCTAACGAACCTCATCCAGTCCCGTTTGTTCTCAATTTATGTACGTGCGCGTGGCGAGCTTGCTCCGTAGATAAATCGCAAGCTCATCACTTCATGTAACAAGCCGCGTCGCCGTTGGCATTTAACTCGTCGATGTTTCCCATCCTATTTTCTGCGCTTTGATTTCTTACGTTTATTGTTTAAATATTTTGTCTTTCCGTCGTTCCTCATTTCGGTATTTCTCATTGCCGATAGTTCTGCTGGCGATGCGCCGTCCGCGCTAAGTGAATCGGCGCTGTTTGGGCTACAACGTTCGATCATTCTCCATCTCGATCTTCATTCTGCCAACATTTTAGTTTTCGATCGATTACTCCCGACGGTTTCCGTTCGATGAACAGTACTCGGGCGCTTGGTTCAACCGGGAAGCATTCGTGCCGAAACAAATCATACCGATGTGACTAAGACCAAACACACAAGCCCGCACGGAACACGCCTGAGTGCTAGCTACGTTTCCACCGCGTCCTGTTTTCTGGCACGAATACTAAAACCGAACAAATTCCAACATCCAGTGCACGCCGACGAGTGACCCCATATGGTATTTATGAACGGCGTGCTGGGGTTGTGGATTTTGTGGGCAGTACGCTGGGACTGTCAAACTCACGGACAGTATTCTGGGACTGCTTAATTCTCGCACAGGTTGCTGGGACGGTTTCATTCGCGGACAGTTTGCTGAGACTGTTGAACTTGTGGACAGTATGCTGCGGCTGTTGCATTTGTCGATAGTATGCTGTGACTGATGAATTCGTGGACAGTACGCTAGGCCTGAGACTCGTGCAGTCCGTGCTAAGGGTCTCGAAGGCAACGTTCCTGCTCGAGAGAAATCCCATCAGTCGATCTGCCAACCGCAGTTCAGTGATGACGTCACTGGAGCGTAAGCAGCGAACGATTAAAGCCTGCTCACGAAGCTCTTCCGCTTCCTCCACGAATGCGGACGAGCTGGCAGGAAATCCTCCTTCAACGCGCTGGCTCGCCTCCGTCCCCCCCCCCCCCCCCCCAAGGTCACGCAGCGCCTGAGGCGTATCCCCGTGGCGGGCGGGTAGCCAACGCAGAAGAGTTCTGGGCCGCGGAGACGACCGGCGCCCTCTGCTCCTCACAATCGATGGCCGAGAATTTGGCCGGAAAATCAGGTCACAAGGCTCATACCGCCACAACGTGTTCATGGGATCGGGTCAATTGCAACGCGAATTGCAACCGCTCGGTTTAACGGTGTGACGGCAGGATGCGCTTTGTCCTATTTGCGGATGTTGGTTTGTTCTTGCGCGCGTAATCGCGCACGGTCTTGTTTTCCGTCTCTCTGCTGTGCTTCAAATAAGGTCGCTAGTACTAGACCGTTCAAGGCACCCTCTGCAAGGAGTAGCAAGGGCGGATCCACACAGGGGGATAGGTATGTATTCCAGAATATTTCGCCTCTAAGCGATGTAGAAAACGCTTCAACCTGTAATTTATCTTGATTCAATTGCAACTGGCAGTCAATTTGGAACTAAACCCCCTCCCTCCGCCCGTGTACGGACTTAAACCACCCCGAGGACCTATTGCTGAACCCGCCCCTGGGAGTAACATGCGTGCATCGTTGGCAGGAAGCGACAGTGTGGTCACCGAAACACGCTATTCTAGAACGCTGAGTGTAGGCAGCCTTTGTTCGTACGTCTTTGATATGCCGCCTTTGATGTATCGCCCGCATGCACTTCGTTTGCACTTGTTTGCTTGCTGACGGTTAAATGCTCCGCGTACTTCCGGATTCACCAGCACTGTCCGCGATCGTCTCTATCTGGGACGGACTGCGGCTTACAGCTGAAGGGCCGCGCCAGCAGCGCTTCCAGCTGCTCTATTTGCCTCTGAGCCCTGCAACGCGCCGTGATTGTCCCGGGCCTCAATTTAACGGCTCAGAGTTACGGGCTGGGCTTTCTGAGCAGCCACCTTGAACTGCAAGTAGTAGCCCGTTTTACTTCCAGAAAAGAGACGCTCTTAGCCCCGGAAACTAGTTTCTTTTCGATCACTACTTTTGCTTGAGTCTACAAACGGTTTGGGTTACAGTCGGCTTGATCAGAACTAAATGTAACCCGGCTGCGTGCTCAGTCCATTTCTCTCTCTCTCTCTCTCTCTCTCTCTCTCTCTCTCTCTCTCTCTCTCTCTCTCTCTCCTCTCTCATCCTCTCACCATCTTCTCTCTCTCTCCTCTCTCTCTCTCTCTCTCTCTCTCTCTCTCTCTCTTCCATCCTCTCTCTCTCTCTCTCTCTCTCTCTCTCTCTCTCTCTTCTCCTCTCTCTCTCTCTCCTCTCTCTTCTCTCTTCTCTCTCTCTCTTCTCTCTCTCTCTCTCTCTCTCTCTCTCTCTCTCTCTCTCTCTCTCTCTCCTCCTCTCTCTCTCTCTCTCTCTCTCTCTCTCTCCTTCTCTCTCTCTCTCTCTCTCTCTCTCTCTCTCTCTCTCTCTCTCTCTCTCTCTCTCTCTCCTCTATCTCTCTCTCTCTCTCTCTCTCTCTCTCTCTCTCTCTCTCTCTCTCTCTCTCTCTCTCTCCTCTCTCTCTCCTCTCTCTCTCTCTCCTTCTCTCTCTCTCTCTCTTCTCTCTTCTCTCTCTCTCTCTCTCTCTCTCTCCTCTCTCTCTCTCTCTCTCTCTCTCTCTCTCTCTCTCTCTCTCTCTCTCTCTCTCTCTCTCTCTCTCTCTCTCTCTCTCTCTCTCTCTCTCTCTCTCTCTCTCTCTCTCTCTCTCTCTCTCTCTCTCTCTCTCTCTCTCTCTCTCTCTCTCTCTCTCTCTCTCTCTCTCTCTCTCTCTCTCTCTCTCTCTCTCTCTCTCTCTCTCTCTCTCTCTCTCTCTCTCTCTCTCTCTCTCTCTCTCTCTCTCTCTCTCTCTCTCTCTCTCTCTCTCTCTCTCTCTCTCTCTCTCTCTCTCTCTCTCTCTCTCTCTCTCTCTCTCTCTCTCTCTCTCTCTCTCTCTCTCTCTCTCTCTCTCTCTCTCTCTCTCTCTCTCTCTCTCTCTCTCTCTCTCTCTCTCTCTCTGACAAGCGGGGCGCCATCGATGTTTCGTGATTTAACGTTTTCGGTTGTGGTTTGCCTTCCTCGAAATATTCACTGCGTCGACTTTAACATATTCTCGCTTATCCTGCCCATGTTTGCCCTGTTGATGTTGATGTTTTGGCGTTTGACCGTGGCTCAACGGTCATTTTGCATTTAATTCCTTTTTCTATGTTTATGTCTCGATATTTATCCTGTCAACACTTGGGCATCCGATTGTTTGCGCTGGACGGTTTTCAATCAATAACTAGCCATCTGACCTTTGGTTTTATGGGCTCACATGGCTGTTGAATGCATAGCGTCCATGACTGAGCTTTACCAAAAATAAGCTGTGGGCTGGAGACGAGATGTTTTGTATAACAAATATTCTTCAGTTAAACCGATACCCCGGACATTTTTGTGATTTTGCGCAAATTGTGAGTAAGCAGACTCCAGCATCAGGGGATAAAACTGGTGGAACGAGACGCAAAGCTCCACATACGTGTGTGAGTGGCATGGTTTGACAGGCGCCGGACCGTTCAGGCGTCCTGCCAACGGCCGGCCGTCAGGACTCTCCCGACGGCGTCGTTCGGCGCGCCGGTGCAGCCTCTGCTCCGCCGTGCGTGGCCTCTCGGGCCTCTGGTCCGAAATCGGAGCTCGTCGGTCGAGGCGGCGTCAGGCTGACCTGGCGAGCAGAGCGGAGTCGACAGCCGAGTCCGGGGAGCAGACAGGCGAGTCCAGGGAGCAGTCAGCCGAGACCGGGGAGCAGACAGTCGAGTCCGAGGAGCAGACAGCCGAGTCCGGGGAGCAGACAGCCGAGTCCGGGGAGCAGACAGCCGAGACAAGGGAGCAGACAGGCGAGTTCGGGGAGCAGACAGCCGAGACCGGGGAGCAGTCAGCCGAGACCGGGGAGCAGTCAGCCGAGACTGGGGAGCAGACAGACGAGACCAGAGAGCAGACAGCCGAGACCGCTCTCGGCTGTCTGTCTCCGACCGTCGGGGAGCCGACAGCCGAGTCCGAGCCGTGCCTCGCCTCGAGGGCTCATGGTCTAGATGTCGCGACGTTTCCATATTTTCTCACACTATCTTGAATGATCTTGACAAACGCTTTTGGTTCAAAGTACGTGCTAAGCCTTGTTTGTTCCGTGCGTCCTAATTTCACCACCCACAATTGGGCGATGCAGTTAATCGAATGCACCTACGGGCTCCATGCCAGACAGGATCATTACACGTCGTACAATGTCCTAGCACGGCTTGACCCTCTTTGGCATTTGCCAGACCGTCAAAACAGGGCCCAGTTCTGTGATCGCACCCATTGCGACTGGATTACGAGCCCGGCATCTCTCCCAGCGTGCGGGAGTCGTGAACGCCGGACACATGGCACTGCTCTCAGCTGCGCGACTGCTCCCACTCCCACATCAGAACTGAAAGCACCGATCAAGAAGTCAAGGCTGTCCAGGTTCTTGATACGGATCCAGACGATGTTGTGGGAATCACCTACATGTTAGTTTGCTTGACCCAGGCGGGGCCCAGCGTTCACATCCCATCACGAATCCCTTACCAACGTTCCCTTACCATTAATAGCAGGCGTTTGCTGGGCGTTGGTGTCCGCGGCAAACGATGCTGTTAGGGACCGCGTCGAGCACCGTCGCTTGAGACTCAGACAGCGAGCAGGGAGCCCATTCCCGCCGACGGAAATTGCCCACGGACGCGCCATTTCCCTCTCGAACGACATCACACGATCGTGGATAAAGTTAAGTCCGTGGGTGCTCCCGAACGACACTACCCTCACGATCACGGATGAAGTTAAGTCCGTGGGTGCTCCCGATCGACAATACCCTCACGATCACGGATGAAGTTAAGTCCGTGGGTGCTCCCGATCGACAATACCCTCACGATCACGGATGAAGTTAAGTCCGTGGGTGCTCCCGATCGACAATACCCTCACGATCACGGATGAAGTTAAGTCCGTGGGTGCTCCCGATCGACAATACCCTCACGATCACGGATGAAGTTAAGTCCGTGGGTGCTCCCGAAAGATGCTACCCTTACGATCGGGGATGAAGCTAAGTCCGTGGGTGCTCCCGAACGACACTACCCTCACGATCAGGGATGACACCAAGTCTGTGGGTGCTCCCGAACGACACTACCCTCACGATCGGTGATGAAGCTAAGTTCGTGGGTGTTACCGAACGACACTACCCTCACCATCGGGAATGAAGCTAAATCTGTGGGTGCTCCCGAGCGGCACTACCCTCACGATCAGGGATGGATCTAAATCCGTGGGTGCTCCCGAACGACACTACCCTCACGATTAGGGAAGAATCTAAATCCTGTGGGTGCTCCCGAACAGCACTACCCTCACGACCGGGGATGAAGTGAAGTCCGTGGGTGCTCCCGAACGACACCATCCTCACAATCAGGGATGAAGCTAAGTCCGTGGGCGTAGCTATGCGGGTTATCGCAGCAGATTTTCATGGGGCATGGCGTAGACATAATAAATGTTAAGCTGAAACGGCGGTTATGTCGTTGGTTTATTTGTTATGACGTGCGATTAAGTAGTAGAGGCTGCTTACGTGGTCTCTTCTATTTTTTAACCACTTCTGTAATGTATTGCATTTCATATAAGGAAAATACGAGAAAAAAGTTCTAGGAAGCCCCGTGGCAGCCACAGAGTGCGCACAATTTGATGGTGGTAAAGAAGGAGACATATGATAGGCAAAAAGCGCAAGACAGAAAACAAGACAGTGCATAGGGTTGCAACAAAAAAAGCTTAAGCAGGAAATCAGGGCAGCCAAAAGATTATCAAAAATGCGGCAAGCTGACACGTTGTCTGGCGACGATAATAATTTTTTTAGTTACTTTTAATTCACATCTAAGGGATCCTCTGTCGGCCCTCTCGGGGAAGACAGAACGTCTTTAGTGGAAGACAAGGACATTGTAAATGCTCTCTTCAGTTTTTAAAAAGGAGACTGCGATCTCCTGAAAATAGGCAAAATTTGACTGAGGGCAGTCTTGAAGGTTTGACAGTAACCGAGGTATGGTAAGGAATAGCTTGAGGGATATCAAGGTTGATAAGTCGGCTGGACCCGACCAGATATGTGGCAGAGCATTGAATGAATGAGCTAGTATTTTAGCTTATTCTCTTACTTTGATATGCAATAGATTATTGAGTTTTCTCAGAAGTACTCGAGGACTGGCACAATTCCAATAAAGTGCCGATTTTTAAAAAAGTAGGACAAAAAACAACTACAAAAACTACAGGCCTGTGAGCTTAACCTCGCTAGCATGTAACATCTAAGAGAAATTCATTCAGGCTAGCATTCAGTCACACTTAGAAAGGCATCAGTTCATAAAACGTAACCAGCATGGTTTTCTTTCTGGTAGGTCCTGTTTGACAAATCTTTCTGAGTTCATGGACAATGTAACTAGTCAAATAGACAACAGCAATAGTTAAGATGTTGTCTATCTAGATTCAAGTAAGGCGTTTGATAGCGTGCTACACCAACGTCCCCTACATCAGTTAAAATTGCGTGGCATTGAGGTAAAATTATTGGTCAGGTAAGGGCTTGGCTGCTAGAGAGGAAACGAAGAGTGGTGCTCAATGGCACAAAATCTCAGTGGGAGCTAGAAAAGAGTGGGTTTCCACGGAGGTCGGTGCCGGGCCTGTTGCTCTTTATTATTTTTGTGAGCAACATTGAGATAGTATTAGGGAGTAATGTGCTAAAATTTGCTGGCGATAAAACATTGGTAGGCCTGTCGAAAAATACCGATGAGGTGGAGCAGCTTCAGCTTGATTTAAATAAGCTATAGAACTAGGCTTCTCGGTAACAGATGTCATCCAGACATGATAAGTATAAGGTGATGCATTTGGGGTAATTTTAACAGGAAGGGCATTAGCTGCAAAGTTGGAGACCAAGAGTAACACCAGATCGGGAACAAAAGTTCCTGGGGCTATAACTTCTAGGGATTTAAAGGATTCAAATTAATGTGGGCTGCTAGGAACAAGGCACTTCGGATACTGGGACTTATTAACGAAAATGTACATAACAAGAGAATGAATGTTGTCAAAAGTTGTACTTAGCTTATGTCAGACCACACCTGAAGTTTTGTGTACAGCCTTGGTCCAAATGCTTCCAAAAAGATAAAGATTGACTGGGAAGAGTGCAGCGAAAAGCAACTGAGGTGATTAATGAGATTGGCGACCTAAAATATAAGGATAGCCTCGAGGCCATGGATTTGTATGCACTAAAATATCGTAGACTTGGAAGTTCGTCTCCGGCAAAACTCAAAAACTGTTTTGAGAAGTTCTATAGGTCTAAATGTCTCATTTATAGCTAAACTCATGCAGGTCAGGTGGTGAGATTAGCTTCGAGGACGTATACGGAACCTGAGATAGGCCAGCTTTGATGGTCCCTTGTGGCTCTTGGTTGGTCAGATGTCTTTATATCTTTATGTCTTTGCATATTTCCTACAGAGCACATAGGACATTTCCCGCGAGTGCTGTGTGTTCTGTAGCACAGCATTTCTCCCGCGAGCATGATTCTGCAGTCATCTCGATGGTTTTAAGCGTTTCAGACCAATTTTGGCGAATTCGCTTTGCACACCTAAAGGATATATGAAACTATGCCACCGACACCATGCCAGCTGTTGTCATGTGCGATGACAAACAGCCTGTTTGGTAACTGACGGGATTGAGAGCAATAGCGGAGGGCAGGTCCTGGTAATATATGAAAGAATAAAAAAGGTATTTAAAAGCTAAAACTCAAGCCTGGCACCAACATAACCGCTACCTTTGCCACTGTATGTACACTTTGACAGGGTACCAGAATGCGAACGATGCGACCCTCTGGCTGCACGGGCGATGTAGGACTTCGACTCGCCTCGCGCGCCGGCGACTTTCGTGCGGGAAGTGCGACGCGTCGGCTGCGTGTCGGAACCGGCCGGAATCGCAGCCGGCAGTGGTGTAGCGGTCGCACCAGTGGCCGTGCGGCGATATCATTCCAGTCGAGCTTCTGGCGGCTGGTCTGGGTGCTCACACCCGCGCCAATAACGGATTCTGTTCGTGAACAGTGCGAACGAACCAGCCCAAATGGTTGTTGCAGAAGGCCTTTTAGTCAGAGTAGTAGCGCTCAGCCCAACCGCGTACGCTCTACCGTGCTGCCGCTGATGATTTGTTCGCCTCGCCTGTGGTTGAGCAGGATATTCCCCTCAGCTCGACCCGATTCAGCGTGTTCGCAGCCAATTGTCGTTCCAAAGATGCCACCCTTCTTGCGCAGCGTCGGCCTATCCCCGTTGATGGCCCATTTACGCTCTCCCGCAGCTCCGTGCTCCACCACCAATCGCTCGTTTTTCTGCGCTGGCTCTGTGCCAAAGTCGCTCGGCGCCGCGAGGTCGTATTTATTAAAGTCCTGCGGCTGTGAGAGCAGAATGTCGCTTTGCTTCCCAGGGTTCTCGGCGGCTCCCAGGCAAGCGGGTGAGTCGGTACTGACGGCGGAGATCTCTACCTGGATCTCTCAAGTTCGTGTTTAAGGAATCATGTGGATAAAGCACGGTTGTAGTTGCATCTTTTGGCATTCATAATATTGCATGTAGCATCTAGCAATAACCGCCACGAGCTCAGAGATAAAGGGAAATCTCAGAGAGCAGGGGTGCCAAAACCACCGATGTTGAAGTTGATGCTCTGCCGCGCCGACACATGATCCATGTCGAGCATTCTCGGAAAGTGGTGCGCCTTGACACACGCGGAACCCCGCTGCTACGCACGCGCACAAGCTGCTATTTTAGAAATGTCCACCACCGGGGATCACTGCGGATTCTGGTAGCACGTGATAGGATCTCGATCTCCGGCCTTCACGGGCTACGACATGAAACAAATAATGACAACGCCAGGACTTGCAATGCTACATACGCGATAAATCAGTCAAAACATCTATGTATGTTCTCACAAAAGAGGCTGGAAGTCACGACTTCGTGAGCGGTCGTTACCCCGGTTCACATCACAAACAGCCATTAGGCGCTGCCGGACCGGCCTGGCGTGATTTATCAACCAGGTGGCAGCACTAAAGAATTTAAACGCCCAGAAGTTGGTGTTCCTTTTCCAACACAGATCAAAGGTAGGGATAGTATCGTTGCTTTTGTGGGACGCTTCCTATGTGTCATCATTGCCGTAACGTCAAATGTCCGAAAAACTGGTGTCTTTTCCATCCGTCCGTCTCCCCTGCCCCTTCCCATGTTGGGACACGAGTGATCGAAGGCTGTCGCGTAGTGTCAGACTGGGTGGCAAGTTGTAGCCTAATCCAGCTTCCATTTGCGACCACGAGGGACTTTGCAAATCCGCTCGAAAAAGATAACCAAGGCTCGTAAACTTCAAGCCAATGCTGAGACTAATCGAACCTCGTTGGATATTGAATTAGCATGGCAGCTGATGCAGCGGTTGTTCTGTTTTGTTGTTGGTTAGTTTATTTTGTACGGTTATGTTTCTTTTTTAATTCACTAAGCTGATAAAGATGCATCAACAGCATGCATAAGACAAAGATACAAGCAGCAATATGATGATAAATTTGGTTTTAAAAATGCACGACTGAAAGCAACACAATACACCACTCGCAACCGTGTAATTTTCGTGGGCCCATGCAGGATTTCGTAATGCGGCGGCTCAATTCAAAAGTTTTGACCGATAAACTCTTTTTGGCGCGCTGCGAATGTGCGTAAGCTGATGTGTGGTGGATTACGACACGTGCTTTCTCAACGTGCGTATTTTGGCGGGCATACCTCGATTTTATTGTCCACATTGATTTACACTCATGTACAAAAGTATTAAGGAAGTCACATGCCTCCAACCCCAACCCCTTGAATAACTACTTCCTCATTCCATGACTGTGATACTCAGATTTTCTTTGTTTTGTTTTTTTGTTGTTTTGTAGTCCTCTCTGGGATATGTTCGTGTATGCAGAATCCGACCAACCCTGTACTGGTCCGACCAGCACTGGCCAGCTCACATGCATGCTTCCCGTGTATTTCAAAGGGGTCAGGACGTTGTCCAAAGTTGCACTGCACAAATGGCTGCGCCAGCTGCAGGGGCTAGGCGGCCGCGCCGTGTCGCCAACTGGTGATTGTGGGAGGTTAATACTCCGCCTCCCCCCCCCCCCCCCTTTCCTGGGGTCCAGCTCAGGCCAAGCGCTCCTCGGTCGCACGCAGCCAACGGCGCGGCTCGGAAGCCTTTATAATGTAGAAGTAGTTCATTGGGTTTGACTGCGCTGTGATGTTACGTGTTTTCACGTGATTCGTGGTGGACCCGACAGGTGTGGCTGGCTTACGTTAACCGCTGGATGTTTTCGGTTTGCCAGTTCACATTTCGCTTGCAGATAAACCATAAATTGTCTCTCCACACGGTTTTTGTGCGAGTTGGACGCCGTACAATAGCCGCAGGCCATAAACTGCGGATCTTCTTTTGTCGTAGTTGTGCTGAATGTGTCATACTTTTTGACACGCATCGCCTCTGCTGACAGAAAAGGCTTTCCTCCGCCATATCCTGTCGAGTCTAGGCGGATATTCTCTTGGAGGAGAGGTGCCGAATGAATTTTGTTGTCGTTTTTTTAATATAGAGTGGGTAACTTATGTTGCCATCTTTTTACAGTCAGCGGTGGTTTAACGATTGCAGCTTTCGTGTAAACCTGAACTTGATCTGACAGCGAGATCCGTGAAGCGAACACATAAACCTCAGGTATGACTAACATTGGCACGAGCGAGCCGTCGTTCATCCTGAACACGCCATACACCACCCCTGGCTATGTATTACACCTCGCACTTTTCTCACTATTCCATCTCTTTTGGTTCATGCCGATGTGCGTAAAAAGAAAGTTCCTGTGAACAGAAATTCGCGTAAACGATGGCAGCGTCTCCGACCGCGTATAGCTCGCTCGGGCCGACCATCTCCCCGACCGGAGACAGCTCGCTCGGGTCGACCATCTCTCCGACCGGAGATAGCTCGCTCGGGTCAACCATCTCTCCGACCGGAGAGAGCTCGCTAGGGTCGACCATCTGTCCGACCGCGGATAGCTCGCTCGGGTCGACCATCTCTCCGACCGGAGATAGCTCGCTAGGGTCGACCATCTCTCCGACCGGAGATAGCTCGCTCGGGTCGACCATCTCGCCAGCCAGAGATAGCTCGTTCGGTCTCCGACCGAAGATAATTCGCTAGGGCGGACCATCTCCCCAAACGGAGATAGCTCTCTCAGGCCGACCATTTGCCCGACCGGAGATAGCTTTCTCAGGCCGACCATCTCTCCAAACGGAGGTAGCTCTCTCAGGCCGACCATTTGCCCGACCGAAGATAGCTCTCTCAGGCCGACCATCTCTCCAAACGGAGAGATGGTCGGCCACGGAAACCACCATCTCGGCGGCAGATGGTCGGCCTCTCTCAGGCCGACCATTTGCCCGACCGGAGATAGCTCGCTCGGACCGGGTCTCGCGGTGACCAGAATGCGCCGCGGCACGTCTGCACCACCGGGGAACGCAGCTGACAGCTGGCGACGAGGCTGGACGTGGGGCGCGTTCGACCGGCAGATAATAGCGCTGAATTATCCAGAATACTGGAAAAATTCCCGGAATGGCGACCAGCCTTGCCAACACGGCGATTTATCGCAGAGTACCGAGGAAGAATGCCGTACCAAGCTTCCGTACCAAGGAAGAATACCGGAACATTTTCCGAACGTGGTCAAGACGGAGAAGCTGTTTTCGCTATGCAAAGCTCTGACCGATGGTTGTGCATGGCACAAGGGAAACGAAATAAAGGGATGATTTCCGAACCTGCCTAACGTAGATGAAGAATCCCCATAGATGGTGAGGGGGGGGGGGGGGATAATTATTCGTTGCATGATTTTCCTCGGCCGAACGCGCCCTTAGCTGCAGTGTTGGTGGAAAGGGGCGCTGAACTCTTGGTGACACACACTCGTTCGAAGCGGTGATACTGCGTCCCGTTTGTCCGTCGAAATGGCAGCTTAGCTGCTTGCAAAATATTCGTCATCCCGTAGATATGAAGGGAAATTTGTGGCAGCGAAAACCAGCCATTGCTGCTACGCTGTGGACTGATATTATATGTAATCTGCAAAGCAGCAAAGTAGGTAAAAAAGCCGGACAATTACATCCATTTGCTCGAGAAGCTTCGTTGTGTGTCAGGCCGATACGCATGTGACTACTCAAAGGGGCTCGTGTTTTTGATGAGCTTGCCAACGGCTGGCTAAGTATTTGAGGTTACAGTGCAGTCATGTTAAACTTTTTGAATTAATTAGTGTGGCGTCTCTGTAGAGATTTCCAGACATGCAGCGGGATTTTAGCTTGGTGGCCCATTAGCAGAACTTGGCGGCTTTCAGATTAATGTAAAGTTCGCGGTAAAAGTAGACTCCTATCTCATCGTGCAGTGAAAAATTAACGTAGAGGAGAACTTCTGATGTCGACTGCGGTGCAACAGAGAAGGAGGAGCAGAATATTGTCTTAAGAAATATATTTTATGGTTGGTCTCATAGTTGCCATGGTATTGTTGCTTTTAGGATTTTAAGATCAATACTAGCGATTTGGACTCCATGTACTGGGAGTGAGAAACTGAGATTTGGGAGGGAAAGGCAAGGCACCCCAAAGAGTCACAAAGGTTCACCCATGATCATCCATGTTCTTAAAATCCTTGACTGCCCGAACCCAGCAAGCCAGCCCCGCCCCGCCCCACCCAAAAAAGCTCCTCCCTGTTGCGGCATTACGATTCGGCCTCAGTCGGTGTATTTTTAAAACCACTTTTGGTACATGCTACTGAAAACGGTTCATAGCATCCCAAGGTTCTGACGTGGACATAACACCCCATCGCCGTAGCACACCAACATCATAGTTGATATCTGTGCCAGTGAATCATTTATGGCTATAGTTCTGGGTCCAGTTTGAGGTACTTTGTTCCAAAGTCTTGCAGCGGTCTATAAGTAAATGCGTATACCACGGGGCAGCGATTTATGTGCAAACAATCGCTTTCTATTAAAGTACGGCATGAAACAGCTTGGTGCTGCAAGGCAGGCATCACAACGCGTCGAGTAGTGCTAAGGTAGTGTTAAGTTTGTAGCTGCAAATTAGAGCTTAACTTTATTCACCAGCATACTCATATTCACCTTTGTTGAATATGGGCACTAAACACGGGAACAGCAGCCACAACTCAGGTCTGCCTGGTGGCGAAGATAATGACCCGGTCGCCTGGTCAAACAGGGGCTGGCTCGGCCTGATTCCTGGCGTGCTCTGGCAGCACAGCTTCAGCGCGTGCGGGGCTGGCTCGGCCGGACTCCTGGCGTGCTCTGGCGGCACAGCTTCAGCGCGTGCGGGGCTGGCTCGGCCGGACTCCTGGCGTGCTCTGGCGGCACAGCCTCAGCGCGTGCGGGGCTGGCTCGGCCCCACTCCTGGCGCGCTCTGGCGGCTCAGCTTCGGCGCGTGCGCGCCACAGTCAGCCGGCGCGCTGGTAACTTGTGGGCGCCTGAGTGCCGGAGCGCTCACGATGTGAAGTGCGAGTTCACCAGGTCACCCAGCCGGGCTCACCAGGTCAGGCGGCTGCGCTGTCACGAACTGCGGGCGCCGCATCTCCGACCTGTGTCGTGACGATCTGTGCCGTTACGATCCGGGACGCGGAGACGCGACGCGAGGAAAGTTTCGTAGTTGACTGAAGAGCAAGGAGTGGCGCACTGCGGCACACGGCTGGCCAGCGGACGGCCTCTGTCGAGAGCAGACGTCAGCTGATGCACCCCACCAGCTCTGGGGCGGGCCCGCGCCCCCGAATCTCACTCACCGGCGGCTCTGGGGCGGACCCGCACCCCCGAATCTCACTCACCGGCTGCTCTGGGGCGGACCCGCACCTCCGAATCTCACTCACCGGCTGCTCTGGGGCGGACCCGCACCTCCGAATCTCACTCACCGGCTGCTCTGGGGCGGACCCGCACCTCCGAATCTCACTCACCGGCTGCTCTGGGGCGGACCCGCACCTCCGAATCTCACTCACCGGCGGCTCTGGGGCGGACCCGCACCCCCGAATCTCACTCACCGGCTGCTCTGGGGCGGACCCGCACCTCCGAATCTCACTCACCGGCTGCTCTGGGGCGGGCCCGCACCTCCGAATCTCACTCACCGGCGGCTCTGGGGCGGACCCGCACCTCCGAATCTCACTCGCCGGCTGCTCTGGGGCGGACCCGCACCTCCGAATCTCACTCACCGGCTGCTCTGGGGCGGACCCGCACCTCCGAATCTCATTCACCTGCTGTTCTGGGGCGGGCCCGCACCTCCGAATCTCACTTGCCGGCGGCTCTGGGGCGGACCCGCACCTCCGAATCTCACTCACCGGCTGCTCTGGGGCGGACCCGCACCTCCGAATCTCACTCACCGGCTGCTCTGGGGCGGGCCCGCACCTCCGAATCTCATTCACCGGGTGCTCTGGGGCGAACCCGCACCTCTGAATCTCACTCACCGGCTGCTCTGAGACGAACCCGCACCTCCGAATCTCACTCGCCGGCTGCTCTGGGACGGGCCCGCACCTCCGAATCTCACTCACCGGCTGCTCTGGGGCGGGCCCGCACCTCCGAATCTCACCCACCGGCGGCTCTGGGACGGGCCCGCACCTCCGAATCTCACTTGCCGGCGGCTCTGCCGATGAACCCGAGAGCGCGCGGATTGGAAGCTGTCCTGATCAGGGCGTGGGGGGGGGGGGGGGGGCAGGCGAGAGAACCTGGATCGGGCGGCGGCTTTCCTGTCAGCTTTCAGGCCAACTGGATCCTTCTTTCAGGCCAGGCCAACTGGATCCTTCTGTTGTGAACGCGTGGTTTTGAACAACGCTATAACGCCTCCCGTGCCGCAGAGAGCACGGGAGCACGGGAGCACCGCAGCACGGGACGTCGGCGGACTGCGCTCAGCTTAATATACAGTTATGTAGAGACGCGACTTTTCGCTTGAAATCAGGCATCGGCCCTCCGTGACCTTTGTGTGGAGATTGTTCGGAGAAGATATCTGCTCCAACTTCCGAACGTGGCGTGGTGTGCCCCCCCCCCCCCCCCGCTCCTTATCTTCTGACTGCTGGGATGTTTCAGGATTTTCGTTCACGTTGAACTTTCTGAAACTTTCGGGTACGGCATAACAGTATTCAAAGTTCAGTTCCTTCGATCCAACACCCACAGGCACTACGACAGTGTAACATTACAATGTGCTGGCAGGTCGTACCCTCCCAATGTGCTGGCAGGTCGTGCCCTCCCAGACAGTGCTCAGGTGTTGCACCTGCCTGTGTCGGCTTTGCCTGGCTTGCCTGGCTTTGCCTGGCGGCTTTGCCGTCGGCTTTTCTCCGGACAGCGGAGCGCCCGGCGTCAATGTCAATCAGGCATCGGCCCTCCGTGTCAATTCATGGAAATGTCAATTCATCCAGAATCAATATAAAGCAGTCTGCAATGAATGCGAACCGGTTAGGTGGCGATATGAGGCGGCATGGCGCTGTCACCACGCCTGGACAGTTCTGGGCAGCGGCATGGCGCTGTCCCCACGCCTGGACAGTTCTGGGCAGCGGCGAAACCGCTGCGGGGCGTGCTGCGAACGATCCGTCTTTGAGCAGTGTGCCGCGAACGGTGGACCGGACACCGTCCAGTGGACCCGTTCGTGAACTGGGCGACGCCCGGTGCAGGTGCCCGTCACGCCGCAGCTCACCCCGACCTCCTCAGTGCCAGCGCACACGCGACGAGCCATCGGGACTCGGAGCGGCCCGTTACAGGGGCCGTTCCAAGTGCCTGAACTTTTCTGAGGAGTGGGTGGTGTTTTTGTTTGGGTAGGGACAAGTTGGCAGTTGCTGGTGATGATTGATTAATTTGCGTGCAGTTGAATGCTGGAAAATGTGCATGGAAGAGAGGGGGCTCCGTGTTGAAAATGCTCTCTTCAACGCTCTCCGGGCTCGTCGGACGGGCTCCGGGTTCGTCGGACGGGCTCCGGGTTCGTCGGACGGGCTCCGGGTGCCCAGCTCGACGAACCCGGGGGCTGTCCAGAGGTCGTCAGCTCTCCCAGGCTGTGACCTTAGGACGCTGTCTGAGTGCAGCTGAGGTCGGCTGACGCCTCCGTGCCGCCAATCCGACGGGTGTGTTCATCTGCCGTGCCGCCAATCCGACGGGTATGTTCGTCTGCCGTGCCGCCAATCCGACGGGTATGTTCATCTGCCGTGCCGCCAATCCGACGGGTATGTTCGTCTGCCGTGCCGCCAATCCGACGGGTATGTTCGTCTGCCGTGCCGCCGATCCGACGGGTGTGTTCGTCTGCCGTGTCGCCAGCCATTGGGTGTGTTCGTCTGCCGTGTCGCCAGCCATCGGGTGTGTTCGTCTGCCGTGTCGCCAGCCATCGGGTGTGTTCGTCTACCGTGTGCCGGCTGTTCTCGGCCCATCCTACAACGTTGTGACACGTCTCACAAGCGAGCAGCCGTGTCTCGGTTAGCCGTGCAGTGTGTTTTAACACAACAGCTGAGTTCTCGCTTCGGAGAGAGGTCACGCAGCGGGCAGCCATCGGTCGGCTGGCTGGTCACCAGAGGTGGCGGCAGTCATATTGCACAGTTACAGCAGCCGCCATGCAGTCCTGTTGTACTGAAATGATGTTGCCGAGGTTCGCTGCAGGCGCCTTCACCGCGTGCTTCTGTGACCTGTTACTTTATTTGATGCATACACGCCATACGCGACTATCACGTGCTGCACAGTCGTCGAAAGTTACACGAACAATCACACAACGCACGTTTATTAAGCGTGTAGGCGTTCCATACCAAGATAGCCAAAACACCTGAGCAATTCTGTAAGTGTTGCGCCCACGCCACGCGTGCCAGTTATTGTGGCCATCTCCGCGGACGAGAAAACGGGTGTGCTGTTTTTACAATGTTCGTCCTTTGCAGGTGGTGCTATGCCACTCTTCTAACTAGGGAACAGTTTATGTCGATTAAAATGGTCATTTTCACTATCAGATCTCCATACCCGCATACTCAAAGAGTCTAACAACGTCTTTTCTTGCGTAGAACGATGATATAATTCATGTTTCAACGAGCACATCTCTTAACTCCAGCAAATTCTGGACAGCTTTAGTGACGATGCACTGCCTTTGGCAGTAACGCTGTAGACTGAGCACTAACGTATACCCATCAAGGAAATATCACTGTCGCATGCACGACTCCCATTGGGCTGATGCCGAGGACAAAACGTTGGACAATTACTGCAGGTTGAAAATGGGACCATGAGAAAAAGGAAAATGGAACAATGACTGAAGAGATCGACAGCAATTATTTACGCATGGAAGGGAAAAAATAGAGTCCACATACGCCCGGAGCCTTTAATTGTTGGCGACCTTGCAAGAATTAAGTCAATCCATGCATGTACATGTATTTCCTTCAGTGTCACCCAGAGACAAAGATAACAAGCCGCGGACAGGGAGCGAGCTCCAGTCTTCAACCGGAGCACTTCACGGATTGGGTCAATCCACCCACGAGCCGGATTGGATGCGAGCCGGTTGTGGATCAATCCGTGGATCGGACTGGACCGGATCAGAAATTTCAACCAAAACATGAATTTGAACCGGACCGAATAGGACCGGATAGGAGTGGATAGGACCGTATAGGACCGGATATGACCGTATAGGACCGGATAGGACCGGCTAGCTCTGAAATGTCCTGCATTTCACAGCTATGGCGTTCTTAATACTTAAAATCGTCTCGTTTTTGAGCGGGACGTACACGAACCTGTGCAGACTATATTTATGAGGACGCCAGACTATATTTATGAGGACGCCAGACTATATTTATGAGGACGCCGTCGAAACGTCGCACGAATTCCGCCCCAGCAATGGCCATATTGTGTCAAATGGAAATCAAGATATAACCATCGGTTTACTCGCGTCTAGGGTACGCCAGCCCAAACGACTGCTCAGCGAACAACAGCTAGCTTTCAGCCTGCTTCACGCGTTAAATGCAAGTTTGGAACACTAACCACGTTAGTGGTGCATGCTACCGGCATTTGGGCAGCACGCACACTTACTGGTCGTAGGCTCAGTTCACACTTATAAATGAAATTGCCCCTTGTGGTGAGTTTAAGTGTTATAAGTTAGTCAGCCCGTCCGCTGTAATAGCAATTCTGCTACGGCCAGTCCCGTAGTGACTGACGCTAAAAGAAGTTGCATGACCTAATTAAACCATGACGCTTCTAGGAGCGTATTTACAAAACAGTGGCGACAATTCTTTGCCTCAGTCAGTCTTTGGGAATAACAAGTATGCCAATATTTACAACTCAGCTTTTTGCATCATATCTGATGTTTGCCTGAATATCCTCAAATGTAGATCGTTCCTTGAAAGCATTATTATTACCACTCACTGAGGGTTAGCCATTCCTTCACGGCCACGTGTGCTGTCAAATTAAATCGTATTGCGACAGCTGACCACAGCGCAGGGTGTTGCCGTGGCTCGAATGGGAGTCCATGTACTGAGGTTGAGCGGGAATTGTCCCACAAAATATGGCACTTCCTTGTCGGTGAGCTCAATGCCTGGTAACGACTTGGCGATATTTTCATTCTGCTCAACCCGAAAGCTTGACGCTGTCACGTCTTTAATCGGCGCCCGCTGGCATCCGGCTTATTTACCGCTCAGCCCCCATTAGCGTAACGTTTGGGATGAGCTGCTTGTGGGCCGTGATACCGGATGATGGTCTGTGAAATCTTAAGTGATGTGCGGGACCTAACAGATGCAACACAATACCCAGTTACGTCAAAGTCGTTCGAAGCACTCCTTCACAACCGGCGCTAACCAGCTATGCGAGCCCGGAATCAGCTGTGAAGTGGGTTAACGGTACGCGAACCCGACCTCCGCGGCCCCGCGCCGCCTCGCCCATCCCTCCGCACGGCCGCTGGCCCTTCAGTTTACGACGCGGCCGCCAGGGGCGCTGCTAACACCTCTCCCTGCCGGCAGCGCGGCGGACGGGATCGGTGACGTCACACCGGGCCGGCTGCGCTGGGGCGGCCGTGACGTCACCGACTGGCCGGCGGCGGCGTGGTTCAACGCTCGCCGGGCGGCTGGTCGCCGCTGCTGCCGCAGTCGGCGGGCGGACGCTGCGTGAGGGGACGAGCAGGCGGCGGCGGCAGCGGCGGCGGCAGCGGAGGAGCCATGGCCGGGACGCGCGTGAGCGTGCTGGCGGCGGCGGCGGCGGCGGCGGTGGTGATGTGGGTGACGGTGGCGAGGCCGGCGCTCGGCCAGGCGCTGGAGCCGCGCAGCGTGCTACCTTACCGGCCGGTGCAGTACTCGACGCCGCGGCTCAATAACAGCTACCGCTCGTCGGTCGAGTTCGACCCCATGGGCATGGAGCACCTCTACTTCGTGACCAACCTGTTCCTGGACCTGATCCAGCGGGACGACTCGGCCGCGCTAGGTGAGTGGTCGGACCGGACAGGAACGGGTCCGCGCGAGCGCGACCGACCCGGCCTGAGATGAGAGTCCGTGTCCTCAGGACTCAGAGCTGACTAGCCCGGCCGGACCTTAAGTCAGCCTGATGGCTCAGAAGCACAGCTCGGAGACGGAGGCCATACCCGGGCTTGATCGCGCAGGTAGCTCGGGTGTAGGATCTACATCGAGGCTGGCGCGAGCACATTTAACGAGCTGGGGTGTAGGTTGTGGGTAGGTTGGTCGGGTAACAAAGAGTGCTCGAGTACAGGGCTAACCGTACAGGCAGCTGAAATGCAGACCTCAGTTGAAGCTTCGCTTGATCTGTTCAACGACTGGGCGAGCTGCTGTGGCAAGCTGTCCCCAAAAACCCAACCCAGCGACGGACAGGTCCGTGAATTTGTCTTGTTTTGGTTAAGATAGGAGGAATTCATGTTAAATGTTTGTGTGCGTTTGGGAAGGGAAAACGAAATTTTGGGGGTGATCGCGGTCTCCAAGGTGAGGACAGTAAAGTTGTTTACGCGTAACTCGCCCCGAGCGTCAGATGATAGTTCTGGATCCGGTCCAGAGAGTCAGGTGACAGTTCCGCATCCGGTCTCGAGTGAAGTCAGATGGCAGTTCTGGATCCGGTCCCGAGCGTCGGAGGACAGTCCTGGATCTGGTCTCAAGCGTCATGTGACAGTTCTGCATCCGGTCCCGAGCGTCAGATGACAGTCGTGGATCCCATCCCGTGTGTCAGATGACATTCGTGGATCCGGTCCGGAATGTCAGATGACAATCGGGATCCAGACCCGAGCGTCAGATGACAGTCGTGGATCTCATCCCGTGTGTCAGATGACTGTCGTGGATCCGGTCCGGGATGTCAGATGACAGTCGGGATCCGGACTGGAGCGTCAAATGCCAGCCGTGGATCCCATCTCGTGTGTCAGATGACTGTCGTGGATCCGGTGCGGAATGCCAGATGACAGTCGGGATCCGGACCCGAGCGTCAAATGCCAGCCGTGGATGCCAGCCATCCCGTGTGTCAATGGCTGTCATGGATCCGGTCCGGAATGTCAGATGCCAGTCGGGATCCGGACCCGAGCGTCAGATGCCAGTCGTGGTGCGGACCGCGAGGCGAGTGCCACCGCAAGGTTCAACCGAGGCCGGGCCTCTTGACCCCGGCCCGTGTGTTGCCCCGCTCACCCGCGCCTTTCCTGGTGGCAATTTTTTTTTGGGGGGGGGGGCAGCGTTGTGACGAAGCCGGCGTGGCTACGGAAGATAATGCAGTACTTGCCGCCATGCCGGACAGACCAGTGCTGACCTGCACACGTTTTCGGCTGCACGCCGCCGGTGCATCGCCTTAACAGAACTACCATAAGAACAGGCAACGCTGTAGATGGGAGTGGAGAGGCCTCCGTTCAAAGCTCAAGAAGCCGTTGGCATAGTTACCGCAGGCCGCGGCGGCCGTCGCCGAGGCTCGCGGCGTTAACGTTCGCCCGTTGCGCCCGCTGCTGTCGGAATGTGGGAACTTATCGCTCTGATGGCCTGATTTCCGGGCGCTTGGCCACGTTCGAAGGCATCCGAGCCGCGAGAAAAACCGTGTCACCGCCGCTTCCGTTGGGGCGACGGGCCCTGCCGGTGACCTCCGAAAACAATGCACGAGCGTCGCCAGCTTGACGGCTTTTCACATGCAGATGGAGGCGATGGCGCCAGACCGTCGTGACATTGTGTTTGGTTGGAGTGGTGCGTGACGTCACTGGGGTACGACCCGGCAGGTGGGTGAAGGCCCGCTGCCGTCGGGAACAGCGGCGTCTGCTCGGTGGAAGTGTCTCTGTCGCCGTTTGTTACTCAGCGTGCGGACTCAACTCGACGTTTTAAGGGACTCAACTTGACGTTTTAAGGGACTCAGCTTGACGTTTTAAGGGACTCAACTTGACGTTTTAAGGGCTCAACTTGACGTTTTAAGGGACTCATCTTGACGTTTTAAGGCGATGTTCAAACCAACGTCATTGTTAAAAGGGCTTCTAGTTTGGCTGATCGGATACCATGGGGGGACAGAAACCGGAGACACATAAGCGTCGAGATAATGCTGCACGTGGATGTCCGCACATATACGTTAGATAATCCACCATCAGACATCCATGTCTCCGAAACATTAAATTTTTTAGAGGAATGGATGTACGAGTGCTGTTTTGCCACGGTCTCGTGTAAAACGGGCGCTTACACTGCAGAAAAGGGAGTGCTGTCCTGAACAAAGCGTGGGTTGACGTGGTGGCTCATCCGGTGGATACTGCGTAAACCGCAAGGAAGCAGACAACACTAACCAGAGTCACAAAACCTCTTGAGTGCATCTGGTGGATATGAAGCCCTCACACGGTCATTTCTGTGGTCTCATAATTGTGTTGGCTTGAAACCGCTTTAGAATTCCTGGGAACTGAAACTCGACTGACAAGAAAGCGTTAATTGTCTTGCAATCCACGCGTGTTCATCGGGTGCATCATTTGGACTTGTTTCCACCGTCCCCAACCAGAGCCAGTGCGACCAGTTCTTTCCGCGTGTTTGCATTGGTCGCCTCTGTCAGGCGGGAGCAGCTCCCCCTCCCCCCCCCCCCCCCCCCCCCCCACTGACGATTCAGATCACGTCTCAGACGTCTGCAGCGGCCCGGCTCCGCCGGCGAGTGCGCCGCCCGCGCCGGTACCACCCAGCGCGCTGCCCCGAGCCAGCTGACTCATCGGTCAGCCCGTGACCCGGTCAGATGCCGCTCTCGGGCGCCCCGCTCGGGCCGCCGCGTCCATGACTCACGGCGTCGGAGTCTCTGGGGCGTTATGTAATGTCTTACGCTGGGGCCGCGGGCCGCGGTCAGCACTGGAGCGTCGCCGGGCCGGCGGACCGGGCCTGCGGCCGGCAGAGCGTCGGGGGTGCCGTGCAGGCGCTGTGGCGCGGTCCGACCAGGCGGCTGGTGGGCCAGCTGTACATGCTCTGCGTCTGGTGTTCGTGACGGCATGTCGGCGGGAGATCTGGTGTAGCTGGAGCGGCGCTGAATCCGAACCCTCGGGCCTGACTGAAGCCCGGGCTGACCGGCGGAGATCTGGTGTAGCTGGAGCGGCGCTGAATCCGAACCCCCGGGCCTAAAGAGCCTGGGCTGACCGGCGGAGATCTGGTGCAGCTGGAGCGGCGCTGAATCCGAACCCCCGGGCCTGAAGAGCCTGGGCTGACCGGCGAAGATCTGGTGCAGCGGGAGCGGCGCTGAATCCGAACCCTCGGGCCTGACTATAGCCGGGGCTGACTGCAGCGACCAAGCGGAAGAGGCATTACCAGCGTGCGGTTCTCCAGACCACTTGATTCCCTCTTGTGACTTGTCGGCCGCTAGCCTTCTGCTGGCATCACCGCCTGCTGGTGCGGCCCCCCGCATCGCCCGGGTTTAGCTGATCGATGTAATCCTGGCGCCGCAAGAGCGATATTCCTATTGATCTGCCCGGCTTTTGGACCGTAATGCCGGCCTCGTGACGCTGGCCGCAATTAGCTGGGCAACGAGTCGGTGTGGAGAGCGCAATGCTGAACGACGGATGCTGGGAGCCCTGCAGGTGCCTCTGACGTGTCGGGAGCTATGCAGGTGCTTCTGACCTGTCGCAAGCTATGCAGGTGCCTCTGACGTGTCGGGAGCCCTGCAGGTGCCTCTGACGTGTCGGGAGCCCTGCAGGTGCCTCTGACGTGTCGGGAGCTATGCAGGTGCCTCTGACGTGTCGGGAGCTATGCAGGTGCTTCTGACCTGTCGCAAGCTATGCAGGTGCCTCTGACGTGTCAGGAGCTATGCAGGTGCTTCTGACCTGTCGGGAGCTATGCAGGTGCCTCTGACGTGCTGGGAGCCCTGCAGGCGCCTCTGACGTGTCGGGAGCTATGCAGGTGCCTCTGACGTGTCGCAAGCTATGCAGGCGCCTCTGACGTGTCGGGAGCTATGCAGGCGCCTCTGACTTGTCGGGAGCCCTGCATGTGCCTCTGACGTGCTGGGAGCCCTGCAGGCGCCTCTGACCTGTCGGGAGTCCTGCAGACGCCTCTGATCTGTCACAAGTTCTGCGGGCGCCTCTGACCGGTCGGGTGCCCTGTGGGCGCCTCTGACCTGTCGGCAAATTGGGATAGTAGTCACCGTGTTGACCGCGGCCACACATGCCCTGCAATCAAGGGGGCGTGGTGGCCTGTTACCGTTCGCCACCACGTTGATCGAAATGCTCTGCAGTTTGAAGGACGTCTCTCAATCACGGTGATCCTTGGCTCCGATTGCCAGCGATAACGCCGCCGGAAAAATGTTGAGGGGTTTGAGCTGCATGGGTCATCCGGTATCGCCTAGCATCCGTGTGAAACGTGTCACCGGATGGTGCCGATGTCACCAGCTGTTCGGGTTTCGACCATGGACCTTGGGGCTTCACCAAGTGGAGCTGCTTTGCCGCCGCCAACCAGCCGTCTCGCCAACCAGCGCCCCAGCCGTACCCAGCCAGTTTCAGCCGCCCGGCCGCGGACGAGCGCCGCCGACTCCCCTCCCATCGCCGACTCGCCCCTCCCGCGACATCAGGGGCGCTGGTTGGCGCTCCGCTCTGGCCAGAGCGAGGAAAGGAACGGTCGTTCACGCCTCGCCCTCTGGGGACGGGGGAACACCCCGACGCGCCGAACATGCCAAACGCACCACACAGGTGGGGGCCAAACGGCATCAATCGATGTTCCCTCACCAGCGGCTCTTGTATAATAGATGGCGCCCACGCGGGGTGTGTTGTACCGGACAGTACAGCAGCAGGGCGGCGGTCCACGAGCTCTGCTGTACCGTACAGTGCAGCAGCAGGGCAGCGGTCCACGGGCTCTGCTGTACCGTACAGTGCAGCAGCAGGGCAGCGGTCCACGGGCTCTGCTGTACCGGACAGTACAGCAGCAGGGCAGCGGTCCACGAGCTCTGCTGTACCGTACAGTGCAGCAGCAGGGCGGCGGTCCACGGGCTCTGCTGTACCGGACAGTACAGCAGCAGGGCAGCGGTCCACGGGCTCTGCTGTACCGGACAGTATAGCTACATGACAGCGGTCCACGGGCTCTGCTGTACCGTACAGTGCAGCAGCAGGGCGGCGGTCCACGGGCTCTGCTGTACCGGACAGTACAGCAGCAGGGCGGCGGTCCACGAGCTCTGCTGTACCGTACAGCGCAGCAGCAGGGCAGCGGTCCACGGGCTCTGCTGTACCGTACAGTGCAGCAGCAGGGCAGCGGTCCACGGGCTCCGCTGTACCGGACAGTATAGCTACATGACAGCGGTCCACGGGCTCTGCTGTACAGTACAGTGCAGCAGCAGGGCAGCGGTCCACGGGCTGTGCTGTACCGGACAGTATAGCTACATGACAGCGGTCCACGGGCTCTACTGTACCGGACAGTGCAGCAGCAGGGCGGCGGTCCACGGGCTCTGCTGCACCGAACAGTACAGCAGCACGGCGGCGGTCCACGGGCTCTGCTGTACCGTACAGTGCAGCAGCAGGGCAGCGGTCCATGGGCTCTGCTGCACCGGACAGTACAGCAGCAGGACGGCGGTCCACAGGCTCGGCCGTACCGGACACTACAGCAGCAGGGCGGCGGTCCACTCACCGGAAGCCCGCCGCCCGCGTCGCAGATCGAGGCCACCAAATGCGAGCGGTCGGCCGGGCCGGGCGCCGGGTCGCACCGCCCCCAAGCCGCAGCATCAGCTGACTGCAGGGCCGTCCCGCTCTGACCCGGTTACAGCTGGTCCGGCCCGGGTCTGTTTGGATCAGTCGGCGCCGCCGGGTCACGTGACCGCCGCCGCGCGCCGGGCTCGCTTCCCGGCCGTCAGCTCGCCGGGTTCGGATCGGCGCCGACTGCCGTCAGCTCGCCGGGTTCGGGCTACTCCAGCGCCGACTACCGTCAGCTCACCGGGTTCGGGTCGGCGCCGACTGCCATCAGTTCGCCGGGTTCGGGTCGGCGCCGACTGCCGTCAGCTCGCCGGGTTCGGGCTGCTCCGGCGCCGTCTGCCCCTGCAGCGTTTTTACTGGGTCGGCCCTGGGATGTTTTCGCTCATGAGGCCTGCGGGCCCCTGCACTCCGATTGTTTGATTTGCCGATGACTGGTGCCAAGAGTGGCGGCATTTCGCATTGAAGGCCAAACGTTTTTGCAGCTGACAATCAGTCCAGATCGCCCCAGCCGGCTGAGCGGCTGCTGGAGGCGGCCCGGTAAGTGCACGCCTCAGCTCGTCACGGACGGCGGACCTGGCCGGTCGCCAGCCCGGGAGACCCGAGCGCTCTAGCCCAGATTCGCGATCTGTTATTCTAGCGTTGTTATTCGTCCGTGCCGTCGCGCGAGCGGCGGCTCGATTTGGCAGGATTGGAGTGCTTTCCGGGGCCTGTCGGGAATCCAGTGGACCGTCGATGTTGGCTGAGCTCATGCTGCTGGTTGGTGTTTAGTCCAAGTTGAACTGACATGCGTAAACTGCCTCACTTTGCTGATGATAGCGTAGGTGTAATGATGTTTAGGCATGAAATCTGCCTAATCATACACTTCGATCGAAAACAATAGCAGTGCATGCTTTGCAGCGCGACCCCCTGACAGCCGTGCAGGTATCAGGCCATTTCACGTGCTATGAATGCGCTCTATGCCATGGCAGCGGAGCGAGGGTGCTAGGTGGTGGTGGAGCAAACGGCACGACTCTTGCGAACAAAGACAAAGGCATCGTACTCTGACCATGACTCATCCGGGAATCGAAGGAAAGCGCCGGCCCGCCGCGCGCCACGCCGCGCCACACCGGCTGTAGGAGCAGGGGGAGGGGGGGGGGGCGGCCTCACCGTGGGAGCCTCATCATCATCCGCACGGGGCCAGTGCCGTCCGTGGAGGCGCGGACGGCCCGCCGGCGGGGCCCCCCGGCGGATGACGCACCATCCGGCGCAGACGCTCTTCAGACGACATCTCAGCAGACGGCGGCGGCGCCGGAGCGACGGGGCTGAACCAACGCTCGGCCACTGCCGGCGGCGGCCAGCCGGAGTCGGGCATGACTCGGATCAGTGTGCCCTGGCGGGAGTCAGCGGGCGGCAGCCGCTGGGCGGACGCTCCGGCGCTGGGCGGCGTCCTGTCGTGGTGTCCGGTGGCCTGCTCTGGTGAGGCGGCTCTGGGCGGACGCTCCGGCGCTGGGCGGCGTCCTGTCGTGGTGTCCGTTGGCCTGCTCTGGTGAGGCGGCTCTGGGCGGACGCTCCGGCGCTGGGCGGCGTCCTGTCGTGGTGTCCGGTGGCCTGCTCTGGTGGGGCGGCTCTGGGCGGACGCTCCGGCGCTGGGCGGCATCCTGTCGTGGTGTCCGGTGGCCTGCTCTGGTGGGGTGGCTCTGGGCGGCGCCGGCGCTCTGACGACGCTGGCGCAGCAGGACACCGGTCTGGTTTGTGGTAGCCAGCCATCATCTGACGAGCGCCGTCGCAGGAAGAGCCGGACGGGATTGGCTGGAGCGTACTTGCCAACCAGCCAACCACCATCTCAGATAGACGAATCGTTTATTTCGCCAGCTGGTTGTGATAGACGAGTTCGTAGCCAGGGAAGCGTTGTTCGCCCCTGCCGTGGCGCACTCGCCCTGTCGCGCGTCCGTTACGTCCCGTCTTCGTCGGGGCCTGTCCCAGGCGCGGTGCGGCATCACGAACGCGTCACGATGGTGGCGATCCCCACGGCGGGTGTGACGCTGCCCGTGCCGCTGCCCTCCTGCGGCCGATGCCCGTCACGGCCGCCGCCGCGAGCGGCCGGGCGGGGGCGCCTCCCACGCGTGACTCAGCCGCAGCGCGGGGCGCTGACTGAGGCCTGCTCTCTGTCGCCGGCCGATGTGTGAAGAACTCAGGCAGTGTCTCGTGGCTTGCCGTCACGTACCGGCTGGCGACAGTGGCAGATGTGTGATGTGCGTGTGTACGCGTGTCGCCGTTCGCCCGGAGCTAGACGGGCGTTCAAAAGGAACTGTTCGCTGTGCGACGTGCGTGTCTGTTTATGTAGCTGGTCTTCATATTAAGACGGGCGTTTGTAAACGAGTGTGCCGCGCGGAGGCAATTATGGAAGTGATGGGTGTGGAAAAATCGCCGCCATGAGCGTATGCGGGTGGATTAATTCCGTTTTTCAGGTCGCCTTGCTCCTGCCTTGTTTCAAATGTGTTTATGCTTTGAGCCGGAACAGTTGCATTAAATGGATTTCGTAGTCGATATAAGTTATCTTATGTGTTCCGATATCTTCTTGAGTAAGGAGTCCCCACCAAACATTTATGTGAGCCTAAATTGGGCGGAGGGCCCTGTCAAATTGGACGATGTGGGCATATCAAAATGTTGGAAATAATGGGTCACACCATCAATCAGTGTTCATCGCCAGTCCCGGGATCCCCGGCCGCGGGGCCGGTGCGACTCCCGTCTGGGTCACGGCGGCAGGACCACTGACGGGCGGGGCTGGCCTCAGCGACCTTGAACCTCCGTACCTGCCGCCGCCCGGCTCTGATTGGTGGGGAGGGGAGCCCACCCGCTGCTCCCCAGCTGCTGCCGCCTTCCTGTGGGTCAGGCCGGGGAGGGGGGGGGGGGGGGGCTGTTAGCGGTGACGGGAGAAATCTCAGCTCAGGGACGCGTGGTCTGTTTCTTCGCGTCTCCCCGTCCACCGTCTGGGAGAGAAAAGGGAACAGGCAGCGCCCACGGCTGAGTTTGGAATAGCGAGCCGCTCGCATGCTGTTGACGCGTGCGCACGCCCGCTCGCTGCCGATCCAGCGGGCGGAGGAACAGGGAACCTTTCCCCGGCATGTGCCGTTTCAAACTTGTCTGTTGACGTGAGTGGCTTGCCGTTGTGGTGGTAACTAGCTCAGTGTTGACGTCTCTCGCCCGGAGAGAAGGGGCGTGTTCTGACCCAGCCGCTGCGGAACGCCTCACCCGAGGAGAAGGGGCGTGTCCTGACCCAGCCACTGTGGAGCGCCTCGCCCGGAGAAAAGGGTCGTGTTCTGACCCAGCCGCTGCGGAGCGCCTGGCCCGGAGAGAAGGGGCGTGTCCTGACCCAGCCGCTGCGGAGCGCCTGGCCCGGAGAGAAGGGGCGTGTTCTGACCCAGCCGCTGCGGAACGCCTCACCCGAGGAGAAGAGGCGTGTCCTGACCCAGCCACTGCGGAGCGCGTCGCCCGAAGAGAAGGGGCGCGTCCTGACCCAGCCACTGTGGAGCGCCTCGCCCGGAGAAAAGGGTCGTGCTCTGACCCAGCCGCTGCGGAGCGCCTGGTCCGGAGAGAAGGAGCGTGTTCTGACCCAGCCGCTGCGGAGCGCCTGGCCCGGAGAGAAGGAGCATGTTCTGACCCAGCCACTGCGCAGCATCAGCTGACTGAGCCTCCTCCTCAACGGGGTGAGAGCAATGCAGAAACGTCAGCTCAGTCCGATGGCTTAGTTACAACGTCTGGTAAATGGTACGAGATGTTCCGCGAGACATTCCGTCCCTCAGACAACCTGTTAACCTCGTTGTTTCTCTGTCTGGCTGTTAAGCGACCAAAGCATCATCCACTGAGCCAACACGTGACATAAACTCGGTCAATTTGGCCAGGCCTGTAGGTTCCTGGCTGAAGCTTGCAAGCCCAGAATCTGTTATTGCGGCGAGCGCTGCTGGCCCCAGCACGCGCACCTGGTCGCGGCTGCTGGACGCGCTGACCCCGACCGTCTCTATAGTGACCTCGTTCAGGCCGAAGCTCCCTGTGGGCTGAACGGTACGGCTGTGGATGGCCTCTGCGATGAAATAAACGATGTGTCGTTCGTCGCAGAGGGCCTCGCAGTGTCCTGGTGCTGCCGCAGGGAGCTTCATGATGTGGTCGTTGATGCTCTCGAGGATCATGGTGTGGCGGGATGCGAGTTTGTGTGCGTTCCTTGCAGCCGGTCGGGGCCGCGGCTGCTGACTGGTCCGCCGCCGGCGAAATAAAGCTGGGTTCTGCTTGTGATAAACGGACCGTCTTGATTGGACCTAGCCGTTGGGTAGGCTCATCTCGTCAAATAAAATCGAGACTATTGCCACATTGCGTGAGCCTCGATAATTGGATCGCGTTATTGGGTACATTTAATGGGATTAGGCAATATCACGATGGACCGGAACCTGATCACGTCAAATTGGGGGGGGGGGGGGTTTACTGGCATCGCTGACATCAAAAGCTATTCGGCATGACTTATTATTGTTCAATCATTGGATATGGTGCGGTCACGGGTGAGGATGGCTTAAGCAAGCAAGCTTCCACAAAAGGTTTGTGTGACTGACGCGACTCAAAGAGATGATAAGGGATGCCGTCTCGCTTTCTTGTGTTCTTTCACCGGCGCTCAGGGTGTCGTCTTTACAAAGCTGCAATTCCCTGTGTCATACGGCAGTACACAAAACAGCTCCGGTTCACGCCATGGACTACGTGCCGGTGAACTGTTGATCCCGTGTCCGGCTCTGGGCCGGTGAGCTGGTGATCCCGTGTCCGGCTCTGGGCCGGTGAGCTGGTGATCCCGAGTCCGGCTCTGGGCCGGTGAGCTGGTGATCCCGAGTCCGGCTCTGGGTTGGTGAACTGGTGATCCCGAGTCCGGCTCTGGGCCGGTGAGCTGGTGATCCCGAATCCGGCTCTGGGCCGGTGAGCTGGTGATCCCGAGTCCGGCTCTGGGCCGGTGAGCTGGTGATCCCGTGTCCGGCTCTGGGCCGGTGAGCTGGTGATCCCGTGTCCGGCTCTGGGCCGGTGAGCTGGTGATCCCGTGTCCGGCTCTGGGCTGGTGAGCTGGTGATCCCGTGTCCGGCTCTGGGCCGGTGAGCTGGTGAATCCGTGTCCGGCTCTGGGCCGGTGAGCCGGGCGGCCGCCTCGCTGGAGCGTGAGGCCGGCTGACCGCTGACGGGGTCATCCCACTCGGAAGCGATTGTAACGGTCGCCCGGCGCCGGGCGAGCCCGCCCGCGCGCTCGCGCCCCCCTCGGCCTGCCGGGCCGGTCCTGACCAGGCCGCCAGCGGCCGGCGTGGGGCTGTTTGCGCGGCCAACGCACGTCAGCAACTAAAATATCGTCCGCGCAATGTCCAGTTTTGTCGCCAGAGGGGGTCTCTACAGCACGGAGCTGCATCAGCACAAGTGAGGCAGGCACGCCAGAGTGCAGATGGCGTGGGGTGTTGCGGGCGCACGGACTGGGCCGATGCACCTCACGAGCCCTCATAATGTATGGTGACGACCGGCCGAGTTATGATGGACGCGGGTCACGTGTGCCCGGGAGGGTGCTGTGTGCAGCGTCACGGCCCGCTGCACACGGTCGGCCGGACGCGGGTCAGGTTACCTGCTCCGCTGGCGCAGGTGGCTGGCTCACCGGAGCCTGGCTGCCAATGTTCGGCATCTTTGACGTATGGGGAGATGAAAGGACGTGTCGTTCGTCCCTACATTGTTGGCTCTGGAGGGTGAATGTAATCGCTGCGCCGCCTTAGCACGGAGCCCAGTCACTCGTCGGATGGGTAGTTTGACTGCTTAATTACCCAGCCATCAGTGAATCAAAACGTAGATTAGGGGCTATTTCAAACTAGCAAGCCTCTTGACCACAGTCATGACGGTAAGCAGGGGCGTGAACGGCCGCCTGGCGTGGCCCAAAGGGGGCGTAAGCCCCCGGGCTCTTGTGCCAACCCAACTAACCCGGCTGCCATGGTGCTCAGGGAGGAGGTGGTCACAGCTGTCCTTGGCAAAACGTGAGAAATTCGCACCAATAGCGTATTACTGTTTTTTCCAAATCCGGTGTTTTAACGAGGCATCCTCCCATGAGTTTCCAGTAATGACATCAACAAAGGCGCTCACCCACGGTGGGGCAAGTAATGCCTGGAGATGGCCTGATGACGTCGGCGGATGTGGTGCCGGGAGACATTATGACGTCATCAGATGCGATGCCGGAGGCCCGGTGACGTCACCAGATGTGGCGTCGGACACCTGATGGCGTCGGCTGACGACTGGAGGCCCGGTGCTGTTTCTCCCGGACGGAAGCGCCCGAAGCGTGCCCAGTGGCCGTCACGTGCCGCTGGCCGACTCAGGGTCGGCCTGCCATTGGCCGGCCGGGCGGCATAGCCCACGGCGATTCTGCGACAAGGGTCGCTGGTACAGGAGGTTGGGTGGGGGTGGCGGTAAGCACGCGGAGGGCATGATCAGTTTGGGAGCGAGCGTACAGTTCAGCGAAACGAATAATAAATGGCGTGTTCACGAAGCTGGTTTTGGCTGCAATCATCATGGCTGCTTTGTTGGAGGTTGCCGTTCGCATGGGAACAGAGAAGCGCCAGCCATGGGCTTGTGATCCGTTTCTGACCATGTCGTGTAACATCATGGTTTCAGTGGGGCCTGCAAAACGTTTCAAGGAGCAGGGGCCTCCAGCCCGTTTCCCCATCGACTGCCGTCGAGCAGCAGAAATGCATGGCCTCGACGACGTCAGTGGTTATTTCCCGGCCGTCTCTTCGCTGCTAACGTCCGTTAAGCTCCAAACAGCGGGCTGGCCCGGCCGCAGCCCAGTGGCCCGTTCAGTTCTGCTCACTCTCCCATGGAGACGGTGGCGCAGGCGCGTGGCAGTCCCGCCCGGCCGGCGCCTGCCCTCCCCCGGGCGCCGGTTCACGGGCGGCCTGTCCAAGCGACGCCTCCCGCACGACAACGGCACGGCCGCGCCGGCCGAGGCGGCCGCGTTCGCTGGCGGTGGCCGCTGCTCTGTCAGCAGGTCGCGCTCGCTGTGATTGGTCCGGCGGCGGCGGCGCTCGCCAGGCATGCTCGTCTGTCAGCCCGTTAGCCGCGGTGACGACAGGGACGGACGGAGGTCAGGGCCTTCCCTCGGGAACCACCTGTGGTCGTCCGGTCAATAGAGCCGCCCCTCCCCCTCCCCGTCATCGGCGACGCTGGCGGTGGTTCACAGCTGGCGTGCGGCCATGGACAAAGATGACGGCGCGCCTTACTGATCGCAGCGTCAGCTGGATTAGAACGGACCTTCTCTGTGTTTTGCTTTGCTTTCAGGGGCGCCTCCACCTCTCCTGAATGCATGTTTTTGATGAGGGGCATCGGTGCATCGGTAAGGAGGTGCCATTTCCATGTTGGACACCGGCTAAACTTAATCGATCGAGCATACTAGCAGAGCGAGCTGCCCGCAGTCAGGACGTCAGCGCGGCTACAGTTGTCGCCATTTGCAGTCGCCGCCGAACCGGCGGCGGCGGGGCCGGGACTGCAGATGCTCTGCCCTGGGCCTGCTCTTGTTCGGAGGCGGAGCCGGGCGGAATGGCCTGATAGAGGGCCGGCGCACGTTAGATTGAAACCGACCGGCCTGACGTGCTCCCAGCTGGCGCTTCTGCGCTGTGGCTTGGCTCTGCAGAGTGCCGCGCCATCACGGCGTCGGACGACGGGAAACGGGCGGCGGCGGGCTGACCGCGCCGCGAGCGCGTCACGCCGGCGGTGTGGCGCCTCGAGTGACGGCCGCGCTGCCGCTGTCATGCGCCGCGTCACCACCGATCAAAGATGTGCCAGCCGATGGCGCGGCGGTGCGCGGAGAGAAACGTCGCCATTGAGGCGGCCGCGGACGCCAAACAATGGTGTGGCTTTGCAGGGCTGTGACAGCGACAGACAGGCGGTGGCTGTCGGCTGGGGAAGAGCAGCAGACGGCCGGCGGTCGTACACGGGCGGAGACGGGAGATTTCAGCCACCCCGCCGATGTGTGGCAGCCGGAGATGTGTGGCAGTCGAAGACGTTGGCAATTTCGGAGACGTACGAGGAAGTGGCTGACAGCCGAAAGCAGCTGGAAACAGTCGCGACGTCGGAGACAGTGGCACACAGTCGAGGACGGTCAGGAACAGTCGACGACAGTCGGAAAGATTGGGAAAGGTTGGAGGCGTCAGAGATGGTCGGAGACAGACTGGAACACTCGGAAGCGGTCGGAGACAGTGGGAGACGCACCCTCTGAGGCGAGGCCTGGCCGAGAGCGGTGCCTTCCTCTCCCCACCGGGGAGACGGTTGGAGACAGTGACAGACACACCCCTAGAGGCGAGGCCCCAATTCCCCACTGGTCTATCGGTCGATAGCGGGACGTCGGATCTGACGGCTTGCCGACTGACCAGGCGCCGAACCTCCGGCCGGGTGCGGCACCGCGCGTTCTGCCCTACCCCCCCCCCCCCCCCCCCTCCCCCTTCCCCAACCCCGTCTCTCTCCGAGCTGGGCTCAGTCACGCATGGCAGTTGGATATCCTTTGTGGCGAAAATATGATTATATGGGGGGCTTAGAGTCGCTTCAGCAGGCAATAGTAACCTGTTAAGGGGATCCTGTGAATTGCCCAGCTGGGTTTCCCCACATTCGTATGTATAGTATCCCTGGGTTCTGGGGCCGGTGGACCTGTGCCGCGAACCTGGCCTACGCTGTCATTCATAATTCCGTTAGCTACCAAAAGAAGCTATTTGCCGTCTGACAGGACAACAGCTGGGGTCGTTTTTGTGACCCATGTTTTTGTATAGATCCACACGCGATCAGCTGAAAGATTCGTCACATATGGCGTGAAAGCTCAAAGCTTCCACGGGGTCTTTAGGACCATGATCGCAGGAGATAACGTATGTGTTGTTCAGGGAAGCAATGACATCTGACAAGGCATGTATCTTTGAAAAACAAAACAAAGAAGGTTTTTAGAAACGCTCACATTTGACTAAAATGTACAACAGATACCCTCAATCCAACAAACACCCTAACATCCGATTCATGACGGAGGAAGTTTGTTTGTTTTCGGCCGGCGCGTGATACCGAGGAAGGGCGCCTGAAGCGCAGCCCGGCGACGGGGCGCGAGCCCGCAGCGGGTGCACTGTCGGTCCGACTGGCGTGGCGAGGTCAGCTGGCAGCTAGCGGAAGAGGGCCAACCTGGTTCGGGGCAGCCCAAGTTTTTACCGGGAGCTCCATTTCAGACGAGCAGCAGCTGTCCCATAGCCGATCCGGCTGCCTAAACGCTTCTGGAAACCTAGTAAAGAGCTCATGGACTTTTGCTACTGGTTTCACGTTCAACCTTTTGCAAGCTTACATAAAACGCAAATTTAGCTCTCAACTTTTTAAGGTGGAGATCCCGTCTCTTGGTGCACGTTGGAGCGGAGCACAAACACCTACGTGGTGATGTATTATCGCGCAGCGTATGATACTTTGGCAAATGCATGCCAGACGAGTAAGCAATATCTGAAGACTCTGGTGGGCAGTGCTGGAGACATTTCGATGAGGGGCATCTCCAGTGTTGGACCTAATTTATAGTGACCTGAGGCGCTGGCTGCCCCGAACACTCCGGGGCCCAGCTGCCAGGTCAGGACTGGTTTCGTCCTACCCAGCCGCTGCCTGGCCCGGCGGGGATCTGCAAACATCCTACCCAGCCGCTGCCTGGCCCGGCGGGGATCTGCAAACGCAGATCAGCGCCGTGGCCCGTCTGGCCTTGTCGCCGACGAGGTCACTGACCCCACTCCCGGGTCACGTGGTGTCGATCAGCTCACCGCCCGCCCGCCCGCCATATGGCGACGAAAGGGAAACTGGCGGCCGCGCGCGCGCTCGCCGCTCCATGGATGGTGAGATCGGGCGGACGGAGTCGCCCCGGCCGCGGCGCTGAGTCATGGCATGATGATGGCCTGTGTGCGGTGAACCGTTCAGGACTGGCGCCGGGACGGGGGGTAGTCACTTGACTCATGCTCGAGTGCCGTCGGCACCGGGCAGTATTTCCCCGGCCTCCGTACCAGGCGCCACCTGGCGCGCGGTCGGTGACATCAGCCCACCCTCGGAGGTCACCCCCGGTCCGGTTTTAGCAACTCATCATGACCTCTCGTCGAGAATATTCACACTGAACCTCGAGAGTGACGTCATTTAAGCTGTAAATGATTCACTCATTCGTATGGACCAACTCCTTTCTGATCTCACGTCCGTCCAAGTTCTTTACGTTTTCCACTTGTCTTTCAGCTCTGCCCCCTCCCCCTCCCCCCCCCCCCCCCCACCCTCTTACCGGGCAGTTTCTGTTCAAGTTTTCTTATTGAATCTTTCTTGCGGCTGCCAGTGCACGCGCACGAGCGCGTTCGAATGAAGATGGAAGTGTGCTTCCGGTTGTTTCGGCCAGCTGACGTCGGTTAATGAACGACCGGATGTGTCCGCTCCAGTCAGCTGGTCCCCAGCGGCACGAGCCTGCAGCGTGGAAACACTCCCGGTGTGTAATTGAGATGGATGCGGAGGGCCTGGGGACGTGGAGGCGCTGCTGGTGTCGGCGGATATTTAGTTGGTTGGCTGGCGACGGGCTTGTCAATTGGTGCCCAGTGTTGGGCCGGTCTTCAGCTGTTCGACCGGTGCTCAGTTGTTCGGTCGGTCGTCATTTGTTAACTCGGTCGTCAGCTGTTCTGCTAGCCTCCAGTTGTTCGGCCGGTCCTCAGTTGGTCGGCTTGTCCTCAGTTGTTTGGCCGATGCTCAGCTTTTTGGCCGGTCGTCAGTCGGTCGGCTGGTCCTCAGTTGGTCGGCTTTGTTTGGCCGGTCCTCAGTTGGTCGACTGGTCCTCAGTTGTTCGGTCGGTCCTCAGTCGGTTGGGCTGTTGGGCAGTCGGCTCAGCTGTTCAACTCAACACGTCGGGCCAGCCGCCGCAGGGTCCGCCCGCCGCCGCTGACCCAGCCGCTGTTCCGCCACGTTAGCCGGATATCGAGTGTTACGTCTCTCGCGGCTGCGTCGCGTCAGCCAGCTATGGACCGGTTGGGTCTCGATGGCCCGCCAGTCGACACCACACGCCATGTCAGCACTCTGTCGCAGCAAGGCAACTGTCAACGTCTCTCAGCGGTCTGCTGCGCACTTAAAACCGTCAGCATTTGTCAGCGGCCCGCCAAACCGTCCGCATTTGTCAGCGGTCCGCCAAACCGTCCGCATTGGTCAGGGGTCTGCCAAACCGTCCGCATTTGTCAGGGGTCCGCCAAACCGTCCGCATTTGTCAGGGGTCCGCCAAACCGTCCGCATTTGTCAGGGGTCCGCCAAACCGTCCGCATTTGTCAGGGGTCCGCCAAACCGTCAGCATTTGTCAGGGGTCCGCCAAACCGTCCGCATTTGTCAGGGGTCTGCCAAACCGTCCGCATTTGTCTGCCAAACCGTCCGCATTTGTCAGCGGTCCGCCAAACCGTCAGCATTTGTCGGTGGTCTGCCGCAGTGAGGAAAGTGTTCACCTTTGTCAGCGGGCTCTCGTGGAGAGGACGCTGTTCGCCTGTGTCGACGGTCTGCTGCAGAGTGGAATCTGTTCACTTTTGTCATCGATCTGTCGCGTAGAGGAAACTGCCCCTCGTTTCCGTGTAGGCCCCTGCCAGGCATCAAGTGACGTCGCCACCATAGCTGGGCGTGGTGATTTTACCGGACATCAAGATCTCCGCGCCTCTGGTCACAAAGACGCCGGCCGGGGTGCGATTCATGGCAGGACTGAGGCAGAAACATCGGCGACGCGTCAGCTGAAACGCGAGACCGACGGAGTCGCTCGACAACTTCGCACCAAGTGCGGCCTCTGGTACTGACGCGTCACGCAACTGCTCTGAAACATCTGGAACTCGGACTGATTCGGTCACGTGGGATAAGGCCACCTGATAACGTGCCTGAGACTGGCAGATGCCGGCGCGGGGCCCTCCACCCGCCCCGCGATCAAAGATCAAAGCACATCAGTATGGCGTGAGCTACGAGCATAGCCTCGTGCCTTGAGCCAACTAACCCTATTTGGCTTACTGAGGAACCGTGCAGATAGATAAGCTAAGTATGCAGAAATGGTATTGCTTGGTCTGCATGCCCAATTATTTAGCTCAGTTCTGCAAAGCTTCTGAGCATCACGACTAGGCCATCGCCAGTCAGGTCACGAGCGGGCTCGTCTGTGGAGAGGCGGCGTCACGACGTCCCGCGCGTGAGTGGAGACGCCGTCACGACCGTCACCTCGTGACGCGCGGCGCCGAGGAGGGGGTGGTGGGGGGGGGGGGGGGGGCGAAGAGCAGGCTCGTGCCGCCCGGACGGGAGGCAGCTGGGAGACCGCTCAGTTGCGTCGTACCTTGTCGCGTGCCCAGCTGACAGGATCAGGAGTATCCCTGACGCGCGCTGGAGTCCGTCCGGCCCTCGCACGGAGCCAGCCAAGGCTGCCACTGGGGTGGTAGGAACGCCGCCGGCATCGTCCAGCCGGACCTATGCGTAGGCGGAGAGTTTGCAGGCGGAACGCGTGTCTCCTTCAGACATACGCGAGTACCATGGTGTATTGAACGCCGTCCGCACATGCCGTGAGGAAGGCATCCCCGCGCGCCACTTGCGAGCGCTCCGGGTGCGTGGCTGCCCCCAATACGCCTCAGTAAGCGGACTCCGCAGCTAATGCTCGTCTCTGACGTGACCTAGCCGGGGCAATTACTCATGGTTTTCCGGAGGCTCCCGTGCGCCCCTCTTCTCTTCCTTGGGTTTGCGTGGCTGGCTGATGTTATTGTCCTGTCGGCTCGGGCTGACGGGAAATGACGAGTCTACCGCATCCCTGTCTCTGAACATTTCCGCGCGCCGGAGGACACCACTGGGCCGGGTCTCCAAAGGATGTCTGGCAGAGGACAAATATACACGTTTTGCAGCTCACTGCATACTGCAGTTAGATAAGGTACAGCTGTGGGCCACAGCCAGGTCTTTCCTCAGAGGGGAGGGGGAGGGGGGAGTCTCAGTGAGCACGCATCATACGAAAAACGAGCGTGCCGGTTATGGTACTTCGTAACAAAATACGGGCCGAGGGAAGGAGCCTGACCCCCGCTCCCTCCCCTCTGCCTGCGCCCCTGGTACAGCTTATTCATCCGTGCGTCGTTTGCAACCGCCACATCAAGCGTGCCAGGTTACATTGGTTGTATTGCAAGCGCGTGATGGCCACTGTCGGCTGCAGCCATCACTGTAAGCAGTTCCCATCCGGAGTGCCCCGTCGCGGTGTCATCTCCATGGATCACGTACAGCGAGCGGCAAGGCGATCTGAGCGGGTATCCACACTGTGCTCAGGTCAGCTGCCCCGAGTCAGCTGGTCCCAGCCGACCGGGCCGGCGTCCGCGCGGACACGTGGCGGCGCCCTGCTGTCAGCACGTGTGCCGCATCTGCTCGTCGGCATGTGTCTCGCGGCAACCAGGCGAGCGGGCGCGCTGCGCCCAGCCCCTGGCCGCCCCACTGTCCCGCCTCGCTCTGGCGGCAGCTTCTGCTATGTCTGTACCGTCTCGCGATCAGCAGCAGGGCGCATGCGTGGCCGCTGTTCGGCGTCTGCCCGCGCGGTCGCGGATTAGCAGCGTTCACTAGCTTTAGCAGCTACGAAGCGCTCTGATTGGGTGAGGCAAAAGCGTTCATGTTTGGACGTCAGATAGTTCCGGGAAATAATCGGCCGGGGTGCCCACACATCGCCAACAGAGGCCTTTTGAGCTCCGGACCGCGGAGATATGACAGTCACATATTGCGTGCTATTTTGCATGGTTATTACGGGCACGTTCGGCTTCAAAGGGCGATCAGCAAGGCAACGCTGGCCAAGCGCGCATTCTTCCCCACCAGCCGCGGCCCATTTTCAAGTAAATTGGATGGCATGGGATATGTGCGACGATTAAGTGAGCCGTATTGGAGCCAGCGGCCTCTTTTTGCACGTCACACTTGTAATATTGGGCGCAGATCTGCTTCGGTGTCGGGGAAGCAGTCGTTTTCATGCTTCATGATGCAGAACGCACGGTGATGTGCGATCAAAGAACAGTTCAGAGCATTATAAAGAGGGTGTGACGTTAGCAGCCCTAATGCATTGTGAGGTGTACATAGAAATGTTGTGGGAACACGCCTCCGTCGCACGATGCTGCCTGGGAAGTTGAACATTTGGGTGTAAAAGCACTTATGAATACAAGGCAGGCGCCAGCAAGTTCAAGAGCCCATGTGGCATAACATCTATTAGCGGAGGGAGAAACGCTATTTTTAGTCGTGCTTGTGGACACGTGCACTAGATATATCCCCACCTGATGATCCAGCCGGGCTGCTGCAGACGTCAGGTCAGCGCCTGACCTGAGGAAGGTCGAAACCAGCGCACCTCCGCCGTCTGGTCGCGTTATTCCGGCGGTTATAAACGGCCACCCATCCACACACGGTCTAAGTGAGCCTGCGCGCCCCATTACCGGACGAGTCAGGTCCAGGGTGCTGTGTTTCGTGGGATGGCTGCTACACGATGTGATCGTACTGCGTGTGGTACGGTGCGGACCGGAGCCACACATTGCACAGGACGCAGGCTGTCATTGAGGGGGGGGGGGGGGGTTCGGCTCGACCTCAGCGTGAGGAGCGGTGCAACCAACAGGAAGGCGTAGGCTTGCTGAGTTCGTAACGCTGAACTTCACCCTGAATGGGAGTGGTAACCGTTATCTATCGCGATCAGCTAGGATGATATGGAAGCGGTACCCGGACAGGTTGCGGCTGCTGGGAAAGCCTGTCAACGCTAGCCGACGGGCAGGAGAGCCCGGTGACGAACGCCGCGCCAGCTCAGTCGCCATGAGCGCGGTCGGAACCGGATGTGGCATTTTCTTTCCGCCCGGGCTCTCGCGAGCGTCTCGGAACGGAGAAAGACCGTACTGGCACGCAGTCAGCTGCGGTGGTGACGTCAGAGGCGGCACGCTGCGCCGTCGGAATGCCTCGCCAGCCGAGAGGAAATGTGCGCCATCTGGGGTATGGGCCCTTCAAGGTCGCCTCCAGCTGACCCGTGACAAATGCTGCCGGCGCTTCGCTGCGAGCTTGGTGCTGTGTCTGCCGGAGAGCCCAGCTGCCCCATTGTGTATGATGCCAACAGTGTTGAGTGTTCTTGCAGTATCTGCACTCGCTGTGTCCAGCTGTAGGATGATGACTCCAAGCGTGCTGCGAGTCCGACTCTTGCACTGAAGCGGCGTCACGTGACTTAGACCGTGGCAAGGAACAGATAAATCCCTACGTTAAACGTAGTCGAATTTCGTAACGAAAAGATAAAGTTGCGTCGTTTTCAGATGTCACTGCCTTGGCTTGTTGATGGAGATAGATCAGCTTTATTAACGGTATGAGTTTGTAACGTCATTGTGTATTTTAAAATGTTGCTTAGTTATGTCACCATAATGTAGCAAGCTCTCTATGCTGCCTGATAGCTGATAGGAATAAATAACACCACTGAAACAAGTGTTTAAGTCCATGTGTTTACGTGGCAAGATGTTTGATGTGTTACTGCGGTCTCTTGTGGCTCGATGTCATGCACCTGGCTGATGATCATCCGCGTCGTCTGTGGCTTTCCTAGCGAACTTCTTATGTTAACTTTCGGAAGAGGATGAGCAGAACTTCCGTCACGAACTCGCCGGCTGAAGCTGCAGAGCTCCAAACGTTCGCTGCAGTCGAGGCGATGCGGACCATGGATGTAACTCTCCGACAAAGACGGCCTTGTCACGCGGTTTCCGCTTCTGTTCAGATCCGCCATTTGCCGGAGCCTCATTTGGGGTAATTCACGGACGAAACTTCAGTCGTCGATCCCAACTTGGGCGACTGGTTCGGAACCAGGGCTCACTGGACGGGATGGACTCCGCCGTGGCCTCTCCATCGACTCCGGCAATTCACGTTCACGGCACCTGCACCGTACAAGCGTGGCCCACCACGTGCTAGGATAATCTCGCCATCCCTCGCAGCCCTCCCCACTGGCTGGCGAGTGGCTGAATGGTAGGTGGCAGGCATGATAGTGCCGACAACACTGGCCCCGGCGCGGACGGCTCAGATCTCGACCCACTCCCCTCCCCTCCCCCAACACCCCTCCCCCTCCCCGCCGCCGTCTCCCGTGGCCGCGGTCGAGAGACCGTGACGTGCGGCGGACGTCTCAAGTTCGTCGTATCCGTCCCCCAAGGCCGCTGGTTGCCTGCCGCCGCGTCCCTTGCCCGGGGAGGCGTTCATATTGTCCAGGGTACCCGCTCTCCGGGGACGCGCCGGCGGCAGCTGGACGGAACAGCTGGTCAGCCATGCTCCGGTGTAGCTGGTCGGCCATGCTCCGGTGTAGCTGGTCAGCAGTGTTCCGGTGTAGCTGGTCAGCCGTGCTCCGGTGGAGCTGGTCGGCCATGCTTTGGTGTAGGTGGTCAGCCACGTTCTGGTGTAGCTGGTCAGCAGTGTTCCGGTGTAGCTGGTCAGCCGTGTTCCGGTGTAGCTGGTCAGCCACGCTCCGGTGTAGCTGGTCAGCCGTGTTCCGGTGGAGCTGGTCACCGGTGCTCCGGTATAGCTGGTCAGCCACGCTCCGGCGTAGCTGGTCAGCAGTGTTCCGGTGTGGCTGGTCAGCCGTGCTCCGGTGTAGGTGGTCAGCCACGTTCTGGTGTAGCTGGCCAGCAGTGTTCCGGTGTAGCTGGTCAGCCGTGCTCCGGTGTAGCTGGTCAGCCACGCTCTGGTGTAGCTGGTCAGTCACGCTCTGGTGCAGCTGGTCAGCCGTGTTCCGGTGTAACTGGTCAGCCACGCTCTGGTGTAGCTGGTCAGCCGTGTTCCGGTGGAGCTGGTCAGCGGTGCTCCGGTGTAGAGCACCGCTCGGCGCTGGCGTTGCTCGGCAGGTGGGGTGCGAGGGCGAAGGCCCAGCTCGCCACGCCAAATACACTTCGCCGTGTCATTCCCAGTATTGTACGGCGCATACACGCTGTGTGTGTGTGGTGACCGTGGGCGCCGCCGTTACTGACGTCTACTGCAGGAGGGTTGAAATGCAACCGAATCTTGGCATCATGACCTCGCGCGCTTTTGCTATGTACCTTCGGGCGTACTCGCGCACGCGCTCCACCTATATATCCTCTCCATATCCCTTGCCCAGCAGCATACCCCCAGGCTGCTCACTTTCGCCGTGGTTCCGGACCGAGGCCGATCTCTCCCAGATCTAACCAGCCAGCCTCGCACTGGCCTGTTGTGTCGATCTAGCCGACTTCGCGGAGGTCGACCAGCTGTCTACAAAGACCATGGGACCACCCACCACCGTCCGGCGGCAGCTGCGGTGCCTATGTTGAACGACCAGCCGTCTTTGTATCGTGCCGTGGCATTACCGGCCAGCGGCTTGTGTGTCCGTCAGCTCGCTTTGTGCCGACCGGTCACTATCTCTTGCGCCGCCGGCCGCGGCAGACTGCTCCCGTCCAGTGGGGTCCGGCCTTTGTCCGCGCCGCCGCTCCGCCGGCCGGCCCGAGCCGCAGCCAGCCCGGGCTCGGCCTCCCATTGGCGGAGAGAGCCGACAGCAGCACCGCCACTCTGCCGCATTGGATGGCGGATGTCGGAAGTGGCGATGGTGGATGGCGTTGAGCGTGAAGGCTACGAATCATGGGCGGATTCAGCGTCCGCTGTTGAGGGGGGAGGGCAAAGTTCGTGTTAGGGTGAAGCACCAACTCTTGACCAGTTGCTCAAAAATTAAACAAAGATCGTGAATTTAGGCGTTTTTCGCTGTGTTGGTTAAGGCCAGTTGGCCCCCGCCCCCTCCCCCACTGGATTGCTCCAAGAACGGAGATCCACCGGAACTGATGGCGTTAAGGTTGGCGCCTCCCTCAGAGTTGGGCTATGATGCAAGCTGCGTGTTGAGGTCATCTGTTTCCAACCAGCGAACTAGTTTGGAAGCCGCGTAAAGCTCTTTCCAAAGAAGATTGAAGTTCCAACATTAGTGCCTATTGTAATTTGTTAGGTTTGTCTTTCTGTGTGCCGCCATAGGTCTAATTTCAAAGCTCGTAATCACTCCGGTGGTGGGACGGAAAGCACGTCACTGAAGATTTTACCAGGTGTCAGCCCTGTGACCAGCGCAGACCCATTCATTTGGTGTCGCTTGTTGCGGCTCACGCAGTGGAACCACTGCCGCTCGCCAGCCACCAGACCGGCTCAGGTCGAGCCGGGCCGGACGAAGCCGTTCTCTTGGGAACGGTTTGCTGACCGCGGTGACACACCGCGCGGGCGTGGTGGGCCGGCGGAGCCGTGGCAACGCAGACCTTCGAAACCAGCGTGAACCCTCACAGACCTCCGAGATCAGACCAGGGGTGAAGCCGGAACGGGCGTCTGGCGGGCCAAAGCCGTGTGGTTCTCTTCATACACCACCTCGCCGACAGTCTTTGATTCTGATGCCGTGTCCGCCTTTGCTCACTTGACGAGCGGGCTGAGTGTGGGCCGACGGGGAGGCGGCTCGTGAAACTCGCGCCCGCCCGCTTGGTTTGTGTACCCCTGCCGGCTGCGTGCCGGTTTATATGGTAAGGTATGCCGCCGGCCCGCTCGTCCCGGCCCTGGCTTGGCGGCGCGGGGCAGGTCTGGGGCAGGGGGCAGGGCTGGTGTAGGGCCGGGAAGGGTCTGGGGCAGGGCTTGAGTAGGGCCGTGGCAGGTCTGAGGCAGGTCTGGAGCAGGTCTGGGCCAGGGCTGTGGAAGGTCTGGGACAGGTCTGGGGCGGGGCTGGGGCGGGGCTGGTGTAGGGCCGGGGCGGGGCTGGGGCAGGAGTGGAGTAGGGCTGGTGTAGGGTTGGGCAGGGTTGGAGCAGGAATGGAGCAAATATGGAGCAGGGCTGCGGCAGGACTTGGCATGGCTGGAACGAGGCAGGGCGGGGGCAGGCGGCACAAGGGCCGCGTAAGGCAGACGAACCGACGGACACCGCTGCGCCCGAATTCACTGCAAGGCCTGCTAAAGCTGTAGGGACGTTGCCTCGTAAGAAGCGCGGGACAAAGGGGGAGTCCGCCTTACGGCTGGGTAGAAGCAGGCTTCCCTCTGCCGCAAACGTTAAACAGCACCGAGCGCCGGTCGACAAAACACGGTAGCGAGGGTCTTCGTTCGGTGGATTGGGGGCGCAGAAGTCTGCCGGTCAGGCTGGCTGGAGGCGGCGCGTTTTTGGACGCCTTTTTGTGCTGGTTTTTGCTCGTCCGCCGTTCTTGGCGGGTGGCCGGCTCGGCGCTGCCAGGAAGAAAGCTGCTGTCTTCCCATCGAAGCCCGGTTGTAGCTTTACGAGCTGCTTGGACCGCCTGATATTGATGCGCAAGCCCGCTGTTCGGAAGAACTGATCAGCCTTTTCTGTTTTGGTGTCGGCTTTTATCATCCCGTTCGCTGCGTTGGCCCCGCCTTTGCTCCGCATCGCCGGTCTCGATATTGGTCTGGCATCATGGTGGCGCAGTGCACCCTGTTCCGCTCAGCTGGGGCATAATGGTGGCGCGGCACACCCTGCTGCACCCAGCTGGGACATCATTGTGGCGCGGCGCACCCTGCTGCACCCAGCTGGGACATCATGGTGGCGCGGCACACCATGCTGCACCCAGCTGGGACATCGTCCCCGTCCCTGGAAACGTCTTATTACGCTGCGTTATGGAAGCCATCCTGGTCACGTGGTCTGGGTCATCGTTCATGTTGCTCCATCCTCTTTCAGCAACGAGTGCATTGCCTGGTAATTTGTGTTTCATTGTAATGAATCGCGAAGCGCCACGGAGCTTTGCTAAGAAGTGTGTGACACTACAAAGCCTCTAAAACTAGACTGGTGGGCTCCGCTCCTGCCGCCGAGGTCTGTTGGCGGACGGCGGGAGGCGCCTCCTCCCAGTCAGGGCACCCCCTGACAGCGACGTTCGCTCGTCGGTCAGCAGAAGTCTGCCCCTCTTCCTGTTGTTGCCGCCACGACCTTTGCCTTTGACCCCCGCCGGGTGATCGGCGAGCAGGGAGCAAACTGAACCAACGCTGGCGGGAGATTCATGTTACGGCGACGTTTTCGCCTCTCTGTTTCCCTCTCCCCCTCTCCCTCCTTCCCCCCCCCCCCCCACCTCGTCCATACACACATGCAGTGCTCCTTACGTTCCATTTGCGGGGCGCGCTCAAAGGAGAAGAGCGAGTGTCGATGTGCAGTCCAGAGCGTCCAAAAAACCTCATTATGATCATGAGAAGCATTACAAGACTTGTCATCGTCAAAGCAATGGTGTTGACCGCTGACCAGCCCCGTAAAGCTCAGTGTCTGCTCGTGTGGCCGAAGCCAGCGACAATAATGATGCTGACCACGGGAAATGTTTGTTTCCGCCGTCGACGGTGCCGATGCCTCGAAGGCCGATAACGCGGCTTGGCTCGGTTGGCTGAATGACCAAGCGCCTGTTCCACATCGTCCTGATCGGCGCCCGCAACGATAAGCGGCGGTCGCGTCTGCAACACTGCCCTCCAGCCGCTGGCGGCCCCCCCCCCCCCCTCCCCCCGCTCCAGCACCGCCCTCGCTGGGGTGCGGCCGGCGGTCCAGCTGTGCCGCGAGTCGTCGAGTGTTACAAGCGATCAGCTGGGATGAAGTACGGCGCGGTCAGGATATTTACTCTGTCTCACACAAATCTCCCTCGAGGTCTGTTCGGTGTTGGCTGTGAGAAAAGCGTTCGCGGTTAGTTGTTGGAGTGGCGGAAACGTTCCGCTGCTTTGTCGCTCGCAGTAGGAACCTTGGGAATATTGAACACACCTGGTTTGACGAAGCCTGGCGACACGCTTGTGTCAGTGATGACGTAGTGCCAAATAATTCACCCTTTCCTGTCTCTTTAAGTTTGTATTGTTTCCACGCAATTGAACATGTTTTAGTTGTTACAGCCGGGGTCTCCTCATGTGTTATTCCTCTAACTAACATATGTGCTTGCTGTCACACTGATGCAGTCATGTGCACATGTGCAGCTGGTGCAGTGGAGACAGATACGAACCATGTCACACCCAGTTTTTACGCCTGAATTTGTGCAAACGAGGTCTGGCTACACGGCCACACCCCGGGTTATCGGCCATTTCCCACGCGACTGAGCCCAGGCTGCCCACGCCCATCCCCGCCGGCGGCCCGTGGGCGGCAGCCTGGGAGGTCGGCCGTCAGCGGGGCTAAAACAGAGCCGTGGGTGTCTCCGCCGTCCCGCCACGGCAGCGACTGAGAGACCCGGGAGAGGCTGGAGGGAGAGGGCACCGCGGCCTTCTGGCGAGCGTGGCCCCGCCGTCGGGCTCGGTGTCGGCCAGGCCCGCTGTCTGTGGGGGCCTGACCCGGGGTGACTGCCGGCGCTGGGGCAGGGGAGGGGCCTAAGCCTCCGGACGGTGCTGGAAATGATCACGTCGGCGCCTGCAATAAGTAGATTATTTCATCAAGCCTCAGCTCTCACGCCCAGTGGCTTCGCCGCGAGATCGTTGAGTTTCTTGTAGGAGCTTCTTGCGCGTAATGCCACGGGCGTCACGTTTAATTTGCCAAAACTGTGTCCCCTGCACCACGCCCTGCGGCGGAGGCCTAGCGAGCAACAGTCACCGGGATCAGTGATGTCATCAATAGCGTTCAATGATGGTGTAAACCACCGTGGTTAGTGATGCCATCACTGGTGCTTTGTGATGCCACGTGAGCCTGCATGCCACGAAGCCGTGAGGCAAAACCAGCCGACAACGCTGGAGCCTGGCCCGTAATTTGTGCCGGCGGACTGTGGCCGGTCGTCGCGCTACCTGCCGCGCACGTCACCAGAGGGCCACCGACGCCCTGCGTCTGCTGCCAATCTCCCGTTCGCCGTTCGCGCGCCTGGCGGCGGCTACGGCTTTTGGTGGGTACTGGCGAGCCTGTGGGACCCAGGTCAGAGCCGCCACTACTCGGCTTGTCTTTGCGACGCAGCTGCCACCTGGGTCATATGGATCATATGGTCTAACCCCTGGACGGGTATTTAAAAAGGTTATGGGAGCGGGAAAGTTCGGATTTTCCTCCAAGTACAGATATTGCGATCAGATGTTTCAGATGTTGTTATGCATGTATGCGTTTTATCTTTTGGTGATTTGGGTGGAATATGGATGGGCCCGAGACAACCATTGGTGTGTGCGAGGGATGAGGTGGGAGGGGCTCCAAAGAGACACAACCTCCGCCCGTGATCCGCCACGACCCCCGACCATCACCGAGCGACCTAGCGGGACGTTTTCCTCCCCACCTCTGCCCTCCGAGGTTGCGTTATGATTTCTCTCGGCCGGGAAGTGGAGCGTTGTTGTTGCCGTCCATGTTGCCGCGCGAGGCATCGGACCGGCTCAGTTGCCACGCCGGGTTTGCAGCTGCTCCACAAGGCAAACCAGTGCGGCAAACCGGCTGTCGGTGTAAAAAATAGATCGGTTGGACCACTGTTTGCAAGGAACTGACGAGAGCTTAGTTACGGTATGCATCCGGCCTTTTATATTCCAGGAAGAGAGGTGACTTGCAGTCAGTGGGTTTGTCTGCGTTAGCTTTCGTTCGTTCTTATCAACCGGAGGTTTACAATTGTGCTGCAGTAGGCGCACCTGTCGAGAATATCGCTGTAAATGCATGGTACTAGAGCGGAATGTTTTGAATGAAGACTAGTCCTGGGCTGCGGCCTGTGGCTTCTGATCACGCCCACCAGTCCTGACCTTTCTCACGGCTCGGCCGCATGCCAGAGGTGATTCACGAGTCGGGAGTCACGACCGGCCGGCCGACTCGGACCCGTCGGCCCGGGCCGTGACTTGCCGCAACTCTCGCAGCTCTCACCCACCGCAGCGCAGCTCCGGCCCATCACCTCCGAGTTACCACTCCCGCTTCCCGGCGCTGGTTGTGCGAGTCCGACAGCCTGGCACGCTCGGAACCTCAACTGGGGACGGCAAGATTTGGGCTGGTAATCCAATGAAACTTTTTATTTAAGTTTTTATTTTTGTCACTCCTTATCGCAGTTGCAGTGACGGAACACACAATTACCGGGGTAGGAACGCAAACCATTGTCGTAACGGAGGCCCGCCTGCCATACCAATGCGAGCTAAGCCCGGCAGCAGGTGGGGGACACCCTGGATATTGCTGTGATGGCGGGTAAGAAGTATCGAAAGGTGCCACGCAAAACATGAATGAAATTTTTGTGTGCCTTTTTCTGCGCGTCGGTATTGCCACTATGCGCATGCATCACTGCCACACACCTGTGACCCCTGTAACTTCTGTAACGTGTCGGCACCGGTTTAGGAGCACTGCGTAGTACTACGTTTCAGAGCATATTTTGTGTTGCCCCGTCACAGCGAAGCTGTTCAGCTGCGACCTGCAGACGACCCGTTAACACCCGCGCAGCACGGTGTCCGTCCGTGACCTCCAAGCGCCCCGCTCACCTCTGTGACCTCTGAGTGCGTCCGTCTGACATGTGTGACCTCTGCCCGGCAGACCGGCGTCAGCTGGAGGCGGCGCAGAAGGCACACAACCTGACCGAGACGCTGGTGCAGCTGGGCGTGCGTGACTGGCCGTCGCTGGTGCGCCACCACCTGGGCTTCGCCGTGCTGACCGCCGTCGGCCTGCTGCTGGTCCTCATCACGCCGCTGGCCGGTCAGTGCGACACCTGGGGTGGGGCGGACTGAGGGGAGGAAGGATGGGGACGCTGGTGTGCGTACTGTGGGATGCGTTGTCCGGAGCTGGACACGGCCTACACCCACGCGCCGACTCCACGGTCGTCGGTGCTGGTGTGGAAAGGGCCACCAGGCCTGGTGACACGGTTCATCGCGACAAAGAATGGATGTGCGTCTTTTGGGGACGACTAGCCATGCCGGTGAGTTCGCATGTGTTGGTTTCAGCGGCAAGCGGTGGCCAAGCGTGTGTGGGCTGACAGTCGACATTGGGACCGGGTCTGGGCCATTCAGCTGATTCCATCCATCGTTCAGTGGTCACGAATACTGCATGAAGAAACAAACAAATTGTACGAAAACAATAATGTGACCTCGCTCTCTGATTTGATGAATTTGAAGGACCTTGCTTTGAAAATTGATAGGGTGCGTACGTCGAGCAGTGGGGGATTTATTATAAGTATGGGTGGCCCTATGGCGGATGCTGTTCGTCTTCTGCCTCCGGCGTCGCGTATGAAGCCGTATCACATCTGGTTGCCATGGCGCCCGGACCCGGTCCGTCCCTCCGGTAACAAGGGGCTCAGCTCCGATAACCAGGGGCTGAGCTGGGCAGAGGGAGACGTCAGCTATGAATGCTGGAGGCACAGGGGAGTGCTTATCGCTGAGGAACGGCGAGCCTGTGGCAGATCGCGCTGTGGGGGACACAATACAGAGGCACGTGCGAATGGACCGGATGGTGCTGGCGACGGCAGTGTCCACCGTGGGCGCGCTTTTGACGACAGTTGGACGTGCGCCGAGGGCGCCTGGACTGTTGAGCGTTGAGCTTAGCTGTTGTATTTCCCTTTCCTTTCATCACATCCATTTCGTTTGTCATATTATCTTGGTTTCGTTTTGTTGTGCGCATGATTTGCTGCACTTCTCTACCACGGCCAAATCGAAAAACGAACCCCCACCCCTGTGTACCAAGAGGAAAGGAGTTAGGACCGTCCGAGATGCGACCGTCTATGGTACAGCATAACCGTTATGAATGTTTTGAACTATGCATGAGCCATGCAGTGGGCTGGTTTATGTAAGTCAGATCGGTCTTCACCAGATCAAGCAATCCTAAACGTCTGGGCGGACAGAGTGAGCCCGAGAGCTCAGATCATGACATCAGTTCTGCATAATCCGCAAGGAAAAATGGTCATTTCCTGTCAGATAGAGCGGCCTTAACGGACGCTGATACCAAGGGCGTCACAGAGTCCTGGCCATCCGAGAACTCCCCCCCCCCCCCCCCCCCCCGCCCATCTGTCTGGCTGGGCGGACCGGTTGGCGCGTCGCCCCCCGTGACCTCTTGAGCTCGCCCCGGGCTACTCTGATGAGGTTCCGGCTAGGAGGCCGGCCGGTACGGGCCCCGATCAAAGACGAGCTATGCGCGACGCTCCACTTCAGAGCGAGGCTGAAGGACGAGCCCGGACGCGACCGGGACCACAGCGAGAGCGAGGCTCGGGTGAGAGCGAGGCCCGGAGAGAGAGCGAGACCCGGAGCGAGAGCGAGGCTCGGGGCGAGAGCGAGGCCTGGAGCAAGAGCGAGACCCGGGGCCAGAGTGAGACCCGGGGCGAAAGTGAGGCCCGGAGTGAGAGTGAGGCCCGGAGCGAGAGCAAGGCCCGGGGCCAGAGCGAGACCCGGGGCGAGAGCGAGGCCCAGAGCGAAAGCGAGGTAGCGCGGGACTGGCGGCAGCCGAGAGCGTCTGGTGCAGCGCTCCGGTTGGGCCGCGCACCGTTGTCAACCTGTTGTGCTGAAGTGGCAGTTCGTGCTGTTGCGGGTGGTTGATTGTGCTGTCCACATGCCCCGGGGATAAGATCGGTGGTCGCATCGGCGCCGATCGAACGCTACATTCTGAACTCCACGTAAACGGAAGGCCTCCGCCGTTCGGTTGGCAGATATCAACAGTTTTCTTATGCATGTTTGTTGAAGATGACGTCGACTGTTGCGGATGCTTTTGGTCTAAATGACGGAAGACAGATCACAGAGGCGATCAATGGGGAAGGGCGTCATATATATATATATATATATATATATATATATATATATATATATATATATATATATATATATACCACGCCACCCACAACATGATCATCACATGTAGATACCGGCGACCCTGGAAAAGAATTGTTATATTTCATTTCGACCAAGTATCAATCAAATCGCGTGTTTCGCTTTATTGTTAAGTCTCCAGAAGGCAGTACCGTATCGATAATGCTTCTTGGCTAAAAGTCGCATCAGAGTGAGTGCTACCAGTCACGTTACCGTTGCGTGTTCGCCGGTCGAAAATTTCACTTTCGTCATGAACCGAACCATGGCGGCATTCGGAGCTCGTGCCACAGGTTTTTGTTTGGATAGGCCGGCATCAACAGCAGCTCCGTGTGGATGCTTGGGTTATTTGTCCGACCCAGATGGCTTGGTCCGAGTGGCGTTGATAGCCAGGTGATGTTCCTGAAAGGGATTCAAGAAGGGAGCTCGTCTGAAATGGATTCTAGAAGGGAGCTCGATGATGCAGATTTCCCATCGTCAGATGAAAACGTCCAAAATGTTTCATTACTACACCGTGGTAAAGGCAGTAGGAGAAGAGTTGTAATGCGTTTCACGTTGGCAAGGTCTTGTTCCTCCCTGAGGTCATGAAATGACTGTCGACATATCTCATACACTTTCAGGCGACAATTTGTGGTAATCGCACCTGCTCGGTTGTGCAGTTGTCTGGATGCACTGCGTAGCGCTAAAAACCTATTTTTTGGCCAGCCTTCCTCATTGGTGTTCCAGTCTGGAATGCATTTATTCGCGGCTCGTTTTGCAATGGTGACCTCTAGTTGACATTTGTGCTTTAACGCGAAAATCTGGTTCTGGCCTCGTGACGTTGATGAATCTGGGGACGTGGTTTGGATGACAGGCACCTCAAGCATGGTCGCGGCCTGCTAGATGGGGTGCTTTAAGCGCTCGACTGTGAGATTTAAGCGTGATTTAGAGGGACGGATGATGCATTTCTGCCTGTCACACTGCCTAAATGGCAGCTTCCATGACCGATGAGACACGTGTGGCGACAAAATGTGTGCTGAACTGCCTGACCCAGGTATATATCTCCAACTCAGACTGTGCGGTGCCACACTGCCGGTGCAGGGCTGGCCGACCTGTGGCTGACCCAAGGTCGGGCTGTGTGACGCCACACTGCCGGCGCAGGGCTGGCCTGCAGGGCAGGGCTGGCTGGTAGCTGACTTAAGACGCCGTGACCCGAGTCGACCGCTCGACTGACTTCCGCCATCACCAGCGCTGGTGCTCTGCTGCTGTCGGCACGGTATTGACTGATGTTTGGCTGACCTTGGCCCATTTCTCCCCCAGGGCTGGTGGTCTGCTGCTGCCGATGTGCCGGTAAATGCGGCGGCGGCTCGGATGTATACGAGAAGAAGCGGGACAAATGTCGCCGCATATGTTACGGAGTCTTCCTCAGTTTTCTAGTTGTGCTGGTGCTGTAAGTATGCGAGCGGCCGTGGCGCTTACTCTCCGATAGTTTCGCTGCTGGGTGGAATTCGGACCGTCGCGTGCACCGACTGTCTTGATCAATCCCCCTGTTAATATCATTCGGTTCGCTGCGTTGGACTCTCGGCTTTGATTGGACGCTCGTGGTCCAGCGGATAACAAGATTGAAAACAAATTTACTCGGGCGAAGTGCGAGAAGGCTTACAGTTTTTGCACCAACATCTGAATCGTTTGAAGCAAGATTTGTGGTCCAAAATTGTTACCAGCTTCTGTCCGTATTGGCAGGTTTTAGAGATCGTTTTCCTGATTACTAGCTTGTTGATCTTTGTGGCCATTGTCGTGATGCATTCAGCTCGCTGATGTATTACTTTTTGCGTTTGTATTGATAATTATACACAGAAAATTGAGATGTTTTGTACGCTAGCATGGGAATCAGGCTCCTTGCCGAGCATAACAAACTGGAGATCCTCCTGACAGCACCGTTGCAGGAGTGCAGTGCCAGTTCAACCGACAATTTTGCAGGCAGACCTGAATGTGCAATTTAATGTCACAATGTGGCTAGTGCGACTTCACGCCACCTGACCAGTGACCGGTCGCCACTGGAAGGTCACGGACGGGGCGGGATTTCTCGGCTGGAACCTTCACGTCTGTCACGCTTCGGCCGGAGTCTAAAATTCACTAGCAGCTGAGCTACGGCCACGAATTTGTTCATTATTTCGACCAAGCCAGTCATAGGAATGTAAACATATGGCTGCAGATTTCGTCTCGCTTATTCCTCTTATTTTGTGCGATATTTTCGTTTTCAGTGAGAACGTGGCTCACGCATAATTTTACCATAGGCAAGGGGCATAAATCAAAGAGGATCCTTGAACACCGAATTAAGCCCGCTGCAGGATCGCTCAATACGTCGCGTGGCGTAAAACAGCATCTCTTGTTCTCGGATCACCCTATATTCACTTGTTCATTTAAAATTTTACATATTACATCACACCTTGCATATTCATTGTCACCTATGTATCAATAAATACCGTACAGTCGGTAAGAGAGTGGCATTAGTCCCCGAGGTAACTACCTTGTGTGTACGTCCCCCAAGTGTGAACAGCACGCATGGTGAGCGCCGTAAGCCCAACATGTTGAAACTCAGTTTCAGAAACACCTTCCCATCCACCCTGATCGTTTTTCGCGTGTTGTGAAGTCATGTGTGGCCAGAGTGGTTGGTGCGATCACAGATACTTTTGTGACAGCTGGTTGGTTTCGAAATCAGTGTTTGTACGTACATACGCTTAACATACGCGTGCACCAGCTCCTGATGAGGGCAATGCACATCACTGACGAGTTAATCTCACACCGTGTCGCCAGGTTTGGCCTGGTGGCGTCGTTTGTCGTCAACGAGTACGTGGAGAAGGGCGTGAAGCAGGTGCCTGCTCGCCTGCACGTGGCCGTTGACGACTCCCAGCTGTTCGTCAAGAACACCCGGAAGGTAGGAGAGCGTGCGCGGCGGACGCTCGTCAACGGTGGGCACACAGGCTTAGACGACGGGGTGAGCAGGCGGATGGAAACAGAGAGAGGCACAGGTGGATTATGAAGTGAACAAAAGAAACCCCATCCCTATGTTTTGTTTGGTTCGAGTTAAGCGGTTGTGTACCGAACGAAATCTAGCGCAAACGCTTCCCGCCGCCAAAAACTTCGGAGCATGGCTTTCTTGCCACTGGTTCGTGTTTTTGAGCGTAGAGCTGAGCATTAGCCAGATCATGTAGTAACCGCCAGGCGGATTTGTCTTTTGGTTCGAAGACTGCTTATAGCCGCGTTCATGTTTTTTATTAAGTGACAAAGCTTCTGCAGTGCACAGTGAAGAATCTGAGGACAGAATCGAGCCCATCAATGTGGGGAGGCCATCGGTGTTCTGTCTAAAGTATGCTTTGTGTACCTTGCTAAGGGTCATAATCAGCAGCTGATCCTTGGGATGTGCGCCTTTGTCTGTACCCCTAACAAGCTACCATCCTAGTCATATGCGTTGAAAGGACTGATTGGTCTCGCATGATCAGTAATGGTGGAAACATGTCATTGGACCTTGGCACAGAAATCGTTGTGCACGTTGCAGAAGACCCGTTGGATCTGTTCTGTGAAAACACTGGGCTAAATTTATTCGTGTAAACATTTGAGATTCGGTGCCCTACTTACAAGGTACGGTGTCATATAGAGAAAAACAGCGCAAAGCAAGAAAGCAAATGAACAGTGCATTGAATGTCGGGAAATTATAGGCGTAATTCATTGTTAAGGCGTAATTCATTGTTAAAGTTCGCGGGCCCGACAACAGATTGTCGCTGCGGCAGTGGCTTCTAGCCTGGGTGACCAGAAGCTGAGCCTGGGCCGCCGCGGTCGCCTCACTCCGAGCTGCCGTCCCGTGACCGCGCGCGCGCCGTGTGGTGGTGGCAGTGCCTTGGCGGGTGGCCAGCCGCCGCTCGGGCCGGCTCGGACGCTATACTGGGCGGCGTTTGCTGGCGCATACGACCGCCGCCGTAGTGTTTCGCCGCGTACAGGTCCCGCCGCGGCGCCGTGCAGTCGCGGCTGCGACCCGGCCGCCTCTGCGCCGTGCAGTCGCGGCTGCGACCCGCGCGGCCGCCTCTGCGCCGTGCAGTCGCGGCTGCGACCCGCGCGGCCGCCTCTGCGCCACCAGAAACTTGTCGCGGCCCTCGTGACGGCGCTATGCATGGTAGCGCAACGTGGCCCGCTCGTCTCGTGATTACACCCCGAGTTTTGACGCCCATTGTCCGCCTGGCGTGGTCCCGTCCGGCTCATGCAGTCGTCGTGTGGCTGGGCGCAGCTCGGTGGCGTGCAGGATCGGCGCCAGGGTTGGGTCCTAGCCGGCGGCGCTCGCGGCCGGCTCGCTCCCGCGTGTTTCGGCGTCTGGCGCCGGTCCGAGTCGGTGCGTGCGAACCGGTCGGCGGTCGGGCGCCGGAAGCGAGCGGCATCGATCTGCGCCAGTATTGCCGTCCGTGCGTCGGAATTGGCCACTGTGCGCCGCTTGATCAATGGTGGACAAGCCGGCATCCCGGGCTGTGTGGGCTTCCCCGGTCCTCTGCTGCCGATGGCCGACCGATGATGGTCATTGGTTACCATTTGCTGACACTGGGCACCGGCCACCAGTTCAGCTGACACTGGGCACCGGTCACCAGTCCAGCTGACACTGTGCACCGGTCACCAGTCCAGCTGACACTGGGCACCGGCCACCAGTTCAGCTGACACTGGGCACCGGTCGCCAGTCCAGCTGACACTGGGTACCGGTCACCAGTCCAGCTGACACTGGGTACCGGTCGCCAGTCCAGCTGACACTGGGTACCGGTCACCAGTCCAGCTGACACTGGGTACCGGTCGCCAGTCCAGCTGACACTGGGTACCGGTCACCAGTCCAGCTGACACTGGGTACCGGTCGCCAGTCCAGCTGACACTGGGTACCGGTCACCAGTCCAGCTGACACTGGGTACCGGTCGCCAGTCCAGCTGACACCGGACGCTTAGTCGGTGGAGGTAATCGGGAGACGTTAATCCGCGTGCGGAGCTGGACATGCAAAGGCACGAACATCTGAACATCCATAATGCGGCTGTGATGTAAACGATTCGATATGTTCGGTTTTTTTGACGTGATACGGTTTGCGTGTCGAGCATCACTAAGGCGTCTCACCTGTTCTGATATGTCATATATGCCCAGCATTGTGCGTCTCCTATGACAGATCGTAACGCTGGGTACTGCGGCCAATAGATCGTTTATACGACCCCAGGCGTTGGTTACCAGTCATAGTTCCTCTTGACTCTGAAATCGCCGACAGTTAATTTGCAAACCTGTGTTTGGTCGGCGCGCCATGCTCCTGACTCATAGCACCCGTTGATCACTCCACGTGTCATGCCTTGCCCGTGAGCTGAGCCCCTGCTGTAGGTGTCCAGCATCCTAGCACAGCGCTTGACCGCCAACCGACTCAGTCACCGGCGTCGTCCGGGGCTCAGTTCAGTCTCAGTCACCCGTATGGTCCATGGCTCAGTTCAGTCTGTCACGCGTGTCGTTTGTGTTTCGGTGCAGTCTCAGTCCCGGCGTCGTCCGGGGCTCAGTTCAGTCTCAGTCCCGGCGTCGTCCGAGGCTCAGTTCAGTAACTCACGGTGCCGAAAGCACGTCGTTTAGCTAACCGTTTGTGACGTCTGTACGAGACGGTAAGGGGTCCACTCCAGCCCATCCACCAATGCGGGACGGGTCTTTGTGTTACACATTGTTTGTGTCCACTGGAGGTGAGCCAGCCGCTCACATTGTGTGTCTGTCTATGTCGGCAGGAGGTGAACCACCTGCTGGTGGACAACTACCGCGAGCTGCAGGGGGTGCTGGACGAGTCGCTGGACAGTGAGTGCCTGCAGACTAGCACCCGTCACGGCGGCCGATGGACGCTCAAAGCGGCCGGCGTGCGGTGCTGGGGCTGGAGCTGGGAGGACATGCGGTGCTGGGGCTGGGGCTGGGGCTGGGGCTCAGGCTGGGGCTGGGAGGACATGCGGTGCTGGGGATGGGACTGGGGATGGGGCTGGATCTGGATCTGGAGCTGGAGCTGGAGCTGGAGCTGGAGCTGGAGCTGGAGCTGGAGCTAGAGATGGAGCTGGGCTGGGGCTGGGGCTGGGGCTGGGGCTGGAGCTGGGGCTGGAGCTGGAGCTGGAGCTGGAGATGGGGCTGGAGCTGGAGCTGAGCTGGGGCTGGAGCTGGGGCTGGGGCTGGAGCCGGGGCTGGAGCTGGGCTGGGGCTGGGACTGGGGCTGGGGCTGGGCTGGGCTGGGCTGGGGCTGGGGCTGGAGCTGGGAGGACATGCGGTGCTGGGTGGTAGGACGTGAGGTGCTAGGCTGGTAGGACGTGAAGTTTTTGGGGCTGGGAGGGTGTGAGGTTTTGGGCTGGTAGGACGTGAGGTATTGGGGCTGGAAGGACGCGAGGGGCTGGGGATGGGAGAACGTAAGGGACTGGGGCTGTGAGGACATGTGGTGATGGGGCTGGGAGGACATGCGTTGCTGGAGCTGGGAGCATGTGCGGTGCTGGGGCTGGGGGGACTTGTTCAGGGTCTGCGAGCGTTGTCGGTCGTAGTCACACCATTCCAGCGCTTCGGTGTGAAGCAGATTGCACACAGTCTGACGTTAAACTTGAAGGCGTCATGTTTCCCACCAAGAACGTCGTGTGCGGTGATGATTCGCCATTAGCGGAGGGCGCGGGTGTTGACCTCCACAGACTGATGGCTCCCGCGTCGTGAGCGTTTGCCGTCTGTATGTGTGCCGCGCATTACGCCTGCCCCGCCAGGCGCCGCTTTCACCGCGGTCTGGCTCCGTGACCCCAGTGTGCACCGGCTGGCGGTTCTGGTCGCCGACGGCAGCCGCGCTGACCACTGTGCGCTCGCCCGGCAGAGTGCGGTGACCGGGTCAAGGCCAAGCTGGCCAACATCTCTCGTGCCGTAGCCGTGGACGACCTAGCCGCCATCGCCGAGGGCCTGCGGGACATACGGCGAGATCTGAACGTGCGTGAGCCCCACTTGCCTTCCCGGCCGCGTTTGTCGTACTTTGTTGTACTGGTTTGCCTTTCCTTGTGACTGCCGAAAAATTATGTCATAGCGTATGTATCGTGGAATTGAATTTCCCATGCGTGCATAGTAGCGATCACTGTGCACGGTTCTGTGCGGCTGGACACAGTCTCGGTGATCGCACTCCAACCGTGAGCTGTATTTCCCTCAGAAAACCTACGTAGTACGGTGTGCCCACGCTCTTACATAACATCGCGGCGTAGTGCGAGCCCAGCGCACGCCGTCCGCGACCAGCCACCAGCGCCTGCGCTTCCCCGCGCTGCTCCGCGTCTGCCTGACCCGCCTGACCCTGTCCGCGACCAGCCACCAGCGCCTGCGCTTCCCCGCGCTGCTCCGCGTCCGCCTGACCCGCCTGACCCCGGCCGGCCGGTCTCTGCCGCAGGCGATCGCCGACCAGACCCAGCAGCTGCAGGGTGCGGGCCGACCAGCTGACGGTGGCCTACAGGGTGTGCAGGCTGAGCTGTCCAGCCTGCTGCTGCTGTTGCAGCTCGCCCGCCTGCCAGCAGCTGGAGCGCCAGTACAACCTCTCCCAACTGGCCGTGCAGAACGAGTTCAGACAGGTGAGGGGAGAGAGAGTGGGGTACTGAGCGGACAAGGGACTGTGCCAATGGAGGGACTCGGAGGCGGCTGCAAAGAAGGAGCAAACGGAAACGAAGGCAGGGACAAGTGCAGATAACGAAGGGGACTCGGAGACGGGTGCAAAGGGAGTGGGAGGCGATAATTTTACAAAAAGAGGGGGAAAGGGTGGAGACTTTGATAAATGCAGGAGCAGAGTAGGCACTGGACACGGAAATAGACACTGAAGAACAAACACCCTTAGTTTGTCAAGGACTCACAGGAAACGCAGATGGTGTGTGCGGAGGGATGGGAGACGAAGACAGACGGACGGGGGGTAGCAAGAGGATGTAGGAATGTGTTTCAGGATGGGAGCAGTTACAAACGGCGCTAAGATAATTGCAGAGATGATGAGCACGCGGAGCACAAGGAAGTAGGAAGGCAGGAACAGGGGTGCGAGAAACTGGATACACAGGTGGCTTGGAGACGATTGGTCGAGAGAACATGATAAACGGCACAGAGGCGTCTCAATAGAAGAAGATAGAAATGTCTGGGTTCGGGGGGAGACTCTCGGAGAGTGACAAGCAAAGGGAGCTGACAGGTGAAGGCTCGTGTCTTGTGGTGTACGATGGGGACAGTATTGGCGATATTATGCCCGGACGTTTGAATCTCCAAGGGCGTTTTGTTTGCCGGTCGTGAGCTTCGTCTCTTTTCTCTTCTGTGGGCGATTTCTGCTGATCTTAAACCTTCGCACATGCTCCTTCAATCCTGCACTTGTTTCATGTACCTTCAAGTACCCCTTCTGTGCTTTCAATTTTGGTCTGTCTTTTCCTACCGTCCACATGTCGGGCAGCCGTCGCTCTCAGACTGTCGACTGCTGATCTAACTCATATGCGTGGAAATAACAGCGCCTTCCTGCGGTCGCCGAGGGCCTTCCTCATCCCCCAACTAACCACCGCTCGGCCATGTTTCCAGTGGCTTGCTTACGACCTGCTGCCGAAGGTAACGTACTAACATCGCTTTATGGGCCGGTTGCACGAAAGTCACATGGTGCCATAAGTCACGCCCACCGTTACTGAGAACTAGCACGGCGTATTCCTGCACGGCGGTCCGCGCGCCCAGAAGCTGTGTAGTTTCGCGTGCCCACGAGCCACAACAGGCACGCTGAGTCAGACTCGAGACGCGCATGCTCATTAGCCGTAGTAGTGCGCCGCCGGCCGCTGTAGCCGCTCGTTCCTACTCGCGAGTCGTCAGAGTCACGCCTGGCCAGGCACCGCGGTTGAGCACGTTAACACGTCCGGTCACGCACCGTATCCGCGAGTCACTGTGGACGCGGAAGTCAGGCGTGCCCGGCCTGGAGCTGAACTTTGTTGGAGCTCGTCAGATACGGCTGCCTCGCTCTGCGGTCCAAGCGTCGCTTGTCCGTGGGGTACAGCGTGTAGTCCTCTGCGGCCCGAACGTCGCTTGTCCGTGGGGTACAGCGTGTAGTCCTCTGCGGTCCGAGCGTCGCTTGTCTGTGGGGTACAGCGTGTAGTCCTCTGCGGTCCAAGCGTCGCTTGTCCGTGGGGTACAGCGTGTAGTCCTCTGCGGCCCGAACGTCGCTTGTCTGTGGGGTACAGCGTGTAGTCCTCTGCGGTCCGAGCGTCGCTTGTCTGTGGGGTACAGCGTGTAGTCCTCTGCGGTCCAAGCGTCGCTTGTCCGTGGGGTACAGCGTGTAGTCCTCTGCGGCCCGAACGTCGCTTGTCTGTGGGGTACAGCGTGTAGTCCTCTGCGGTCCGAGCGTCGCTTGTCCGTGGGGTACAGCGTCCAAGCGTCGCTTGTCCGTGGGGTACAGCGTCCAAGCGTCGCTTGTCCGTGGGGTACAGCGTGTAGTCCTCTGCGGCCCGAACGTCGCTTGTCCGTGGGGTACAGCGTGTAGTCCTCTGCGGCCCGAACGTCGCTTGTCCGTGGGGTACAGCGTCCAAGCGTCGCTTGTCCGTGGGGTACAGCGTGTAGTCCTCTGCGGCCCGAACGTCGCTTGTCCGTGGGGTACAGCGTGTAGTCCTCTGCGGCCCGAACGTCGCTTGTCCGTGGGGTACAGCGTGTAGTCCTCTGCGGCCCGACGTCGCTTGTCCGTGGGGTACAGCGTCCAGCGTCGCTTGTCCGTGGGGTACAGCGTGTAGTCCTCTGCGGCCCGAGCGTCGCTTGTCCGTGGGGTACAGCGTGTAGTCCTCTGCGGCCCGAGCGTCGCTTGTCCGGGGTACAGCGTGTAGTCCTCTGCGGCCCGAACGTCGCTTGTCTGTGGGGTACAGCGTCCAAGCGTCGCTTTTGCGGTCCAAGCGTCGCTTGTCTGAAGACTACAGTGTACAGTCCTCCGCGGTCCAGGCGTCGCTGTCTGAAGAGAACAGTGTACAGTTCTCAGCGGTTCAGGCAGACACTGATTTGCACGGGTGGACCGGCTCGACCCTGTGGTCATACGTGTGCTCGATTTTCAAGCGGTCTCACAGACATGCAGGCACTTGAGCTCACTTTATCCATGTTTGTGTTGGTGATTGGCATGTGCTCTCTTCCAGTGTATGTCGACGTTGAGTCCCGAATGTCATGTCCTCTGTGGTAACAGCTTTCCTCCTGAGTTCTATAGTAGGTACCATCTTTGAAATGCACATTTAGTTCAATCAGGGGATATGTTCTTTCAGATGCAAGTGATTAAGCATGGCGTTTTCTTACATAGCGGTGATGAATTGCATGAGGCTTGATTTTCCTTGCGTTATTATCATTAAGTTTGGCACCAGTCTGCTAGGATCCGGCAGTTGTGTGGTCATGTGCCGTGATTGGCCTGCGTGCGGTCTGCCACGGTGCTGGTGGATCAGTGTCTGGAGCGCGCTCCGTCCATCAGCACCTGCGCCATGTGCCAGTGTTTCACGGTGTGAGAGGCCTGGATGTCTTGGTGATTTCGCCTGAGACGCTCCGAGGACTAGCTGACCTGCTGGTCGTGGACATTGGAGGCGTGCATGCCTTGTTTGAACCTCGGTGTCTATAGGTACCGTGGCTCTTTATATCTGTGTGACGTTGCATGAATTTCGTCCGCCAAAAGCAGATGGGTTCAACTAAAGTTGCATTCGATTTCAGGTCATAATGCTGCTTGCACGTGCCTGGTGTATAAGCTACCTGGTGCACAAACTAATGCCCCCATCATTCCAACCCAATGCTCATAGCTGTCATTACCTTGTCTTGTAACAAACATAGGACTGGCTCGCTGGCGCCAGACTGCTGACCGGCGGTGACCTGACCTGCAAGATAGCGGACCTGGCCTGTGTCCGGTGCCTGTACAAATCTTCCACTGGCACCTCGCTGCGACCCATTGACCTGGCCCAAGCCGGACACAATCTCATTCATCTGTCACAGCTACTGTGCCTCGCCCCCGCCTGCTTGGTCTTCAGCTTATGGAGGCTTTGGCTGGGTCATGACCTGATCCTGACCTTAACGTAGTGGGGCCTCAATGGCTTGCTGCTGGCCCGATCCCTGCACTACAGCTGGCTGGCCGATCTCGGCATGACAGACTCTATAGCTGACCCGACCTGTGTTCAATGTAACTTCCCGTGGCACGTGGTGACCTGGCGTAACGTGGCCTGAGTGCTACCTGACCTGACCTGGCCTGACTTTTGCGCTGCAGTTGCCGGACGGTCACAAGAACGGCTCGCGAGATTTCCTCGCTGATCGAGAACGGCATCGAGCGAGAGGTGCGTGCAGGCAAACGGTCGTTCGACGAGCTGTCGGGCCGCATTCAGGCGGAGGGTGGCGGCCGTCGTGCCAGAAGTGCGTCGCAGGATTGCCCAGGCCGGTTGAGTTATGGACAGCTATTGCGGTTGCCTGACGTGTAGGCTAAAATGGCCGCCACGCTGCATGTGCTGTCTGTGGCAAATGGCTTCAGTGGTCGTCATCACGACTACGGCCTCAATCAGTGGTTATGTGTGTGGGGGTCGACGGTTTGTATTATGGGCAGCTACTGCATCTGTTTGACGTTAAGAGTCGCAATGATATAATTATTGTCTAGTTCAGAAGCACTTACCAGGCAAATGACGGGACAGCTATTGCCCCCGCCCATTATCATATCTGAGTAAGAGCCCACTCATTAAATCATTGGCTCTTTCCGTGGAGCCATAAAGATCCTGTATCATTGTCGTCAGTGCGTTTTATTCTGGGAGTGCGGTCATCAATCCACTGCATTTCTTGGAAATACAATAAAGGCCTTTCGCAGAATTTCGCTACAGCTCATGTGGTTAGAGCGTCAGACCTATTGTGTGACTTCCAGGGCGAATCAACAGTTTGAGTCTGCATCCGTGTTAGAAATAGCGCGTACGTGGCTAGTCAAAAGACTGGCAACTGGTCAGAACACCGGGCTGCCCCACCATGATTGTACTGTGGCGCTGAAAGGCACGTCAAAGACCCTTTGGTACTTAAAGCTGTCCCGAAGTATGCGACAAAAACTTGCAGGCAAAATTTTAATATCTTAGCTGGGAAGGTGAGACCATGTTGTCTCTTCAGATAAGCTTAGCATAGATTGCAAAACGATGCGGGCGCTTTTAGTTCATAGAAACGACGAACGCCATACATGATATACAAGAAAACCGGGTAATACAGTGAGTAACTGTTCGCTGCGCTTTTCCGACATATGTTGATGGTAGCTGAACATAACCATTAAGCGCATCAAGCATCTCTTTTATAGGGTATCGCGACTTTCCTGCCGTCAGGGTTGTTACAACAACCATCTGATAACAAAGCATGTGTGTTGGCATTTTACCACATATCGAATGCACAAATTAAGTTTGCGAGTGCGGATAACGACTGACCGGTAAACACACAGCAACCATCCGTTTCGCTCCTCGAGCAGACTTCGTTCCTCTGCCTCCGAATTTCCGAGCATCATTCCTGAGCTCAACTTTTTCGAACTGTGTCAATGAGAGCCTGCGAGATTGCAGCTCTGAGAAGGAGGTCTGGCCTCTCCATCGATCCGACTTGTTTTGGTGCTGCAGCGGCGGTGTGCCAGGCCACGGGCGCGACCATCGTCGACCCCGGGGGCAGGCTCAGGCGGGCCGGGCGGCTTCTTCGTTGTTATTCGGCAGCGGAACTGCGACAAAAGGGCTTTGTCAGCGAAGGCGCGGGGCTGGGCTTGAGGCGCGACCCGTGCGAGCGCCGTCGTAACGAGCACCAGCCTGTGAATCGTACTGTGGCGGCCATAACGTGAAAACGCCTTTAAGAAGGACATTGCTGACTCTGCGTAGTCTTTCAACTATACTCTTGCCGTATGCGTTATGGCGGCGCCCAACGACTTTGTACGGCGACTGAGTACCTGAAACCCTTTCTGATGACTCTTTGACGTCTTGACGGTGTGTCTGACGACATGACGTCGTGTCTGACGTAACGACGCTTGTGTGGCGGACTTGACGCCGTGTCTGACGTTTTGACGCCGCGTCCGACGTCTTGACGCCGTATCTAACGACTTGAGGCCGTGACTGACGTCTTGACGCGTATCTGACTACTTGACGCCGTGGCTGACCTCCTGACGCTGTGCCTGATATCTTGACGCCGTTTCTGACGTCTTTGCGCAGCGCCGCGCCGGTGCTACGGTTCCTGAGCGCAGACATTGTCCAAGGCAGTCCGCTGACGCTCCATAGAGGGGGGGCTGGGTGACATGCGGCGCGCTCTCTTAACCAAAAAAAGAAAAGCGTCGGCTTGACGTTTGTGATGCCTTGCCGCAGTGTGTATGATGACTTAACACAGCATACGTAACGACATGACGCCGCATTCTAATGACCTGATGACCTAGTGGCACCGCCCGCCTGACGTCCAGCGGCGTGTGCGTGTGGGCTTGCGCGGCCCGCTGAACCCCTCCCCTCCCCCCCTCCCCGCCGTCGTCGGCAGGCATCCGGCTGCAGGACGCGGCAGGCAAAACTCTCGTCGGCACTGGACAGCGTGCGGCTGCGGCCGGCTCACGAGGCGCTGGACGAGGCCAACCAGTACCTGCAGCAGTACGGCTCGTTCAGGTCAGGCTTCGGCCGGGTCTCACGGGGCAGGTCTGTCGCGTGGGGCCGGCCCCAGTGTGGCAGCTGTCTCGCTGACGCGCGTGCGAAAATGACGCCCCATCCACGGAAGAGATGGTGGGGAGGGGCGGGCAAGCTCGAAGTTGTTCGCTTTCTTCAAGTATAGGAAGAGAACGGGTGTTCTGTCAGTGTCATTGCAACCCCACTTTCTGAGAATGCCGAATATTAACCTCATAGCGACGTATGGAAAGAATCGGCTTCGAAATTGTTGCTGACACCGTCACTTTCTGAGACTTTCAGTTCCACTGTCTTTGTTTCCCAGCATTGCCGTAGGAGAGAAGGGACGGCTGCAGAGGGGAGGTGCAGCCGCCTCCCCCGCCTCTCTCCGTTCTCGCTCTGTGCCGTTCACTGGTTCTGACGCGCGCCTACCGTGCACTGCTGCTCTTCTGTCAGCGGAGCTGTCCCTGCACTTGACACCCCGTGCACCGCCGTGGCGAGGCGCGCGGAACTGTCTGAAGAGTGGCCGGCGGGATCGTGACCTGCGACATCTCTCGGCGCCGCCAGGTACTATCTGTTCCTGATCCTCTCCGGCCTGGTGCTGATCGTCACCTTCTGCCTGGTGATGGGGCTCTTCTGCGGCCTCTGCGGCCGGCGGCCGGGTAACGTCTACGGTGACGACACGTGCAACAAGGGCGCCGGTGCAAACTTCCTGCTGAGGTGAGGCGACTTCTCTGCTCCTCTGCCCCCCTTTTCTGGGCCCCCTCTGGTCTGAGGCCCCCCCCCCCTCCCGCCGTACTACCTGGACGTGGGTCTCGCCGGCCGTGCGGTGAGAACGGACACGGGCTATTGTGGACTGAACGGCCCGCGTGTGGCGCCGCCAAGAAGTGCCAGCGGCGTGCCGTGGAAGGCTGAGGGCCACGTCGGTTGATGGTTTTAACGCAGCCAACTCGCTTCGTATTCCAGTTTAACAAGTGTGTTCGTTTGCCCGTGCGGCATCACAGCAATGTGTTGTAGTAATGCTTTGTGGTGCTCATATATGCGTTCTGGGTAATGCGATCTAATCTCACAACAAAGCAATGTAGCAATGCGATTGTAATCAGAGCATACCAGTTGTGTGTTAAAGTATGCTCAGGTACTGCGTGCACATAACATCATCACACACATACAACACATAACATCAGCGTGCACCTGGTTTACCTCAAGCCCTGTTGTTCTGGCGTCCTTTCGGCAGTGGTGACGCCTCACGGACGGTGGTTGCGAGAATAAGCTTTCCAGCCTGTGACACCCGTGTGACGGTTGTTCTTGCCGGGCCGGACATGACGTGCACGGCCCGCCGACAGCGCCACCTTCTTCTTCTTCCTGTTCGGCTGGCTGGTGCTGCTGCTGGTGACGGCCATGTTCCTGGTGGGAGGCCTGACCCAGTTCTACCTGTGCGCCGGCCTGGCCGAGCCGTCCTCGCCCGCCGGCGGGCCGGCGCTGCTCGAGGCCGTCTTCCCGGCCGACGAGCTGCTGCCGCAGCTGGCCGCCACCGGCTTCGACCTGGCCGACGTCATCAGGTCAGCAGCCGGGGACCAGGGGGGCCGGGCCCTTCATGCCTCCACCGACCCGCTGGAGGCATGGGGCTGCCTGCGGAGGGCGGGGTGGAGAGGTGCGGAGGTGGAGCGGGGATATGCTGGTCGGGACACGGTGTAGGTGTGTTCGACCTTCTAAGTGATGCCAAGAGTGAGTATAAACCTCTAGCTCAAAGGATGATCTGTAGGGAAAAGAGTCTTTCAAAAACACACACGCCGCGGTCAATCTGTGCTTCGTCATCGTGCCATGACGCTCCTGCAGGCTTTTTAACATGTTTCGTCGGACTTAGGAGTCATGCGGGTCCACAACGTGACGGTTCTTGGAGCTGCTGGCGAAAATCTGGAGACGGAAACTGGCTGCACTCATGACCGTCACTGGTTACTGTTGGTGCAGGAGATGTCACCAGAACCAGTCGATCTACACCGTGCTGCACCTGGAGCCGCTGTACGACCTCTCCGAGCTGGGCCGCTACAAACAGCAGCTGGGCATCGACGAGCAGCTGGATGCCCTCCGCAACCAGATACAGGTTGGCGGGCAACGGGGCTTCGTTTCCCACAGAGTCGGATACAGACCAGTGACGGTGTGAATCGGCTGGGCTCTGCAGGCAGACACAGGCCGGGCGGCTTCAGTGCCTTGGTTGTATGCGTAGGCAGAGTTGCCGAGCGCAGATTAGTTGGTGCGGTGAAGTGGTTGCCTCGCACTTGGCACGCGTTAGTGGAGTGAAATGTGTTGCATTGGTTGACAATTTTTTATGTTGCCTGCAATCGTTGAAAGATGTATTTCAAACTTTTCGAATGGGTGGATTTGGGAGGTCAGAGCTCAGTCTGAGCAGTGCACGTTGGGTGACTCCTGTCCCTTACCATATGGTCGTGCAACTCCAGGTAAATGGCAGAGTTTGTTGCCGAATGTATAACATGCCGCAACGTTCGGCACGGTCTGTCCTGTGCTCTGACGTCGTCTTACCTTTAGCGCGACCGCTGCCACCGGCCGCAGGCTATTCCAGTCAAGGGCAAATAGCGAGCGCCTTTTTCCAAAAATTTTCCTAAATCTCGAGCCACCACCCAAAGCTTCAGACTATACGCACGCTTGTGCACGACAGGGACCATCCGTCGTACCTAGTCCTGTCTCGTGAGTTTCACGCCCGGGCTGGTCAGACCGGTGGGGCTGCTCTGACCTGTCCACTGGCGCTGAAGCCGCTGACAGTCACGCCCCCCCCCCTCCCCTGTCGCGAGGGAACCCTCACCGGCATGACCCGGCCCTGCTGCAGGTGGACACCGACGTCGAGATCCTCACGCCGCTGGGTAAGGAGCAGCTGTACGAGCTGGCGCGCTCCGACGTCGCCCGCATCAACTACACCGCCTTCACGCTCACGGTGAGCGCCCCGCGGCTGCTGGTCGAAACCCTGTGGCGACCATGCGGCAACGGTTCTCTCAGCGAGAGCTGGTGACATTCTTTACTCGTTTTGCCCGTATCGCTGATGGACATTCCTGGTGTCCTCCCTGGAGGGCTTGGTGGATGGCCTTTGAATTGAATTTTGGTTATTATTTGAAATCTCCGAGAGCTGGCGATGCTGTTGGCATGGCCGGTGTCGGATGTGCGGCGAGTTGCCTATTAAATTTCGGCAACCCTGATCTGGGTGGCGACGAGTTCTGACCCGGGCCCGGGTGGACCTCTTCCGTCTGTTTCTCAGCCGATCTTTGACCTTGACGGTGATCCCCTGATCTGGGCAGTGACCCCGGACCAGGGCGGTGACTTCTGACCTCGCCGGTGACCCATGACTGGAGCGGTGGGTCCTGGCCATGGCAGCGATTTCAGGTGGATGGTAACTCCTGACATGGGTGGTAACCCTGACCCTGGCTGACCCCCTCCCGTCCGTTGACCGCGCAGCTGGAGGACCGCATCACGGCCGTCGAGCTGGGTCAGATGGGTGCCGCGCTAGAGGCGGCCGCCAACCTGCTGCCGCCGGCCGAGCGCGCGGCGGCCAACCGGCTGCGCAACCAGGCCACCATCCTGGGCGCCCAGCAACTGGTGGTCGACCAGATGGCCGACATTGTCGTCTCGCTGAGGGTGAGCCGCGGCCCGCCGCGAGAAAACGAACCGGACTGGAGTCGTGTTCGCTGGTGATGACCGCGGGCTCGACACGGACCGTTGACGCTAGTGATACGGTGACCACTGTTGCTGTGGTGTCATCGAGAGCTTTGTTTAGGATGCTGTGGATAATGCGCCAACAGGGCCTACTCAAGCACTGCCTCCATACATCTATCGTAGCCAGAAGGTCGTCCCTTTGTCCAAGCGTTCTTGTACATTTATGATGAACCGTTGATCTAGACACATCCTATGTCCATAATGCATCAGTCACTTCATGATAGCCTCGCACAACAATGTTCGTTTTTGTTTATGCAGTATGGGCTGCATGACTGCAGTTGACGCGCCCTTAAACTCTAAGCCACCACGGCTTGTTTCTAAAGCCGCCATACTCTGCGTGGTTAGTGGAGGCTCCCGATCCACATCGTGTCACTATCTTTTTACGTGTTGCCGCACTTTGTGGCTCTGACTGCTGAGCCAAACTGACCTCTCCCTCCCGGTGGGCAGAACGCCACCGTGTCGCTGCAGGAGCACGTGCGTTTCAACCGCACCAACGTGACGGAGGCCGTCCGGGAGCTGATCGACCAGGCGGAGTCGGCGCAGCAGTACCTGCGCACGCGCGGCGGCTCAGAAGTCATACAGGTCAGTTTCGGACGGCTCAGAAGTCACATAGGTCAATATCGGGCGACTCACAGGTCACACAGGTCGGTTCAAGGCGGCTCGGGGATCGTACAGCTTGGTTGGGTGGCGCGAAGTTATAAAGTTCTGTTGATGTGGTTCACAGGCCATCTAAATCCAGGCTCAACAGTCATGTAGTTCAATCTCTGACAGTAACGAAATCCTATAGGCTGGCTTCGATGACCGAAAGGTCATATAATTCAATCCTGTGTTGCTTCGAGGTCATTCAGCTGCTAGTCTGAGGCAATCCGGTGCCCTCATTGATCGGGTCGTGTTGGTTCAGCAGAGCTCCCGCGGGCGGACTGTGGCGATTCCTTTCTCGACAGGGGGTCACATATCTGACCTCCGTGAGCTCGCAAGATTTACAAGAGGTCATTTGGCGGCGACAGTCATGCTCAAACAGCCCGAAGCCAAACCGTCTCACGTTTCGTCGCTCCCGTCAGAGATGGTGACACCAAGTATGCAGATGATCGTGTGCGCGCGTATTGAGCGGGTGGCGTCAGCCGTCCCGGGACTGACGATGTCGGCTCGTCATCAGCTGGCGGACGAGTACGCGGCCGAGTTCCTCATGCACCTGGACGAGTTCACGGCGCGCGTGGAGGGCGCTTCCGACGCCGGCTGGGCCGCTGCGGCCCGCTCAGCACGGCCTACAACGCCACGTCCGTCACCCTCTGCAGCAACGTCGTCTACCCGTTCGTGAGTGCGGCTAGCCAGCAGGGAGGCTTCGGTGTTGAGTGGGATGTCGTGATATTTGACATCGCAAGCCGTGTGAAAGAGAAATGACACCCTTGACTATATGCAGATGAGCGAGGTGGACGTTTTCAGTGTGAATATTGGCTCTGCTACTTATTTAGTAACTTTATACTGATTGTGCTATTTCTGCCATCTAAGTAGAAGGTTGCTGCTTAAGTTTGATATGCCTGGCCCTTAACTGTAATTTGCTGTTCAACTTTGCTATGTTTTTATGTTAATGCTACGTGTATGTTTGACCATTTAAGTTCGTGGTTTGCCTAGTATCATTCACGGAACGCTGTGGTGGCCGTCTCTGACCGGATCCCGGGTCTGTGTCGCATGTCGTGGTCGCTGTGTCTGAGCGGCGTGTCAGCTCCCTGACGCGAATGTCCGTTGTCCAGAACGGCTACTGGGCGTCCCTGGGCTGGTGCGTGCTGCTCTTCATCCCCTGCGTGATGGTCAGCCTCTGCCTGACTTCGCTCTACTACACCGCAAGACGAGCCCTACTCGAGGCCTTCGTCGACAAGTGAGCACAGAGAGAGAGGAAGAGAGAGAGAGAGAGGGAGAGAGAGGGAGAGAGAGGAGAGAGA